>NW_004524587.1:2768480-2772826 GCF_000260255.1 Octodon degus
ACGTTAATGAGCCTTTTCTCCTTCTGGAGGGGAGGAACGACAGCAGAAAAGATTCGAATTGGAGACCTCGCACTTTCCTCCCAGGAGCGCTGGTCCTCCGCGCTGCAGCTGGAGCCTCTCTTGGCGCAGCCAACAGCCAGAGGGCAGGCAGAGCCACGCTGAATCCCATGTCTGGCAGGAAGACCCACTGACATTGGGGATGAAGATACTGGCATGACCTTGCAGGGGACAAAACTCAACCTGAGCAAAAATGCAAACGCAGCTGACCTCTCCAAAGCCAAGTTTCCCTCTGCTGGGACTGCAGGGCCTCTTTCATAACCTTTCACTACAAAGTCAAGTTGCAGGGAGCTGGGAGGATTTGGCGCTTTGTCTCTCCTGCCACAGTGCCTGGGAGGTAGCAGGGTATGAACCTTATAAGCAGAGACTGAAGTTTGGTCTCTGTAACACAAAAGAATTGTGGCCTTTGGTAGGTGACACCTGCAGAGTTCCAGTCTCCTACACGGTCCCATTCCTAGATCTCTCCGCATTTCCATACAGAGCCCCAGGCCAGTCTCTGGCACGGAGCAACTTCCATAGGAACTGCTCCACTTTCAGTCAGCTGAGCAGAACACACACCCTTCTTCAGTCCTTGAGGATCAAAATTGGCCCTGGTGACTTGCAGGCAAGGGCAGAGAAAGGGCTGTCCCCCTAAGAACACAACACAGCCAGTGCAAGGGCACATGTTGATTCTGGGACAAAGATCGCTGCTGCTGTTTTTTCTGAGTCCTAGCTGTCAAGTCAGCCCTGAGCATTCCTCTCAAATCTTGGAGAGAAGTCATAAGTGAAGCTCATTTGTGATGATCATGGTGTCCTGCCCTGAGTTGGAAGAGGACCATGAATTTCCAACAGGGAGCCTGAGAAGTAGTGACAAAGAAATACATCTGACACTTGAGCCTTGAGGGACATGTCACAGTGTTCACAGTCTGTTGGTGCAGCTGAAAGGAGTCCAGGAAACGAATAGAGGAAACATGACTTCAAAATCATTTTTCATCCATGTGGAACAACCCCTCTGGCACCTCCAGTGAATCTGATCCTTTCTTCTGTGTCTAACATCTTAGGCAAACAGTTCAGGGTTATTTTTCTAATACAAGATAAATGCAGAGCCACAGTGGCAGCTATCAAGTACATGCAACTATTTTTTTCTAATCCTCCACCCAATGCAGACATTGCTAATCAATTCCAGAATTCTTTCAACCAAGGGTAGAGATAGACTCACAGATTTTTTGCCAGTGCTCCAGAGAGCCACTGCCGATTTAAAGGGATTGATAGACCTCTTGTAGTGAGAAAGTTCAAAGGGTAGCATCATCGCTTCCCCTATTAAACTGAAGGTTCCAATAATTCAGGCAAAAAGAGGCTCTGTGTCTGGTGTATCCATCAGTCCTGGTCAGAGAAAGCTGCACCAAAGGAATGTTGTCAAAAGCCCAGAACGGCATCAATAATGCAGAAACCCCAGACATTTATACAGAGATCAATTGGCAATAATTCTATGGGGCAAGACTGGGACTTAAATTGTAAAGTTGAATGTGAAGGGCAGTGTCTGATTAATGCAGGGATTGAGATGATGCTTGGATTATTCAGCAAGAAGTGACATCGAGGGGCATGATGTGGTGGCAGTGTGGGCCAAGAGTATGCCCACGGGTGTGGTTGCCAAGGTGGGCAGGGCAGGGGCTGTGGTGTGTAGGAGACCACCTTCCTGCATGGGGAAAAGCACAGAGCCAAGGGACGCAGCAGAGAGTGAAAGACCCAAGGCCGCTGGAAAAGGACAACCAGGTGGGGTGGGGGGCAGGGAGGAAGAACGTGGGGTAATTTAGGGGCGGGAGAGAAGCAGCTCAGCACTGTGTGGGGAGAGGCAGCAGGGAGAAGACGGGCTCCGTCCACGCAGAAAGCCCAGCAATGCCGGGAGCAATGTGCGCACGGCCTTTCTGGCTCCTGGGACACTCTGAGGCTATGACTTCCTGCGTCAGACACCTCTTGACCTTCAAACACAAGACATTAACAGAGCAGCCAGCATATCTCCCCCTCCCCTTGGCTCAAGAGGGAGTCACGAGCCAGCAGCTCTGTTGCCAGTACCACTTCAGCCTGCCTCTCCCGGCCACTGTGGAATGAGCTCAGCCTTTAGTTCCTGCGTCCATATTCTGGACAGTCGAGAACTGCCCCAAATTTCTCTACCACTGGAACCCAAGGCACAGGGAGGGCACTGGGTTTCCAGAAGTGTAGCCAGAGCCAAGGATTTGAGAAGGTCACTTATGTGACATCTTGTGGAGGCTGAGAAATTACTAGTCAATATGAATAAAATGGAAAAACTGGCATGGGGGAGGATGGGGTTCTAGGTACTTCTTCTTAAAAATGTGTCTTTTTTTCTTTGTCTGGATTTTCAAGTAAAATATTTTACACAGCAAATACTGGCAGGTTAAAATTATATTCAACAAAATTATCCCTTGATGGGTAATTTTAATAGCAAATTGAACTACTTCCCTTCTGATTCTACTTTTTTAGCATATTTCAATAATCTTGGTAGAAGATCATTTGCAAAATGTATTTAATGCTGTAATTCCATTATCTCTTATTTTTAAAACAATAATTTAGAAGACTATATGTAACTTAACACACTGCTCAGGAGAATGAAAGGTATTGTTTAGTGATCGAGTGGATAATTCCTTCCTGAAATTTATGGCATATTCTAGTAAGCAAATGCTCCAAGTACTATGCAAGCATATGCTCTGCTCTGAACAGAGAACTTTCATTTTGCAGTTCTGGGCACAGACCTCAGGGCCAGAGCCATCTCACCAAGCTACTTCTATAGTCCCATTTTAATTCTTTTATTCACTAAGTCACTAAGTTGTCCAGGCTAAATGAGCACGTGTGATTTTCCTACCTTAGCTTCCCAGAGTCCTGGGATTACAGGCATGCAACGCCATGCTTGGCTCTAGTTTTGTTTTTAAATAAGTAAATGACTTTTTCAAAAAATCAAGTCACAGAACCATTCATGATGTTGATACTGAGAAAGATCGACGTGTTGGGGACCAACGCGGAAATGATCCTCATGCCACACAGGATAGAAGTCTGAGAATGTGCCCAGGGAGGCTGACCTCGGCATACAAGTCAGGGGGTGGCAGACTGAAGATAACAGGTTGTCTGTGCACAGGTGAAGAGCTCGCCCGAGGCCTTGCAGGACCATGTGCAGGGCCGGGCAGCACACCTTGGAGAAATGCTGGCTGCACCCTGACAGTTTGCATACAATTTCATTACTCACATAATCCTATCAAAACATATAGCATGCCCAAATGGATGCCAGGAAAATTATTGTCATTACTAATAATGATGCTTTTCATTTATAGAGAGTGCCTTTCTCTGAGACAGTGAAATATTTTTACATTGGGTATGAGGCTTTTTAGGAGGATTAATGCTTAAAATATCCCTTTACTGCAGTGCATGGGGATGTTATAGATGGGAGAGAAGAAAAAGATTGATATCAAAAAAGTCAAGAGTGCATAATAAATAGAAGGTACTCCGTTTGGTCCCTGCAACTGTATCACCACCCACACAGAGCAGCCATGAGTCACTGGTGATTCTTGCTACCATGTTTGTGCCTCAACCAGGCTGGTCAGAGCCACTCAGTTCCCAGCTCCCTGTGACCGAGCCCAGACACAGCCACACCTGTGGAGTGGTAAACAGATAGCCTTACTTAACCCAGAGGCTATGGTGTACAGTGGTGAGAATCTGAAAGTCGGGTGAGACTCCAGGTCATTGGAGTGGGAGAAGCCAGTCAGTCACACTGCCTAACTCCACTTAAGGGAGGTCCCCGGAGTGCTCCAGCTTATAGACAGATGGAGACATGGTGGTGGCCTGGGGCTGAGAGGTAGGGAATGGGGAATCCGTGCTTCATGGAATGGAATTTCGGTTCTCAAGATGACACACAGGGTGGACATGGATGGTGGAGAGGCTACGATGGAGGACCATGGAAATACAAGAAACCTTTGTACCTTCTACTCGCTTTTACTATGAACCTAAAACCACTACCCAAAACTGTTGTATAAAACTAGAAGGAAATACATCAATGATTTGATTGTTTAGGAAAGAATTAAAGGGTAACAATTATGTTATGTATAATTTTCCACAAGTTTGAGGGGAAAGGGTGAAAGAAGGAAGGCGACAGGAAGAAAAGTAGGGAGGGAGGAGAAAAAAGGGAGGGAGGGAGGGAGGGAAAGAAAAGGAATAAAAAAGGAAGAGAGGGAGGAAGGAAAGAAAGGAGGCAGGGAAAGAAGGGAGAAAGGAAAGGAGGGAGGGAGGAAAGGAAAGGAAAGAAG
>NW_004524587.1:2773086-2800266 GCF_000260255.1 Octodon degus
CATGGGGTACCTGAGGCTTTTCCCTTCTCTTTCCTTGGTCATCAATGACTAATGTATTCGAACTATTTAGAATCATGTTGACCTGCACCCACAGCATTGAAAATCCCCCCCACTTCAGTCCTCTTGTTGATGTCCTGTGCTCTCAAATTTGAGGACCAATTCAAGATGACTAGAAATGAGGGAAAAGGCTTGGGGCAGTGGCCACGTGGACAGCTAGGAGACACCAGTGTAAGGACCGCCTAGCACTGAACACCATCTTCCATGGAATGGCTGCGATCTATCACTCAGCACCCACTGTGGGCCCTGTGCAGATCACGAGCCCAGCTGGGATGAGCTCATCCAAGGCCTACTGGCTTGGAGAAGAGCATGAGGCTGGCCATCCTTCACCTCTGCAAGCAATGCTCAGGTTCACTTACTTTCCTGCTGGATTCTTCAGAATCTTAGAATTTGCACTTATATCTACTTGGCTGGTATCTGTTTGATAATGACCACCAACATTCAGATGGCCAAAATCACTGGTGTGAGCAGCAGTTAACCAAAGATTCAGAGACCTACATGTGGAATCCTTCCTATCATGGTAAAGCAATGTCCGGGTAGTTGTCTATGGCATTTGCAGGAGGCAACCCTATAGCAGAGAGGTGCAGAAGGCCTCCTCTTAGCTGGCATAGCATGCTGCCCGCAGCTGGCTGCCTGGGTTCATGCCCAGCACCAGGCTCCTTCATGATAGAAGCCATCACAGCTAATGGGATTGGCATGAGCATCACAGGGCTAGCCAGGGGACACTTTTGGAAAAAGAGACACAGACAAGATCTGAGGGACTGGGGATATAGCTCTGTGGCACAAGTGCTTGCCTGGCAAGTGCAAAGTCCTGAGTTTGATTCCTAGTAAAAACAAAAACAAAAACAAAAAAGAAAGAAAAGAAAAAGACCTAGGGAGTTAGGGACATTTGATTTAAAGGCACTGTAGAAAAACTCAGTGACTACATTTGTCAGATTGCTTTTCAGAAAATCCGCATAGACACCAAAGGAGAGAAACCCCAATGAAGAAATAATAAAGTAATTATTAAAAACAAAAAGAAAAGAATCATAAAAGTTTTCCTAAGTAATACAAAATCATTACAATGTCCTGGCAGACATGCATTTTTAAACAATGGCTATAATAACGGAAAATTAGACTTCATTACTTATTCATAAAGTTCTGGTTAACACTGAGCTCCATTTGTAACAGTTTACTTTTAGAAAGAGTCTTTTGGGCAGATGCTATTTTTTGGCTATGCAATGTCAGGAACACTTTCTACTTGGATTATGGGGTACAGTATTTCTTACCCCCATTTATAGCAGTCACTTACCTAATGTCAGGATGATCATGGAGATGTTATAAAACACACAGTCTGGGGCCTTTTACACCATTAAAGAGGGCTATGTGCATTTATGCTTCCTTTGGATTTTCTGTTTGATTTAAAGCACTGTTGAAATTTGAAGACAGCAAACAATGTTTGATGAATCTACAAACTTTATACCAAAGGGAGAGTCAAAAGACCAATAAATCCACAGTAGAATTAATAATTGAGATTCCTGGAAGCTCTAAAAGGAAATATTAAATATGCAAAATCTTGTTGAAAAGCATAATTAAGTGCATCAGTGCCTCACATTTAAAGGACAAGCAATTTCTTGCTCAAGTTAGAAATGACAATTTTATGGGAGGATATTTTGCCCTATGTTTTGGGGACTAAGAAACACAGCAAAGGCAAGCAACTTGCATTGAGTGTTTCACCCCATGTTAAAGGCAGATCCTGTTCCATTATCTAAGTCCTGCACTTCTGCAAGCACCTAAAATCATGCAACTTCAGTGAAGTCAAAGTTAAGTAAACTGGAAGCACATCAGGACAAGATAATCTTGACAACAGTTCTGCTAGACAAAATGGCTTGGCCACACATGGGCCTCTAGACTACAGACTTTTTCCTCAGGATTGAATGTGCATTTTTGTCCATGCTTGCAGCTGAGCATGTAAGAAACGTCCAATTCTCACATGCAAAATCAAAGATGTGGAACTGAGCTGGCCCAGCTGTGCTGGGTGGGCCAAAGGGCTCTCCCATGCATCTGTACCCAAAGTCCGGGCCTGAGGCTTTTCCTCTCCATCCTTCAGTTGTTTATCTTGTTGCCCTCCTGAGACACCATGGCTGGCCTATTTGCCCAAATGCACTGGTTAAATTATGTTTTCCAGATAATCAATCCTTTGGTAGGACACCCTCAAATGTCATTTTTATTGTACTTACTTTTCGAGGACATGGTGTGCATGTTCTGCATCCCAAGGTGCAAATACATCAGCATAAGTGCTAGCTATGTTCTTCTGGCGTAACTTCATTGTTGGAGGCTATAAATTTACATGGAACATTTCTCTTAGTGCTTTGGAAATCTGTAGAGCTATCGCTTACCAGCTCTCAGAATATTTCTGTGATACAGGTAGGTTTTAAGATGTGAAAACCACTTGCCTGCCTCTAAGCAAGCAAACCAAATGTAATTATCCAGATAATGCAAAGAAAATAGATTCTAAATCTATTCTCAGGGGCAAAAGTTTAGAGACTTTCTTTTCAGGGGGGGCAGATGGATAATGCCAAAAGAAATACATAATGAAGTATACTCTTTTAAGTATATTCTATTAATTTGGTAAAAAGAAAATCAGACAGATGAGCTTTTGTGAGCTCTAAAGAAAGAGAAGGGAGGGGACAGGAAAGACGAAGAAATGATACAGATCTGTAGCCTGCAAAGTGTACTTTTTCATCCGCTCTTCAGTACAATAGATGCAGCAAGCACCAAAGGGGAGAAGTCAACACCCTGCCCTGAGTTTCTCTGAACAAGGACATCGGCTAGACTGGTGAGAGCCACAGCTCCGACATGTTCAACATATCAGTCATACTGTCACCTGGAAACACCCAGTGGGAACTTTCCCCTTGCTATACCCCCCTGTCAAGCAATGGAGACACAAAGGAAAATAAAGTGAACCTGAAGTGTTCAAACCGTGAGTGAGATGTTATCTCGCCTAAACCCTAAGATGCTCAGCGCTTCTCCTCTGTGTTCGAGGGTCTTTAGAAGACAGGAGGCAACCGCAAAAACCATTCTGAGAAACTCTGCTGCTTCCCCTTCAAAGCCTGACTCATCACTCAGCCAGGGTAAAGCAGGAGGAGATTGATATCTTTCTTTTTCTTTTCTTGAGGTACTGGGAATTGAACTCAGGGCCCTCACATTGCGCTACATTCCCAGCCCTTTTAATTTTGAGACAGGCCCTCATTAGCCACTGAATTGCTCAAGCTGGCCTTGAACTTGTGATTCCTCTGTCTCCGTCTTCCAGGGTGATGGGAATATAGAACTCAGCTCTCAGTGGTACTCTTTGTGAAAGTTTGGCTGACAACAATAACCAAGACCCATAAGGTTTGCAAGGAAGAGACTGTCAGATTCTGATCATGTAGGCCATAGGTCCAAATGAGAAGCCAGTGTTCCAAGGAGAGGCTCTGCATCATGGTGCCTTCCAAGATGCTGACAGGCAGAGGTCCTGCAATCTCAGTAGGAGGCTGTTCTTACCAGCAGAGGATAATGTGCACAGCAGGAGGCTGAGGCCTGGACAGATGACATAAAATGGCCTTACTCCTTGCTAGTCATTTCATGCAAAGACAACAATTAAACCCTGCAGAGGGGAGGGTTTCACTTCATAGAAGCCTCAGTGTGTTCCAGACAGCACCACCCATGATCTCTACCCTGAGAGCCCCTTCTTTATTCACTCAGTGGTTGTCAAAACTACCCTGTGCTAGACACTGTGCTGTCTCTTATGGGTAGGACAGTGTAGAAAAGCAGGTGCAACCCCTTCCAGATGGAGATGAAGACATACATGGGTCATGTGAACAGATGTAATTTGAGGAAAACAACAGGAAGGAAATGTAGCAAGAAAAACTACTCTGGACAGGAAGCAGCCTGTTGGAAAGTATCTCTGCAGCCAGGATGTTTGAGCTGGGCTCTGAAGGGTAACCAGTGAAGGTGAGGGTAAAAGCATCCCACTTGTGCAAAGGCACGGTGGCAGGTAAGAGTTGGCAAAGGGGAGGGCACGGAAGCACAGAGTCAGGGGGTGTAGAAAGGGCTGATGAGGACCCCAGGGGAATTAATGGTTTGGATTGCTAACCTGAAATAAGTGAGAGAGTTTTGAGAAGAGTGAGAGTCTACAACGTGAGCAGCTTGGTGCTTTGAAAAGGGCCATAGGTCACAGAAAGCATCGGAGAATGGGGACTCGGCCTTCTGGTTTGCCTGGGCTGCACTGAATGAAGATGGATCTTCCCGGGCCACAGATACATGATGAGTGAATGAGACACAGCAACTGATTATCTCACAAAACAACACAAGTCCAAGTTGGATAACGAACTAAAACGTACATGTTTGCTAAGTCATAATAAATGCCTTTCTTGACAGGGACCCACACATGTGAAGGGAGGTTGAACACTACTCAGAGAGGTCACTGCTGCGTTGATGTCACCAACTCACCAAGTCACACAAGTGCGTGTGACATCTAATCCTTCCATGCAGGGGTCCACTGTTGCCTCAGCAATCCTTGCTGGAGCACTTCCCAATCAAGTCATAGCAGAACACTCCAAGTTTATGGCCCTATGAGGCTGCAGCGCTAGCTGTGTTGGGCCACACTGTCTAATGGCCACGGGGCTGACACACGTGGGTTCTCAGAAAGGCTCTAGAGAAACTCAGGCAATGAGTATTAGCTTCCTGGCCTATGGGAGCATGAGGCATCTCTGAGTTCGGGAGGCCAGAAGCTCACAGCAGGTGCTCCAGGGGAGGGTCTACTGGAGTGCTCACCGCCCATCGCTCCTGGCCTGGGGGCGCTGGCCAGCCTGGTGCCCCTGGACTCATGGATGCATCACTCCACACTGGTATCCTTCTGCTCCTTGACTTCTCTGCTTCTGTCCCATAAAAAGCACATGGCACTGGATTTAGGCGCTACTTGGGTAACCCCAGGATGACTTCTTCTAGGATGCTTAACAATTCAGTCTGCAGAAACCCTCTTCCCGCAGGTTCCCAGGTTCTGAGTGAACAGAATTTTAGGGAAGTTACTGGAGAGCACTGCACCAGAGGCTACCAATTCAGCCATTCAGACAACTCCTTCCTGTGGAATTCAAGCACTTCTCAAGTTTCTCTGACCCAAAAGCCAGTGACATTATCTTTTTGAAATGAGTCCAAGCATTTTCACCTCCCTGCTCTTTGGTGCCCTTAGGCAGGGCTAGACATGGTCCTCTCCCATCCTTGGCTCTAGTGAGCCTGCTCGCCACCCTCATCTTAAATCCCCGGCTCACAACTCGTTTCCCCACTTTTGCTCCTGCTGAGCCAGCCTCCCCCAACTCAGACTTCTAACACCACAATACCCGAGTCCTGTGTGCCAACCCTTCACCAATCATCTTTAAAGAATTATTTCCAGTGGCTTCTCTTTCATAAGACATGGGACTGGAGACAAATTGGGGCCCATGACATTGGAGGGTAAAAGAACTGCCCTGATTAGCACCACAGGGTCAACTTCCTGAGCCATGAGCCATGGACTGTAGGTGGCTGGTTGCACTTAGGGTTTCCCCACGGAGAAGGGGAATGCTCCAGCAACCAGCCTGCATGGGGGATATTCATGAGGCTGGAAGTCTCACCACTGCCTAGCTCTAGAATGTGATTATGCCCTCCAAAAGAAACTCCATGGCCTTCAGTAGCCTCTCTATTCCCCTCTTGCCTTCCTCTTCTGAAAACCACACATCTACCTCTGTCTGGATGGTACTGCTGCCTTTGCTCATGTCATACACATAAACTCACATACTAGGGGTGCCTCTGGCTTCTCTCACTCAGCGTAGTGTTTCTGAAGCTCATTCACCCCGAGCATAAACCAAAGTGTTGGTCATTTCCAACACCTGCCTTTTGGCCTGTGCCCGATGGCCACTGAGTGCTGCAGATCTCCCGGATGTCACGAGCACAGGGACGAGCATTCCTCATCTCCACCTGCCCCCACCTCTGTCCTCATCACTCCAGGGCACCACTGTACAAATGACTCCAAGAAATCATACACATCCCCCAATTCTCCCAGAGTTTATACCACGAGGATACTAGAAGCTGATCCAGGCCTATAAAGCATTTGAAATTCAACAGAGAAATGCAATGCATAAATGCAAAGAGAGAACAGTAATTCTTGTATTACCCTGCTCGAGAGACTTCAAGAAGATGAACCGTGTTCCCATCAATTGCTTTCGAGCTTCCCATTAGGTCAAACATGCTCATATATCTAATGATAAAGCCCTTGGGTCACATTCCCACTCTAAGCTGAGTACAGACTTGAGCATGATTGTTGTGGCAGCAGTTACTGTGGTTATTGTAGGTGTTGGGATGATTTTTCAATAAGCCAACAGTATTGCCCACTTGCTGTGTGTGCAGCGCTCTGCGAAACAAGCTATTCTTATGCCACCTTATTTAATCCTCCAAGAATCTACCACCCTAGGTTCAGTTATCAGATGCATTAATTGTCAGATGAGTCAAATGATGCTCGGAGATGCAAAATCACTTGCAGAAGGGGCCCTAGGTTGGTGGGGGTGAAGCAGGGCTCTGTCTCCAGCAGCTCAGCCTGTGCGGCCTTTTGCCTGGTCCTTGGACACATCTGAGCAAAGCCGCTGACATGTGCCGCCCCAGTTCCGGGCTCATGGGGAGCCACCGCCTCTTCCTTGGCTGCCCTCCCTCTTGGGTTCCAGCCCTTCCATCAGTGCTTATTATTTGGCATAAATCAGCCCCCCAATTACATGAATGCCACCACCGCGAACACTTATAATTAAAACTGGGACTGACATCCTGGAAGTCTGCTCCATCCTCGTCCCTCTTTGTCCTGCCATGATATTATTGGAAAGAGACTGAACAATCGTCGGGAACATATGCCTTTGGAATATAATGGGACTCAGCTCCTCAGAGCAAAGGCTGTAAGAGGGCACAGGGACAAAATTTAAAGGAGACAGCCTTCCTTACTGCTGCGGCATGTCCAGGAAACAGAAGAAACCAGTGGGCTTCATACCGACCCACTGGCCTCCCCAGTCTGCCTCACACCCACACATCGGAATGAGATCACCCACCTGGAGCTGCTCTGTGCCTGAGGTTCCATCCCTGCCCTGAGGCTTTCCTTTCTGGCTTCATTCTTCCACAAGACTGGCCCGCCAAGCACTTGTTGGCTGGTTCCAGGCCAACCTGCCTCTACCCTGGCCATTTACTCGGGAGGGACGGGGGATCCTGACCAGCCCTAGCCTCTTTGTCATTGCCCGTCTCTTTCCTAGTCATCCATCAGGGCTGCTCGCCATGTGCATGCCGGGAGGGCTTCGCAGAGGTGACTGCCCTTCATGGAATCGGGGGTGCAGATACGAGGGTCCAACCCCGGTGATCTCAGGTCTACAGAACCTCCCTTCTCCCCTCCAACGGGCACCTGTTTCTTGTTACCACTTTATTATTATGGAGCAGCTACAACCTAGAGTAGAATTCTTAACTTGAGAGTCTGCAGGTGGAATTCGAGAGGGTGCGCTCAGATGGCCAAGAGGAGATGGGCTTATACTTCACAAACTCTCACTGAATTTTAGCATTTCCCTCATTGAGACTGTGGACTATGGTGGCATGAGAGCCATCTGTGGACTTGTCTCAGTCAAAATCTTGGATAATGTTCCTGCCACGTGACAATTGTAGCTGACTTACCAAATACCATTTGCACCCACTTTGTGATGATTCTTAATGGATCTACTCCTGGAACTGGGTGTCTTTGGTTTTTTAAAAATCTTTCTGGTGCTGGTGTTTGAACCTGAGGCCACGCCTTTGCTGAGCTCCTGAGCTCCAGCCCTAGCTAGGTATACTACTTAAAGGGTAAGTAAGGAAGAACAAGCTAAGTGTGTGGCACATACCAATAGTCCTAGCTCTTGAGAGGCTGAGCAGGAAGGTTGAAAATTCCAGGCCATCCTGCACTACAACAGTAAATTCAAGGTCCATCTGGACTACATAGTAGGACTTTGTCTCAAAAAGCAAAAACAAACACAAAAAGGAAGAATATTATTTCTCAATCATAGGTTTTGATGTTTTAGTAGCTTCATTTCCATGTGGTTGGTAACCCTTGTGGTCCTGTAGGTTTTCTTTTTCTTTTTCTTTGTCGGGGGGATACAGGTCTCACTGCACAGCTCGGACTCCTAGTGATCCTCCTGTTTACACCCTTCCCTGTGATGGGATTATAGGCATGTGCTACCACACCCAGTCTCATTGGCTGGCTCAGTGTGCCTGCAGCATGTGGTGCTGGGGATTGAACCCCAGACCCTGAGCTTGCCTAAGCAAGCACTTGGTCTGCTAAGCTCTCTCACAGGCACTTTTCTGCAGCATTTCTTAATGCACTTAAGGACACTATTCTGAAGGGTGGAGACCCCTGAATACAGTGAGTTTCTGCAGAGCAGGGACCACTTCTTTCTCATCTTTGCCACCTGCATCCTTTCGCTTGGCACCTTGTGAAGCTCAAGTACCTCAAAAATGGCAAATGAACAAGATGAAGCATCTGAACTACTATTTGGATGCATACAGACCTGTGGAATAGCTTTTTCTTGTCTTTTGAGACTTGTCATTCCTTCACTCATCCATCCATTCGTTTAGTTCATACCCATGTAATAAAGTCCTTGCATTTTGTGGGCATCCCAGATATAGGTTTGAATGGGCAAAAGACCATGCTCTGCCTGCGCTGGAAACATCCTTCTGTAGCTCCTGCTCCCCCACCCCATTATCTACTGCTGCTGCATAACTTGGGGTGACCTATTTAGTTAGCCACCATTTGGTGTCAAGAATCCCCTTAGCTCTCTGTCAAGCTAAGCTCATTTACATAGCCCTTCACTTAAAAAATCTATACACAGCAGGTCTCCTGCTTTTTATACTTTTGTGGCAGAATTAAGCACAACAAATCCCAAAGTGGCTGCTCATTTTCAGGGAGGTTCCATTGTGGTGGACAGGGAGAAGAATCCCCTCCCTGTGTAGGAACAGATTCGGACCTTAGCATGAATATCCTTCCTGGCAGCTGGATAGAGATGTATGTTATTCACATTGCTTTATTTTGCCATTGTTGATTTATCATCTTATTTTATTACCTTACCTGCCTGGAACCTGCATCATACATCTACCCCTCTCTACCCAGAAAATGGGAACATCATTTCGCTAACACAAGTCCTGAGATGATAAGTAATATTTACAGATCACTTTCTTTTGCTACTTCTTCATTAGAAACTTGCATTTTGATTTTGGGTGCATTTGATTCTCCTAACTACCATGCGTTAGGTAGCATGGTCACTCTCCTTTTACAGATGAGGACACTGAGGCAGAAAGAGGTTAAGCTACTGCTCACTGGCACACAGCACAGGTGGAAGAGCCTGGATTCATGCCCATTGGTTGGATGAGACTCCATACTTGTAGCTGCAAAGCTCCTTCCAAAGCCCCCTCCCTAAGACTCTCCTACACTGGCCCAAAATGGGAGTTACCATCCTGTCCACACAGCATTCAGCCCAAGGTGCTCTTGCTCCTCGCTGGGTTGGGATGCTCTGTGAAGACTTTTCTGCTGCCCTCCTTTCTCCTTCCTTCCTCTTCTGCTTTTACTATTTGATGGCTTTAAAGATAAGCACTGTTTTGGGAGACAGATCTAGCGCATAGTAGGTCCTCATCAGTTGCCTAGAGAGTGTCTACTGGCCTAGTGTGGATGAGGAAACTGACTGGTGGCCAGAGATGTTGCCACCTGTCAGGTGGGTTGAGTGATTAGCCCCTCTTCGTGCTGCGGTTAGTGGAGAGGTAGGAGGCTAATTGACTTTGACGGTGTGTTTGGTGTGAACACAACTACCCAGTGAATAAGGTTTATCTACCTGCACTGGATGAATGAGAACACAGAGCAGCAGAGAAACTACCCAAAGGGCCTGAAATCATCGTTAGTGGGGGGACTGGGTTTTGAGTCTGATGCAGAAATGAAACTTACACCTTACTCCTTGGCTCTTCTGTCTTTCCACCTGACCACTAACCAGGAACTCAGGGTTCGAGCTTCACTGAGCCTCTCTAATAACACCTGCACAGAGCTCAGGGTCCCATGTCTGCCTTACTTATCCAAAATACACAGACTGGAAGCAACTGGCCTTGTTTTGTCACCCAAAATGGTCTACCTTGAGTTTTAGGTCATTTTAACTTTTGATTTAGATATTTCCACCCCCCCCCATATTTACATAATGAATCACCATCCTTGGGTTTACAAGAGAATGAAAACTAAAAATAAAAACAAAAACATCCAAAGCACTGTATTTAGCACACAACCATTTGCTGAAAATAGGAGAGACCATGACACTACAAAATCAATCACTTTCTGGTTGATTTCATGTGGAGAAAGCAGCCTTCATTGATTGGGCAAGCATTATATATTTGAAACAATCTCTTTGGCTTTGAAATGGTGGTGTCTTATAGACATGACCTCAGTTCTGACAATTATCTGTTTAATTGGATCAATACAGACAGCCCACTCCCCCAAACCACTGATTCAATTAATCAGACTATTGTCAAATCTCTTCTCCTTTTGGGTCTGTGTAGACACAGACCAAGTGGCAATTTCTCCCAAGATAGGCACAGAGGTCAATAATCTGCTTTTGGATAAAGTATCTGATCATTCACAAATTATACAAATCACATTGATTACTGACAAATCATAATGTTTACAGAGCACTATTTGGCTATGGCTCCAGAGCATGACTAGGTATTTAATTAACAACTGTCAGATATAATTTATACCATTACAATGACCAGAAAATGGCTGCTTGTTGATTTTTTTGTTTATGACAACAAATACTCTACAACCAGCCTTGGTGACAGCAAACGAAAGAGAGGGTGGTGGCACCATAATAGATGCAATGGAATTTCGTTACCACGTGTAACCAGGAGATTCGTGAAGGCCATGGTGTCTGCTTCCCATAGAATGTGACATGTTGTCCTTATGAACAGTTAGCTTGCCTGAGTTTGTTACTTTTTTTTTTTTTTTTTTAGCTTTGACTAACAGGAAACTCAAAGGCAAATTTTCAGTCCAGATATGCATCTTTTTTGCATAATGTGGCTTGTAAATATTTTACCTGAATATTATATCTGTTTTACTGCTTTATTCTATATAAAACAGCACCTTGGCTAAGTGTCAGCAAACTACTTCCCCAGACTAACTCCAGCCCACTGCCTGTTTATCCACAGTACGCTTATTTTGTACAACGCAAGATTTACTATGCAAAGAAGGGCGGCCTAAAAATATCCAAATCAAACTTGATGATAAAAAGATTCAGTGCCATTTTTACAGTACTTTTACAAAAAAATCAAAGTAAGAACGCAACTTCATGGCATATAAAATTCAAATCTAAGCGCCCATCAACAAACTTTTATTGGCGTGCATCTGCGACAATGCATCGCCGTAGCCTCTGCAGCTCTCTGTACTCCAAAAGCAGAGTGAACAGGTCGGGAGACTTTTAACTGCTAAGCAGGCCCAGACAACTGAAATGTCTCAGATGTACTGTGCGGGGGATGCCCGGGCAACTCTAGAGTCCCTATAACCACTTACAAGGAGACTCTGGTTACTGTTTTGAAAATAAGGAGTGGGTGGTAAGAGAAAGCAAGCACACTGAAGAAAGTCATGCAGTTGGAAAAGCAGAAGCCCGGGAATGGCACAGCTAGAGCTTTTCTGACTCTGAGTTCTTACTTCTCCCCTTAGCCAGCCCCACGGAATCAGGCTTCACAGGCTCTGATGGCTCAGGAGGGGGCCCAGAGATGGCAGAAATCTGGGGAATGCGAGATTCCACGCCTGCACGCTGCAGACACGTGGACAGAAGTGCAGTAGCTCCTGAGGTCTCCAAGCTTGGGGACAGAGGTCTGGGACGACGGGACTGCTTCATGGCACACTCAGTGGTGGTGTTCTGCTGTTCTGTCTTTCATCACACAAAGGCGTCTCTGTCCAGGGGACACATCTTTTTCCTGTGCATCATGGGATGACCCCACCCCCTTCCTGGACACTACTATGGGTACTCACTAAGTAAATGCTCAATGAAACACCTGCACTCACTACATATGTGTGAAAAAGAACTGGGTAGATGCATCCTAAACAAAAGCAGGAAATAATAAGGAATGGGAATAAAGCAAGTTGACCTTGGAACCAAGCCACACTGGATTGGAGCCCCCACTGGTCCTCCACTCTTCAGAGAGCAATGCAACAATTTCTGTACCTTGGTTTTCCCATGCCTAGCACTGGGGCAGCAGCATATGCTTTGAAGAGTCCTGTGGCAAAGGAAGACAGGAACACTACACACAGGAACTTAGCGGACTCTCAAAACACAGAGGTAAGGAGCAGGGGTGTTTGCTCCAAGTCTGAGGGTCCTTCTGGTAAGAGCATCCTCTGGAACTGACAATCCTGGAAGGGTTTGTCGCAAGCTGCTGGATTTGTTGCAACCAAATGTAGCAACATTTACATTTTTCAAACCATGGAAAATTGAGGAACGATGCTGGAAACCGTAGACATCTTGAGAAAATTCAAAGGTTCTACAGAGTTTTTCCATTCTGGGACAATAGAAAACAGGAACACATTAATAATGTGTCCATCCATGCCCAGCTGCTGGGGAACCCTCCCCAGGAAAGTAGATTTTGGTATAAATCACAAATCTGGCATTGAGTTTTCCAGCGCAATGTGTCCTCACAACTCCACCTAGGATCTCCATCTCTGGAAGATGTTGAAAGCCTTTCAGATTTGACAGAACCCAGGGCCTGCCTGAAATAGGGCTGTCCCTTCATCGAGAGCACGCTGGCTCACTTACTGCCAGCTCAAAGACCCAGCTCGGGCTAACGCAAGGAAATCCAGGCGACTGCTCAACTCCCCAGCGGCTTGAGGAATTGACAGTCTCTAAATTACTGCCAGAGAAGCAGATCGCATGCCAGCTGACAAAAGGAGGAAAGGAAAAATCCTCACAGACTGTGGAGTATCCTCTCTTCCTCTCCGGGGAGGAGGTGTTTCTGATGTTCGTGTCACTGGACCCGGAAACCAAATGAAAAATATGTGATTACAAACAGCGGGGAGGGAGGCATCGCAGCAGTGAAAAGAAGAATAAGAAGGACCCTAGCCTTCCCCATGTAGGAAAACAATTTGGCTAAAAAAATAAGAAGAAATGAGATAATAAAAATAACAAATGAATCTGCAATTGCTTCACTTCCGGGAGCTGCCGTCTGATTTCACATTGGTTCTCCACATCAACTTGGGTAGATGAATCTATCTGTGGGGACGTTCATGAGCTCCTGGGAGCTCCGACCCAGTCAGCGCAGGATTTAACCCTTGGTGAGTGGGCTGAGTGGTGGGTCTAGGCGGGACCCAAAGAAGAAGCTGCGTCTGGGACGTCACACCAGAGCACGTGCACCCTTGCTGCAAATGCCTGCGCTTCAGCTTAGTTCATGGGGGGCTCAGGGTTTCCTTTAAGAAGAACACATGGAAAAAGAGAAACAAAAAATAGTCAAAAATGTTCCGGGTATGATAAAAAGAATGATCAGAGAAAAACTAGGTCGCATGGTGGTGCTCTTGGGGTCACATATCACTGTAGCACGTGCTACTTGGTACCAGAGCCCAACTGCAAATCTGAGCCCACCAGCAGGGCATCCGTGATCCCAGTTTAAATGAGCCCCATGTGGCTCTCACCCGGTGGAAGGCAGCAAGGAGCAGGAGGATGGCCTCTTCCCCAGCGCTTAGCAGAGGTGAGAGCCTGTTCCTGGGTCCTCACCTGCGCACAGTGATGCGGCCGGAGCGCAAAGCTAGTGGATGGGGTACTTGTGGAAGGCCACCACTGTCCTGCCAGCATCCCCCATGATGCTTTGCTTCAGCTGGACTTGCAAAGAGCGGCTCAGGCGGCCTCAGCCTGAGCTGGGAAGGATGAGGAGTGAGGCAGAGGCTGAAAAGACCTGGGGGTGGGGTGGGGGGTCAGCTGGAGCCAAACACCTGCAGTACTTCTGGTGCTGGCTGGTCCCGGAAGGGAAACATGCCGGCATCCATCCTCGTTGGTAGTCTCCCGCCCCCGGGGGGGGGGGGGGGGGGGAGGCACTGCCTCTCCTGCAGGGGCTTTCTTCACTAGTCTTAGTGACCTCTGAACCTGGAGTGGGACAGCCTAGAATAGAAGGTTCTTGCCCATGACACTAGTTTAAATTCATGACACTTAAATAAAATTTAAAACTCAGTCGCATCAGTCCCTTACCGGGTACCAAACAGTTGTGAGCAGCCAGCAGCAGCTCGGTAGGATAAGTCAGGGGCCGCAGAGAACACTTTAGAAAAGGTGAGGCCAGGAATGAGAAAATAAAGTTGAGAGATGGTCCTAGGCCAGGCACGATGATGCATGCCTATAATCCCAGCACTCAGAAGGCTGAGGCAGGAGGATTGCTGTGAGTTCAAGGCCCGCCTGGGCTACAAAGTGAATTCAAGGCCAGCCTGAGCTGCATAGCAAAACCCTCTCTCAAAAAGGCAAAGCAAAAACAAAACAAAACAAACAAATAAAAAAAAACGAAAACAAAAAAAGCTAGTCTTAGGGTAAAGGGATGACAGGGTAACAGAACAAAATGCAGTGTGATTCTCAACCATATTCTAGCCCAGAAAGCAACAAAAACTGTAAAGGGGGAGAACACGGCAACATAGCTACTGGGAGCAACCCAGAGATTTGAAGACAGACTTCATATGCGGTAACATGGCTGCAGCAGCCTGTGTCTTGGCTGTGACCATAGTGTGGAGGATGTGAAAGGTCACGGAGGAGAATGGCCTTCTGAATCCTGGCTCAGACATCAACCATGTCTGCCCCGTGCCATGGTTCAAAGCATAGAAGTATGTGTACATGGGCCTACATGTACGTATGCACCACACAGGAAGATTTATAGGCAGGGTGGGAGCCGGAAGTCATCATGGGGTTTTCTGTGGCCACTTGCAACCTCCTGATCCCTCAGTAGAAACCAACACCTTGGCTGTATCTCACACGTCTCACACCATGTTGTCTCCTCCACTCTCCCCAACTTCTGCCATACTGGGCACAGCATGGTTCCTCCACCCCCTGGATACACTCTGACACCTGAGCCTGGGGCCTGCTACCCCTTCTCCTGCACTCCCCTCAGCATTGCCCCCACATGCCTCATGATTCAACTCAGCGTGTTCCCAGACTCTCCTACTTCCTTGGTTTATTTCTCATTCTTTTTCTGTGTCCTGTGAACCTCAGGGAAGTCCTTTTATCTGGATTTTTCTCTGTGGGATGTCCAGGCCCTGGTGTGGTCCCTCAGCCACCCCATATTGGTCACTGATGAGCCTCTCTACTCACCTGAGGAGTTAACATATATTTAAGGAGGAGTCTAGCCCTTCTTGATGTGTCTCTGACACTGAGACTAAGTTAGAGACTCTGGCCCACGTGTCCCAAGGCCAGCCCCCTCTGGGCCAGCACAAGCCACTGACGGACAGGAGGGTCCCTGTGATCTGGGCCTGCTTGGTTCACGGGCTCCTCATTCAGGCTGGCGTGAAGCAGGAAAGGCCTCCAGAGGAAGCCAGCCTTAAAGACAGGCAGTGGCATTGTAGACTAAGTATTTTAAAAAGTAAAAACACCTAGGCTAACTGTGCCCATCAGTACAGAAGCTCCTAAACAACCTAGGAGCTCCCATTTGATTGAGCTTTATCACTCTGCATATTGTCCTGGAAGAATGGAAGGCAGCTCACTATGGAAATGACCAAGTACCCACACTTGTTGAGGTACCATTCTCCATGGCCAGGGTGTGGAACCCATCTAGGATCAGTCAATGAACGGATAAAGAGTGTGGTCTATAAACACCATGGCACATCATTCAGCCATAAAGAAGAACAAAATTGCATGACTTGTGGGAAGACCATGATTTTAAGTGAAATATGCCAGACTCTGAAAGTCAAGGATCAAGTATGTTGAGAGATTTCTCTCCTATGCAGAATCTTTAAGGGGGGTGGGGAGACAGAGACAGAGAGAATGAGAAAGTAGGAGGGAGACTATTAGAGAAGAGGAAAGGAATGGGTGAGAGGCGGGCAAGGGGGACGATTGGTGGCGAGAATGATCAGACCCTGTTGCAGGCATCTACAAACACATGGCGGAAGGGAGAACTATGCTGTGTACCTAATGAGCACTGGAAAGGCGCAGACTGAGTAAAGGGGGATCAAAGACAACTCATGAGCACAGGGTGGGGGGCTGGCCCTTTTCAGGGAGGGCCTACCATTCAGTGTGTTCGAGCCTGGTAGCCTCCTGGCTTCTGAAGATGATGCTGAGGCTTGGAGAGGCTCAGTGATTTGCCCCCAGTGACACAGTAGCAGACCAGCTATCCAGTCCCTTTCCTGACATGACTGACATGAAGCCTCAGCTCCAGCATCACTTTCTCCACCCTTCCTTGTTCGCTAGTGTCCTGCAGTACACTTCTTTTTGTATAAACATGATTGTCCCCTGGAAAGGAGGCTGCCCAAGGGCAGGCTTACCATTTCCTTTTGGGTACCAGCCTCCCTAGAGCCCAACACAATTCCTGGCCTCAGGCTGGAGCTCAGTAGGTATTTGCCAATGGAGAGAAAGAACAGGGCACTACCAGGCAGTAGCCCTAGCCACACAGACTCCAGAAACTCATGGCCTCTGCGAAGAGCTGGAGAATCGGCCTGCCCTGGGGCTCCAAGCATTCCCAAGGATCAAGCCCTCTGGTGCTCACACACTAAATAGTTCTCTACTGGCCACGTGGTGAACTGGCCTTTGCCACAACAGAAATGATCATCTATTCAGCCCCGCAGAGCAGGGGGCAGGGAGCTGCCACCATCGGCGCCAACACTACCCTCCTTGGTGACACTGTTGATCTCCCTAAATAACACAAGACTTGTTTGTCATCAAGTTAATGGTGAATAAATCTGTTCCTGATCAGGATAATTACATTAGCGTCATGTAGCTGACTCAATACCTGGCCAAGAGGTCCTATATTTAGAAGGTCAGGACATTTTTAGCTTGCCTTTGTGTGAGCACTCTTCATCACAATCACACAAGGGGGGCTCTGTTTACAGCCCTGGCACCTGCTCGGAGACCTTTGGGGCCAAGGCTGCAGGTGGAAGCTTGTGGCACTGAAGGACAAAGCCCCGGACTGGTGCTTCGACCTGAGCTTCTGGCCAAAAGGTGAATGGTGGCATCAGCACCTCTGGGTGAAGGTCAAGGGCAGAAGGTGGGGAAGGTCCAGAGATGGAGGTCAGGAAGGAGCCCAGGGCATGCAGAGCATGCAGCAAGACAGGCCAGGAGTGACTGAATCCAAGCTTTGTCCCGCAGTGGCCTTGGACAAGCCACTAAGTCTCAGTTTCAACATCTGTGAAAGGGGGATGTCAGGATGTGGGAGGCAGGATTCAGGATGCCCGAGACCCCTGCTACCTGATGCACAGGTCTATGTCATATCTGCTTTTGACTATGACAATGAGTCCTTTACAGGCATAATGTGGGGGTTAAGGAGCATCTTAGCTAGTTTTCTGATGCTCTAAAGAGAACACTAGAGCCTGGACAATTTATAAAGGAATGAAGTTTATTCCTCACAATTCTGGAGGCTAGGAGGGTCCCAGGGCATGGGTGGTTGAGCAAGGCCTGGGTGTAACAGAAAAGCATTGTTAGCTGCAGCCCCCTCCAAGATAAGGAACACATCCCCACAGGAAGGCCTCAATCTTCCTACTCGTGCCCTAAGGTCCTGCCTCTTCCTACTATCACCAGGACATTCCAAAGTGCTCAGCTGGTCACAAAGATTAATAGACGTTACCCATCTAAAGGACTTCTCTGTTGGGTCAAGACACTGTTGGCTTCCAAAGGCAGCGGCCCACTGGTTGAGAGATGGGGTTCAGTTACTGGCGGATAGATCTTAGAAGGGCATGGAGGGAGAATGAAACAAGGATGAACTCCCTCCTAATGAGACAAGGTTACAGGAGGTATTTTTTAAATTGAAAAGATTTCATAAGTGATAGGCCCTGAGCAGTATTGTCTGATGGGGCCTGCTACCATAATTAATTAAGATTCCCATATCAGTTTCATCCATCCATCCATCCATCCATCCATCCATCCATCCGTCTGTCTGTCCATCTGTCTGTCCGTCCATCCATCCGTCCGTCCGTCCGTCCATCCGTCCATCCATCCATTCATTCTGAGCCTGCAGTGTTCCAGGCCATTGGTTAAATGCTGAAGCCTAAATTTCTAGCTGTAATCCCCTGAGTGACTGACCCACACACCTCTCAGCATTCTATGGCTGCACTGCCTTTGGCGTGGCCTGAACACACCCTGAAGCAAACTTCCCGCCCCTTCTTCATGTCAGCTCGCATGAGGTTTCTCCATTCTGCTCCCCGAGTCTAAGCTCGCAGACTCTTCCTGAGGCCTCGGCCCACTCCCCCCACACCTTATCCACACTGAGTCCTGTCGGCACCAATCTTGGAGCTTACTGAGCTGGTCCCTTACTCCTTCCCCAATGGCACATTCCATGCAGGAGGTATGTGTTTCCAGTTGCTGCTGTGACAAGCACCACAAACTTGGTGGATTAGCATAGCACAGAGGAACTTCTTACAGCACTCGAGGCCAGAGGCCAAAAGTCAGTCTCTTTGGGTGAGGTCGAAGTGCTTTGACCTCAAGTTCCTTGAGACCTCCTGCCTTCCTCAGGTCTTGACTCTCCCCCTGATCACTCTCACCTCTTGCTTTCCTGTTGCTTTATTTCCTAGCCTCTTCCAAGAACCTTGTCCTTTGATTTAGCCTTCCACGCCCCAACATCCTCAGCTCAAGGTGCTTACCTGATGCACAGCTACAGATTCCTTTTTGCTATGGATGGTAGCATTCATGCCCTCTGGAGAGCAGGACCTGGATATCCTTAGGTGTTGTCATTCAGCTTGTCACGTGGGGACTTTGTCATCTCTCTCCTGCATCACTGCAATAGCTGCTGGTAACACTCTCTGATGTATCCACCGGGAGGCAGCCACAGGAAGTTGTCCGCAAACTTTAGGGGTACTGTGTCTGTTGCTCTTCTGCTCGGAATACTTTTTCAGGCTCTCCTCAGGATGGGCCCTTTCCCATGTTAGGGTTTTTTGGACAGTCCTTCCTGATTATCCTGTTTCTATAAATTCTCCCCTATATCATTTTCCATTGCAGGGTCTCATCTAGGTCATTTGCCACCCTGCCCTTTCCCATTAGAATTACGGCTGGCAGGTGGCAGGGCGCCTGTGGAAGGCACAGCAATGGGCAAAGATGTCTACCTCCTAACCCCCCGCCCCGGAACACACATCTGTATCTCAGTTGCTTGTAAGCATCTGAGGTTACCTGGCAAGGGACAATGACGACAGCAGGTGGAATGAAGACTGCTAGTCAGTTGGCCTCCGGCAAAGAAGATCATCTTGGGTTATCTGAGGAACCCAGTGCAAGGACATAGGTCCTTAAAAGTGGAGGGAGGAATGTAAAGAGAGAGCTAGAAAGAGATGCTGGTGTGCATAGGATGTGGCCAGAGGTTTCTGGCTTTGAAGATGGGGGAAGAGGCTCTGAGCCCAGGTAAGTGGCCACTGCTGAGGGCTGGAAGAGCCAAGGGGCAGATGAGCTGCTGGCATCTTCAGAAGGAACCAGGTTCAGGGAGACCTGTGTCCAACCTCGGCCACACAGAGCTGTCAGATACTACATGGGGGTTATCTGTGACACTAAGATCATTATAATCTGCGACAGCAGAAACAGAAAATACACAGTACCCACACCTGCATGTCGAGCAAAAACAAAGGGAAGAAAGGGGAAAACAGAAAGGGATTCTGATTAGGTGGTATTGGGAAAATATGTCCAATAATTCTTGCAACTTACAGCTTAGAAAGTCAACTTTAGGCCGGAATCCCCACCCCTCCTCTGGGTGACCCCACGCCCCTCCCTAGCCCCTCTCCAGAGTCTTCCTAGCAGGGGCCGAGGCTCCAGCTTCCAGAGGCCCCTACTCTCTTCATTGTTGAGCTTTCTAGGGCTGCTTGCTCCATACATCCACTCTTCTCTTCTTAGGACAACCTTGGTCCTTCGAGGATGGGAGGTGTCCCCTTCCCAGGACAACTTCATATCACCTTCTCCTGCATCCCATGGGGCAGTGAGTACACGTCACTGTTGGTATCCAGTTCCTTGGCCTCAATCCCCTGCCACCTCCACTAGACCAGGGACTGCTCTAGAGCAGTGCCCGTCACTGGATGACACGGATGTGCTCAGCACAGGTCTAGCACATCATAGGGGATGCAAATGTTTGCTGAGACAAGGCTCCAGACATCTGCGTCCTGCCCCCCAGGAGGGCCCACAAGGTGAACAGGGTGGGCTGACTTCTGTACCACGGCTGGCCCCTAGTTTCCGAGGTTGACTGTGGTTTGGCTCCTTTGTCAGCCTGAGCTGTCTTCTACCAAGTTGCCTAGAATCTACCTGTGGCAAGCTGAAGGTGTCCACCCAAAGTGTATGCCCACCCAGACCCTCAGAATGTACCTTCTGTGGAAATCAGTGTCTTGGTAGATGTACCCCCTGGTAACTAAGATGACGTCATATTGCATAAAGAAGGTCTCTAAATCCAAAAACTAGTGTCCTCTTATAAGGATGTCATATAGACACAGATTCCAGACAGAGGAGATGATGAAGACAGAGGCTGGGCGGGAGCAATGCTGGGTGCCTGGGTCACCAAGGATTGCCACCAAACACCAAACACTAAAATGCCAGGGGGAGGCAAGGGAGGAGTCTCACCACAGCGTCCCCAGCCAGCACAGTCCTGCCGGGGCTTGTGGCAGCAAAGCGCAGTGCTGCTGGTTTCAGTCACCTAGTACGTGGCCCTTTGCTATGGCAGCCTAGGAAGCACATGGGCTTGGCTACTGGCTACTTGTTCCTGTGACTTTGGCCCTGAATTGGGGAGAAAGGAGAGTGGGAGCAGTGTGTTCCACCCCTCTGGGGCACAGCAGGAGCCTAGATCCTTGGCTGGAGATGGGCTCCTGGGAACCTAGGCTGACAGGAGCACCAACGCCTTGGGCCCAAGGCAGAGAGGAAGACAGCATTCAAAGCCACAGTGAACAGCAGGGAAGGTGGGCAAAGAGGTGCCTCAGCTTCAGTGGGCCTCAGCTTCCCCCTGAATACACGGAGGGCTCCCTGTCCCCGCATTCCCTGCAGAGGGTCTGTGTAGCGAAGGGCAGTCTGTGCTTCTTTTTCCTCCTCCTGCTCTACTTTCATTACATTTAAGCATGGGGAAAATAACAACAGTTCCTTTTTGAAACCCAAGAGGGGACCTGTAATGGCATAAATGCCAGAATTAAGCTGTGAAATTAAACCCCTCAAAATCACAAATAGTAAAATCTCATGTCAGCGCCCGGCCGCAGCAAACTTCAAGAAAATCTGAGTCCCTGCTGGGCCTTTTTATTACTTGAGGTATATGCAGTCTCTAATTTAAGGCTAAATATAAAACTAAAGCATACACAGCTGGACTTTCAAGTATTTTCCAAACACATTTAATACCTTGCCATGAAGCTCCCAGAACCTGAGCAGCCCTCACTCTGCACCAGGATAAACAGAAGCCGTTAGGGTGGACCTAACGTATGGGCTTCAAAGGGAGCCCTAGAGGGGAGGGACACACGAGGAGAGCTGGGTCGGAATGCGGCCCGGTGCCCGCAGGCACACGCTGTCCTTTGCCACGCAGGCTGTCAGGCGGGCGATAATGGAAACCAGCAGAAGCCGGCCTCGGGGCTGCTCCAGGAGGGCCGCCTCCAAGGCCGCCTCCGACCGACCGCAGCTTTGTCTGCTCCTGCGTACTGCGCAGCTCTGTTCCTGCACTCCAGGGCCAGTGGAAAATGAGCAAGTTTCAAGTCTGTCTGGCAGACGTGAATGGATTCTCTGTTATCCCAGGAATTCTCCTTGGAGGAGGCAGCGTCCCAGGGCTGGCTCACTGCTTGGCACTGCCTGGCCTTTGGATTGGTTCTGTAATCACTCAGGGCAGGTCCTGAGTGTGCCACATGGAGCTCTGTGTGGGCACTGGTGTAGCACAGCAAGGGAGTCACACCACAATAGGGTCCTCGCTGTCTAGAACTGTCCACTGTGGGGAGCATGGCACAGCTGAGAAATGTGGCCACACATTCCTCAAGACTCAGAGGGTCGAGGTATGTTCTCTCCCTGGAAACCACGTGGGCTTGAAAGTGCTTGTCTCTGGGGATAAGGCAGCTACTGCATCCTGAAATGACAACTGACAATGACATGCTGTAATGCCCGAGTGTTGGTGGCCTGACCATTCCTGCCTTGCTACCAGAGAGCTGTCCAGTGGGAGTGCAGTTGGATCTCTGAGCCCCCTTGCCCTGCTAGAACAAGGCACTGGACAGGTGGCTAAAGCCAGCCCAGCCTGGTCTCTCGCCACCAGCATATCACTAGGTGACCTCCACCACTCGCCACCAGAATCAGAGACTTCACCAGGCAAGCCACCACCCGGGATATCAGGAGAGCTAAGGAAACAATCCTTGCCTTCAGTCAGTACAGTGTGGAGTCCCTCCTTACCCAGCAATAGCTGGACGGAGGAGGCCGCACTGCCCAAGGGGAGGCTGAACTGCACCCAGATCTGTGCGGCAGGCTCTCGGCACATGTTCCTCTCAGTCCTTGTGACAATAGAGTTTGATTGCCTTTCAATTTCATTGCCTATTTTTATACTGTGCTGTGTTAAATCATAAATTACAAGCAGCTTATCCATGTCTGATTCTTACTAAGCACTAGGTTTTATTGGGCTCTCCAAGTTGAAGAACGACAAACATGTAAATCAGAGTGGCTCCTCTCTTTGCGCTCGGAGGAGGAAGGTTGCGTGGGCAGGTGCTGCACAACTCTCGGGCTCCTAAAGTTTGCTTCCGGGCCTTGTGTCAGGCACACCAGGGCAAGCCCAGTGCTTTTGCCGAGAGGTTTGGAACTGATTTTCTGAGCAGTGTCCTTTTTCCTTCCTAGATGCCATGGATTTCTGAGCTCTGATGCGCTTCTGCATGAAGGAGAGTAGACAGCTCCGCTTGGCGGGTCTCATTGTGAAGCTATTTTTAAAATCTGCATGGAGAAGAGGCGCTGTAAGCTGGTGACACCACGACACATTCGGAGCCAGCGGGGCAGCAGTGTCAGCCCCGGCTCTTCCCCTCACAGATCGTCGGGTGTATTATGGAAACACGAGGAAACTCAGTTTGCACCTCGGAGCAAAGGAGTTGAACGCAGTCTCTCCTTCTAGCTCACTTGTGAAGAGTGAGCTGGAGGCTGCTCGCGACGGTCTTAACGGAGAGCCCCTCCCACAGCCAGAGCTCCGAATCATTATCGTTTTAGTTCTGCCGTGGCTAGGGCTGTCAGACTTGGCAAATGAAAATACAAGACGTCCAGTGAAATTGGAATTTCAGATAAACAACAGACAATTTGCTTGTCTGGCACGTCCCCGCGGCGACTCCACAAGATAATGATTTTACACTAAGAATTGTGCCGTCCTTCTGAGATTCACATTTTCGGGGCTGTCCTGGGGCTTCGTTCCCAGGTGATTATTGATGTTATTTACAGCCACAACTGATCCCTGTCACCCCAGTGTGTGGCTGCCAAGTCCCCCAGTCACACCCTACCCCTCTGTTTTCTCATCTCCAGTAAAAAGCGGACATCTTCTCCCTTCCCAGACTCGCTCTGAAATGCTGGCAGTTCAGATAAGCCAGGAAGCTGCTGCTGCAGAATAGACAGGCTTTGAAACTTTCTCGAAGCCCCAGCGCCGCAGTGATTACATAAGCGGCTTCCTAGAGCAGAGCTGGGAGGTCTGCTCCGGAGCATCCTCAGTTTGTACCCTCTCCAAGTCCCTGCTGCGGAGCCCCCTCCTCCACGCCCCTCCCTGCCCCACTCCCCCCATGCCTGAGGTCTGGCTCCATGTGAAGCCTGTCCTCTTACCACCCGCTCCTTTTTTTTTTTTTTTTTAAATCCACGTAACATAGTGCAGTTTATTACATAAGTGATTTATTGCATGTACCTTAATGTATAAGGGGCACAACTTGTTTAAAATAAATCCAACTGAGAGGATAATCTCTATGGACAAAATGTACTTGGACTTAATTTCTCTACTGGGTATTACACACTATATAATTGCCTTAAACAGAAGCTGCACACACAAATTTAGCTTGGCACCGATATCTGGCTGCATGGAACACTCAAGTTACATGCTGGGTTTTGCTACAAATCCTCCGCTCCACCAGAAGAAACTCAACAGCATCCCTTAAAGAAATATTCAGGCTGCCTCTCCCGCTGTGACTGGGGGGCAGGGAGTAGCAGCCTGTGTACTAGATCCAGCAGGGTGGGAGAGAAGGCAGAGCTGCCAGCCTGTCTCCAACCAGACCCGAGTCCTGGGAGTCTACCTTCTTGTCTTCTTGTGCAAGAGGGAACTCTGCAGCAAATGACACTGTGGCTCTGTCCCTGGCAGTGGATATAGGACATGTGTTTAATTAAACTTGATGGTGGCTTGCCCTTCTTTCTCCTGCAGATTAATTAATTAATATATTCATTGACTCCTTCATGCATTCATTCATTCCACAAATACCGGCAGGGCTTCTTGCCGCCCCTGGGCGCTCGTGGGTCCTGGGAATATCACGTTGAGCTGTTCACTCTTCCTGCCCACTTGTTATGGAAGAGATGGTAACAATTAAGTCATCCCTGAGAGAAGAAAAGCCTGACAAACCCAGACAGTATGACAGAGGACAGGTGAATGGTACTCTGAGGGCCTTGGGGGAGGCCATAGAAGAAGGGGCTTTTAAAGGATGGGTTTCTGAGGGATGCTGTCAAAATTGCCCCAAACCTGGTGGCTTGAAATGACAAACTTATTTTCTTACAGTAGTGGAGGTCAGAAGTCTCCAGTGGGTCCCAGGGTGACGTGATCCAGGTGCAAGCAAGGCTCCTTCCCTTTCTGGGAGCTCCAGGTGAGCACATGCTTCTTTGCCCTCTTCTCTGGCATCTGCAGGTGGCCTGCAGCCCTTGACTGGTGGCCCCAGCTCCATCTTCACAGCCAACAGCATGGCCCACCCACGTAATGCGGGAGAGTCTCGTGACTCTACAGGTAGCTGATCAGCACCTTCTGCCCATCTGCCACATCTCCATTTGGCAAGCAATCCACCAATATCACAGGTTCTGGGATTAGGATGTAGGCACATATGGGGCTCTTATTCTGCCTGTCGTAGACGGTATCTAAACAGGGAGAGGAGGGAGAGCGTTGCAAGTGAAAGTGGAGGAAGTGGAACCTTGCGGGGGGAAGAGTCCTCACTGTGCTATTGCAGATGCATCTAGGGAAGCCACAAAGGAGGCACAGTGGGAGGCAGGAGGCACCAAAGAGGACTGGAGAGGCACAAAGAGGAGCTGAATCATAAACAGTCTGGTGAGAAAAAGAGGATTCAGGTCTTTACCCCAACAGCAAAAACACTTTTACTATCTCATTGGAAGGTCAAAATACTACCTGTTTAAGATTATAGATACCATTGTTTGATTTTCTACTAAGGAAAAAGACCACCAATTAAAGTATGGCACAAGGCTCTGTTATCATGTGGCATTTTTATACTTATCACAAGAACACTTGTAGGCCTAATGAGACCTCTTTTTTTGGTCCTAGATAGGGTCTTGTGCATGCAACATAAATACAAGTGAAAACACAATGGTTAAAGCATTGCGCTCCTAACAGTTCTTCATGTTAAGGGTCTCTCTCCCCTGCATGACTTTCTAATTCTGAATCACTGCTGGCCATGTCCTTCCAGGCACCACATTTTCTGCACTATCCCAGCTTTCTAAGAAGAAGTCATCAAGAAAGCAAAGACGCTGATGCTCAGCTCTCCAGCTGCTTCTGCAGTTGCACTGAGCAAGCTCCATTTGAATCCTACACCCAGAACCAACGGTTCCAGTGGTAAGGCCTCCCCAGAATGAAAGGCCTATGTGGACAGACCTAGGTGCCTGCCCTTGCTCCCTAGCAGGCTGAGTCCTCTGGCACTACCTCCAGGACATGCTTGGGAGCCAACATGTGCGACGTGTACACATGTGTAGGCAAGAAAAAAGGTCTACACTGCTCCCGCCTGGCTAAGGAGGACTTCTAGACAAGCACAAGCCTCAGAGATGCACCTGAAGGTCAAGGGTCAGGAGGGTGCTTTCTCAAGGTCCTTAGATGAAACATGCTTTGTTCCCACATTTCAAATTAGAAGTGGAGAAGTACAGATGAACAGTAACAACGTAAGAGCCCTTTACTCTGAGCACTGTGCTAGCCACTTTCTTACACACCAAAGCTATCTTCTGTGATAATTAACCAGTTGTGTTGATTGGAGTAAGAAATACCCAGCTAAATTGGATCAGCACAGTTCTGGGCATGGCTGGAGGGATTTCCTGAAGACAGATGACCCACCCTTCATAGACCTGTCATCTGCATGGAATGAAAAGGAAACGAAGAGGAAGGAAGGCTCCCCCGTGTCTCTGGAGAGGCTCCAGTCTTCACCTTCAGCTTGGATGTGCTTTCCTGGCTTCCATCACAGACCCTTGCACCGGACTCTATGGTTTGTTCCAGACCTTCCAACGTCAGTGGAATCCTTCAACTTTCGCACTCACAGACAGTTCTTTGGCTCTGTGGGTGGTCATAGTAAGCCTACCTTCTAAATCTTTATACTTATATATCTTGATTAAATCTGCTTTCCAAGTGAGTACTGACTGTTCTCACTAGAATTCCAGTAAAGGAGGCACCATTATTATTATACCCATAATAACATACCAAGAAGCTGAAGCTTGACTCAACGTTCAAACAGAAGTTCAAGAGCCCAGATTTGAGCTCAGATTAACTCCACGGGTGTGCAGGCAACCCAGTTTCTGTCTGAGCTCATCTACTGCGAAAAGGCCTTAAGCCCTGAGTCTCTCAAATTCATTCCACAGCCACACGTGGAGCACTTGCCTGGGCTGCAGCAGAGCTTGCTTTGGGTCTGGGGAGGAAACCTAAACCCCCCCCCAGGCCTTCACTCTCGAAGTCCATTGTCTCTGGGAGAAGACAGCATGGCCCCAATTTTGGACAGCAGCAGGTATACAAGCAAGAGGAAAAAGTAAACTCCCATTTGCCCTC
>NW_004524587.1:2800612-2817594 GCF_000260255.1 Octodon degus
CTGAGGTGGCCAAGGAGACTGGGCGTAGTAGTGCACACTTGTAATCCCAGCGCTGGGGAGGCTGAGAACAGGAGGATCATTATAAGTCCAAGCTGCATAGTGAGATCCTGTACCAAACAATAAAAAAAAAAAGAAAAAGAAAAAAAGGACAAATGATGTGGCTTCATGGTGTGATTGGTAGCACGGTGGCACAATGGCAATTAAATGGGCACCCATGTACACACATGCTGCTCTGCGGGTGAAAGACAGAAAGGACGAAGGACTGTGAATATCTACGACTAATGAAACAAAACAAAAATCCAGAGTTGACAGCCCAGAGAATTCAGGCCCATAAGGATAAACAGAGATAATAGGGAACCTAATTTTTTTTTAAAATTCTATGGAATGTCAGCAGGACAACCACAAAAACAGACCCAAGCCACAAATCTCTTTGATTATCTATACACATAAAAGGTACATTGTCCCTGAAGCTGATATCGGATGACTTTAAGGAGACAGCCTTAGACTAAAATTTTTTCCTAGGAGTACTCATTTTAGAATTGTTTAAAATTTCATTTCATTTGGGTTCACAACCTCACGGAGAGGACAGTGGGGTGGGTGTCCTCGTTCTCCTGTGCTGTATGCACACAAGCCACTCGAACACAAATCTACCCTGAAGAGTACAAGACCAGAGCACCAGGTGGTGGAACGCCTTCAGATCTGCCATCCTGCACTGTGGCGGTGGCAGCCTCAGGTGGGATCTGCCACTGAGTGAGGGACTGCCCGGATGGCTAGATCTCTGCCTGGCTCGTGGAGGGGCTGACTTGAGGCTAGAGTTTCAAAACACACAAACGGGAGCAGTGCATCGAGGACAGAGCTCTGCAGCATTTATTTCCAGGGAAACGTTCTGTGAGCGATGGTTCAATAAACAACACCTATGTGGGGTATTCCCCATCCCATGCAGATGAGAGGCGGAAAACAGCAGTTGGAAAGACCGCGGAGCCGCCTGCTTTCACAGGCTGTTGACTTTTTTTCACTGCACCTGCCTGTATCTGTCATCTTGTCCTTGCATTAGACTGCCAGATCTTCCGGTAAGATTCTCTTGTCCCTGCACATCAGGTAGGAGGAATAGAGTGGTGTCCAGACAAAGAAGAAAGGAAAGAATGAAACTAAGAATGACAGGCTCTTACTCAGGAGCCTACTCTTGCTCTCATGCTTTATAAATGCATCAGCTCAACGCAACCTTGCAAGCAGCGAAGTTGGTAGTCAAGTATAATGAAAACTCAGGCCAAGGAGACAGGACTCCTAAGAGGCCAGGCTGGTCTTAACATAGAAAACTGTCCCACTCTCTACTCATCCGCCTGCTGTTTTTGGTGAGGGTGGAGAAACATCCAGCAGGCGAGACTCACTCTTTAAGATATAAAGGGTCTGGCTCAACTGTGCCCTTTTCAAGGTTATTTCATCTTCCAAGTTTCTAAGTGGAGATTTTTATTATTTAAGAAAGATGAGTTGTGTTTAAAAGAAAATCTTTGAACTGCCTACCACTGAAAGGATCACATTTTGCCAAAGCAACTTCTAGGATCTGATTTCGAATCACTCCTTTCCCTGCTTTTTCTGTGAAATGAAAACATCATGCTTGGAGCCACCATTTCATTCCACATTGGTCTCAACCGCAATGCACAGCAATCTCATTAATAAATTAACTGAGCTGTCACAAATGTACAAAGGCAAAATCATTTTGGAAATGGTCCTGTGTAAGACCACACAATCTCCGAAAATCTATTGCAGCATTTTATAATTCCTTCAGGCCACCTCCGATCTCCTCTGCACTCACAACGGTGCCCCTTTCAATTTGCATTTAAAAGACAGTAAATTGCAGGGTTCATAAACATTTTTATAGTGATTTATTGAAGACTGGAATGTCACTACCGTTCTTCACACTTTACCAGTCCTGAGAATCAAATGCTGGCTGTCTATGTAGTCTTGCTGTCCCCATCTACCACATGAGAACAAGCCAGCGTAGTTTTTCCTTCCTCTTTTCTTGTCTCCTCCTCCTCCAGCTCTCCTTTTTCTTCTTGTTTTCTGTTTTATTTTGTTTTGTTGTTTGGAAGACAGGAGCAACCATATTTATTTTCCCGTTAGAAGAAAGTCACAACCTGGATTGTGCAATTCACCAGAACTTGGTTCGTATCAACCAGCTAAGGAAAGAAATGATTCTCTATTCCAGCTGCATACCAAGAGGAGGGAAGTTGTTCTTTTCACTCCCTCTTCTGCTCCTTGGCCCCAGGCACATCATCCCCTTGCAGAGGCTGGACAGGAAGAAGGGTAAATGGAAGCCCATCTGTGATGCAGAGACCTCTCTGCCCTTTGTCGCTGCTACAAACTTAGGGCAAGAACTAGGGCTCGCTTTGGAATCTCTGATTTGAAAATAATGCGAGCAACAGAGGAGCTGAGGTCGGAACATACTTGTGCTACTCCCCAGTCAGCTCAGTCACAAAAGGAGGTGCAGAGCCAAGACAAACTGTTTATCTACGGGCACAGTGAATGAACTCCTTGGCATCCTCCAGCTTTTTCACAGGGGCACTGGAAACCCGTTCTGAACACATCGGGTATACATAAAAGGAAAGAAGAGGGGCTGGGAGGAAAAAGAAGAAAAAAGATGGGGGGGCCCTTGTACCTCATTCGCCCTTCCCGTGTCCAGAAGGGAGTATTTCTTTCCACCTTTTTCACATTATAATAATGGCTTCACAGCTCCTGAAAGGAGCCCCAGTGCAATGGCAAATGGTGCATGACACGGCGAAGCCCTAGTCTTTGTCACACCAGCTCCGCTCCAGAGAAAGTCCTTCTCTGCCTTCCTCTCCCCACCATTACTGAGATGAAATGAGTTTTTCCCCCTTTTAATTCCACCCCCGACTGCCTATTACTGTGTGACGCGACTGGGCTTCCTGGCCCATTATTTCATAGAGGCATCTTTTATTCTGGTTTGGGAGTTCATGCCTGCAAGGTTATCTCTGCACAAAGCAACGCCTCGGTCCTCGCATTCATTTCTGAAATCTGATCTCATTGATAAGAACAAGACCATTCGCTTTGCTTTGTCAGATAACTCGCTCGGTGCCGGAGCCATAATTTTTGTGACTTCAGTCAGGGCCCCCCTGTTAAAATACATCAACCGATAAAAATGTAAGGATAAAAATAACCTTTGTATCCAAAGTGTCGTCCTATCTCCTTTGTAAAGCGCATTTTGTTGTTGTGTCCTGTGCGGGACCTACGAGTCTTAGGACGTCTATTTCCTGATGTGCAGTTTCAACGATCAGTTTTAAAATGATGTAGCTCCTCGGAGGATGCCACCTTTCAGCACTCGGCGGGAAAGGCGAGCAGGTGTGTGAAGGGGGAATCAGCGCACTGCAGTTTCTCTGAAAGGAACGGCGATCGATCTCCTTCCACGGGTTGCCCTACGTTGTTAGGGAACATTTTCCAGTCGTAGCAAGTGTTTGGGAATCAGGCTCCGAGGTGCTCAGTTGCCTAAGGACTCTGAGGACCAGGGTACAGGGTGTCCCCAGGGTGCGTCCCCTCCCTCGTGCTCCAGGCTCGGGCTGAGTGGTCAGCTTGCCTAGTGAACAATGCTGTGCTGCTCCTATGAGGGATGTGATCAAATGCATCATCAATAATGCCAGTGTCCAGCAGACTCCAAAAGAAGAGAGACCAGCGGGCATGGACACTTCTGGTGGGGTCCTATGCCATCAAAGCGGCCCCCTAAAAGCCACCGTGGGCCAGGGAGGCTGGCAAGCATGTTATATAAATATTAGCGGGAGGCAGACTGCCCGAGCCCTGTGTGTTTCTTTCCCTGGTGGCAGCCACACAAAGCTGCCAGTGACAAAACGAAGAGACACCCACGGGCTCACTCCCGAGCCGCATGCCAAGCTGCGCAGCGCAAGGTCCTGTCCCCGTCCCTGTTCGGGGCCTGTACACCCAGGCCTGCAGCTGATAACACTGTAATAGTCCTCCTTTGAGGACGGAGGCTCCTGCGTGCTGATTAGTCATTTATCACACCTGGCAGCACTGCTGAACTATAATTACTCTTCTCTTATCCTGCCGCACTGTCATGTCCGAGAGGAGAGGCAAGGCAGAGTCCCCAGTTAATGACACATTACCCTCTTGACAAGCACTTAAAGGTTTTATTGTAAATATTCAAGATATAAAACATCCGAGATTCCCTTTTTAATTATAAAAAGCAATTTCAGGGCCTCCCTTCCCCAACCTGCCCCCACCCACCCCAAATAGTAAAGTTTAGGCGCCCTTATCCTCTGCTTACCACGAGCACACTGATTCCCCTTTGTCACGTAAACTCATTTCTATAAGTTAACTCCGTATCTCCCTGCATATTGCCTATGAAATTGGTAATTTAAACACACATCACATTTCCACAAAAGTTAAATTTCCGCCCCGAAAGAAGGGGAAAATGTGCATTTATATGAAAAATTACATATGAAAAAAAGCCTAAAATGCAGCCTAAATAGTCCAGTTTTCCTCATCGGAAAGAGAGGGAGGAAGTCATTGAATCATTTTTTTTTTAAGATGAGGCTCTAACTGAGGCAAAAATTATAGGTATATATATATATTTTTATACGGTTAAAAAATTGGAAATTTGTGGGTCATTAAATCCTGATTGCCTACTTGGAAGGTTTGGGGAGAAAGGCAAGGTAGCACTGAACACCTCCCCTGGCTATTTATGTACCTCAGGGAGGTGTCTAGGGGCACTGACCTTGGGGACAGAGGGCCCTGGAGGTGGCTTCCCACCCCATTTTAGGGCCAACTTTCTCCATTCATTAGGATGAAATGATGGCAAGAGACAGGGAGCAAAGGGTCATGAAACCATCTTCAGTCAGGTGAAGGGACGCCCAAAGACGGGCGCAGCCTAGAAGTCTCGCTGCAGGAGTCCGAGGAGAGTGCTGGAATCCAGGAGCCCAGCTGGCGTTAGCTGCCCCACCCCCACCTTCCTTATGCATGTGGCTTTTAGATCTAAGATTGGACATTAATGGGAGCGCAAGTGTGTTGGGTTCTATATGATTAAGGTCCAAGTGTTCCAACTGAGTGATTGCTACAGTCAGTGCAAGTTGCTGGGGCCTGGCCTTGGAGTGTAGATTTGGGGATGCCATGGACAGGGTGAAGTATACTTGTGATCCCAGCACTTTGGGAGGCTGAGGCAAGAGGACTGTGAGTTCAAATCCAGCTCTGGGCCACGTAGTGATTACTGAGACCCTGTCTCAAAACCAAAATGAATTAACATATTAAATAAAAACAACAGTTGGTGCGAAAGCCCTGGGTTCAATCCCAAGTACTCAAAGGAAAAACAAATCAATCCCAGTCGCAGTGAAAAAGCAGAAGGGAAGGCTTCTCCCATCCTCTCATTTACATGGATGAGGCCACGTGCCAAGCTTTCTTGGGAGGCCAAGCTCTTCACCTTGCTGGATAGTTTCATCAGTGCTTGGAGGTGTTAACCTTAAGGCTTCCATTTCACAGGAAAAGAAACTGAGGTTCTGAGAGGTAATTAAATGTGGTTGGTAGGATCTGCATTTAATGTGGCTCCATAATTCACATTTGCTGCCTTTTATTACCAGAAGTGGGGGACTGGGAAACCTATCTCTGAAACTGTTCGGGGTGACTCTTAAACACAGTGATGGAAATATCTCCAAGTTCCTTCTCTGACCTTGGCTTCGAGGGCTAAAGCTACTGACTTAGCGAAGTTCTTCCCTTCACTTCTCCACCTCTGCTTGTGGTCTGAGGCACTGAAGGCTCGGAGCATGGTTTAACATGTCCCCAGAGCACCCCATGCCTTTCAGAGGCACTTCAGAAACCTAATGAAATAACTGGGCTCCAAACAGGCTGCCCTTCCCAGGTGTTTGGTCTGGAGACAGGCTCCCCGGAGATTCGCTCTTCTTATTCAGCAGGACGCCTCCCTCTCTTGGCGGGACACTGCCCACACTATGTTCATCACCTGATTTTAAAAAATGCCAAGAGAACACAGAGACAAGGCCCAGAAGGGCTGCAGCAGTGTTCTAATAAGTCAGTAGGCAGGTTCCTCCCTCCCTACTTCAGCTTCCTTTCCCTCCTCTTTCCTTCCTCCCTTCTTCCATCATTCCTCCCCCCCTTCCTGTCTTTCTTCCTGCCTTCCTTCCTACCTCTCTTCCACTGTTCCTCCCTCATCTTTCCTTCCTTTTTCCCTCCCCCACCTCTTCATTCCCTTTCCCTTTCTCCATTCTTTCCTTCCTCTCCCCCCTTTCTTCATTTTCCTTTCACTTTATTGTGTTTTTCTTTCGTTTCTTTGTGCTGCAGCTTGGCCTACTCACTAAGCCATCCTACAACTTGGGTGGTAACAGACAGCCCCAGGGCCCTGGGGGCTCCCCAGTGCTGACAAAGAACCACTGTCAGTATGATGTGCATCTTGGCTTTGATAAAATGCAATCCACAGAGTTTGCAATAACACAGCTGGTGACCTTTAGTGGCTCAGGATTCTCAAAATCCACTGACGCTGGACAGTCACTGCCTGTCCCACAGCTTAGTCCTCAGCACTAGTGAGGCAGACACTTCTCAGTGCACTGGAGAGACACCACAGGGCCCACAGCTGAGAACCACAATGTGGCCAGGCCTCATAGAAAACAATCAGAACTAGAAAGCCTCCCTCTCAGCATCCCTGAGTCCGAGCTGTCTCCGGCAGTGTCCTCTCTGCTTCCTGTCTTTTCTTGTTTTCTGTTCCCACCACTCTCTCTTGCATAGGAGACCAAGCTGATGCCCAATCCCTGAACCACAAGCCTTCCCACTTTCAGTATTTATTTCCAGCTGGCAGTGTTTTTCTGTGTTTCTCATTTCAAATTCCTGAAGGCTAACAACAGCCACGCACAGTGGTCCCACTGAACTTCACAGGTAGTGGAGCTGCATGTACTGTGGGCATCGAGGCCTGACAGTGGGGTCCCCCATCCCCAGCTGGCTGGACAGCTGAGGTGCTACAGGAGAGCCTGACCCCACTAAGGTCATCCTCACTCAAGGATCCCAGGAAACAGAATCATGCATCAGACAGAGGCATGGACACTGGGATCCTAACATCAAACTAATCAAACTACAAGTACCTACAGTATTTGAATGGCAATGGAATACCCATTTCTGACAAAACTAAACTAAAAAGGGGGATATAAATGAAGGGCCATAATGTAGTGGAATACACACATACACACACACACACACACACACACACATACACACACAAATTAGTTAGGATAGATATACAGCTACTCTCTCTTACTTCAGTGACAAGAAAGATTTGTAATAACAGTGTTTAGACAAGATATCATGTCAGCATCTTGTACTATGAATAACTACTATGAAGACAACAATATGCAATGTATTAATTATTGTAACTGTCCTACTAACCTGTTTTGAAACTGTCTCATTGCTATTTCTTTCTCAATAAAATTAATTTTAAAAAAGAAGCCCTTTCTTTCTTTTTAAATAAATGAGAATTTAAAAAATAGAACTTTACAAATGATACACAATTTCAAAAAAAAGAAATGCTGGGTACCCAACAGTGACTGTTATATTGCACACTGTTGTCTTCACTGTAGTTGCTCAGATTACCGGATATAAGCATGTAAAATTGGCCAAAATAAAAATTTGGAGCATTAGATGCTACCTTCAAAAAGCCAATAGGAGTTAGTAGTATAATCATCTGCGCTCTCCTGTGTATATACATACATCATTTTTCCCCCTTCCTTTTTCTCCGTTCTTTTTTCCTTTCCTTCACCCCAATTGTTCATTCCTTCTGAGCAGTTTCTTTCCCTCTCACAGTATCTACTGTATCTTTGAGATTTTATTTACTCTTTCAGGCTCTTCCTCTAGGGAGACAATATGCTGTTTCCACATGTAGGTCTGATTTCTTTCATTTATGAGTGTAGCCTCTAGTTGCCTCCATTTACCTATAAAAGCCTCAAGCTTACCTTTGTTTATAGCTGAGTAATACTTCATTGTATAAAAATATCACATCTTCACTAGAATTCTTAGAAAGACTGAAAGGAGAAAGATGGGTAATGGTTGAGGTCACACCACATGATCCACTAGAGCCAGTTAGTTTGAACTCAGGGAGAAGTGAGGAGGGTCCAGTGTCTACAGAACTCTCTATATCCTGATAATGTTGTTAATTAAGATCCCCAGAGTTCCAAGCTCTGCTGGCAGCAGGCTACTTGGTGCATCCGGGAGCTCAGTGCAGTAATGTGCTGTGTGCTTTTATAGAAAATCAGGTCTCACAGGAACTTGCCAGCCCTCCTGGCACAACAAAACCCTCTGGCCAGAGCGGAAGAATAACACGCATCTGCTCTGCTTAACTGTCCACAGGGCTTGCTTTACAGCCAATGGCAGTGAGGTGTTGGCACCCAGGTATCAACTGTGGCTCCCCAGGATAGATGGAGGACATGGCTGAGAAATGACAAGGGAGGAGTGGGACACAGATGATGTCTGCTGGCCTTGCTCTGGGAAGAAGCCAACTTGCCAGCTGGGGGCACTCTTTTGTTTCTGTATCCAAATTCACTCTCCATCCTCCTGTGCCCAGCTCAAGGCCAGGGAGCTCTTCATTGCCTGGTTTTTAATTGGGCAGCGGGTCTTCTCCATCAGAGGCCCACACCTGGCTCCAGGACCTGTGCCCTTGCTCTTCAGGCCCGGCACAGGAACAGCAGTCCCATCACTGTCCTAGGGAATGGGCAATCTCTTATGGCTGTCCTCCACCCAGACCCCACTTTGTGACTCTTTCTTCCTTGTCAAACTTTCCTCAAATTCCCCAGTCCCATGTGCAGGCTTTCTCCCACTGGCCCACCACTGACACAGAAGGAATAGGACTTAGCCTCTGGTCTCATCTGGACCTCACTCTAAGCAGCATGACCCACACTGCCTGGTTCATTGTTTAAACAAGGGAAAGTCCTGCGGGAAATTTCTGGAGAGCACATTTTTAAAGGGTGGGTAAGCCCATTAGCCAAGAAGAAAAGGACACAGAGAGACTGGGCCAACATACAGCAGCTCTTTCATTAGCACAAAATAAATTCACTCTGTCTCTGAGCGTGGAAGGGCCCAGGCAGAAGTAGAAATAAAGACACACACACCAGCATGCAGAAAGGGTGTTGAAACATGAGGAAGCCCACAAAAAAGTCCTTGAAGAGTTCTTTTCCAATTTTTCTCAACTACATATTTCATAGGAAAGCTCTAAACTCTCAGTAAAACAGTGGATTACAAATGAGATGCCCTCTAGTTTTGCCATGCATTTGTCTCACCCACTCAAGAATGGCGAGAAAAAGGACTCCAGTGTGAGCATACCTGAAAAATCTTGCCTTTGGTTAGAACAGACTTCAATTCCCCAAACCGTCCTGTGTGCTCCACCTCTGTGGCAGGGAAACACGGCTGCCAGAAATGAGGTAAAACAAAAGCACTCCTGTGTCAAAGGTCACGGTGGCTGACACAGCTGATGCAATGAGGACTGGCTTCATAGGTGCACCCCACTTTCTACTCATCAGTTTGGGTTTGGGAGACAAGGAGGCGTCCAATCTCGGAGAACTTCTGTGTGCTTTAGGAAAACAGAAATCACGACTACTGGCACTACGTGCTGCTCACCAGCTGCCAAGAGGGCTCCCTTCGAAATGGGCATTTGAGTAACAGGGTAAGCGCAGCCCTTCCCGAGCCCCAGGGTACCTTCTAGCAAGTCGCTTCTGCCTCCTCTCCACTCAGCATGGGATGAGTGTCCCTGCACCAAGCCCCTTGACCTTGAAAGGCTCTGTCCTACTGAGCCTTTGTACTTAGGTGGAAACTCTCGCTCATTTGGAAAGTCCCATGTTTAGAATAATACATGGTGTCAAGGAGGTGCCCAGTAAGTCTTTGTAGAATTAACCTTTAAAAAAATAACAAAATCATAACAGCAGTACTTTAAAATCTCTTCTAAAGACATCAAAGGTCAGTGACGAGGTTCTAACATATGCACCAGCCCTGGTCCATTGATGACAGCAGATTCGAGATAAGACAACACCACACAGGACCTAACGAGGACAGCGGAGTCATGCCCATGCTTGGGAGGGAAAGAGAGTCTCTGGTGACTTAGTGACGACTGCGACAGGGAAATGATGTCAAGTGGTGTGGGTTTGACATCTCAGTTCTTATCCTGTTGGCAGTTCACTTAAGAAAAACCTTAACGAGAAAATCTACTAAATCGCATAGAAGGGTAAAATGAGCACAGCCCCAACCTATTTAGGGTATTGCAAGCCCGGAGTCTAAAAAGAGAAATGAGCTCATGTCCGAACCAATTGTTCTTGGTGGAGCGCAGGGAGCACATTAGGAATCTGCCTTCGCGCGCTCTGAGTCAGGCAGGTGTCCTTCGAGTGACCTTCACAACTACAGGTCTGCCAGTGCGTCTTCCCATGGCTTCTTGTAAAAATTGATTAACTAGTTGCAATAACTTTTTCTATCACCCCAGGTTGAAAATTGCAAGCGTGTTACATATGTAAAAATATCAATGTTTGACTCATCTTGCCTGGGGAAATGCTGACAGAGGCGGGGCGGTGATGTAGGAGGGTGCAAGCTCCTGTTTCGGCAAGTGCCTCCCGAACGCTTGTTCATCTTGACATTCGCCCATGCTGTCTTAGGCTGACCCTCAAATCCATTTCTCAAGGAGAGTGGGAGGTCAGGGTGGTGTGTTCTGGGCCCTGAGCTGTGACCTATGGACATGGTGTTTGCATTCCTCCACTGGTCAAGGGTTTTGTCTGAGACATCCTGACTGATCGCCCCAGTGAGGGCAGCCGGTCAGAACACAGGCATCAGCTGTGACTTCCGCACTCCTGACCAAGTAGTCTGCATTCTAATGTGAGGACTGGATCAGGGGAAATGGTGACTCTCACTAGGGACAGGGAGGGACGCGCCCCTGTCTGGGATGTGAAGTAACTGGGGACATGGGGACCCTGACGTTCTATTAGCCTTGTGTTGTTGACAAGGAAGATTTGAGACAACAAAATACAGTGCCCTGTGTGCCTGTGACATGGACCTACAGGCTGAAGTGCTTCCTCTTTCCTGACATGATGTGCTGTGACAGGGTGACAGGACAGAGCATTTGTGCCTGTGAAGCCCTCGCGATCAATGGGACATGGAGATCTCTCCAGAGGAGGAATCAAGTACTGCAGAAGTCCCTGCAGTCTCTGCTGCAGGCTGAAATTGCTTCTGAAAAAGTCCAAAGTATAAAAACTGGATGCTGCTGAGGCTTGGCTCCTGATAGGGAGGTGCTCGAGGGGCCTGCGAGTCAGCGACGCTCAGACCTGGGCTGTAGTCCAGGGCTTTTTCTTTCTTTCAAATATCAGCCTAGGGTGTGGGGATGTAGCTCAGTGACAGACACCTGCCCAACCTGTGTGATGCTCCATATCCAGTCCCTAGCACTGCCAGACTTCAGTTTTGGAACCTTAATGAGCCACCTGCAAAAGGTATTAATTATTCCGCTCCAATTTCCCAGCCACTCTTTGTCCCTTGATCTGCTCCTTTCTGTTATGTCTCGTGTACCTTCTTGTTACCGAAAATGCAAGGTATGAATCCTCACACACCACGGTGGAAATGAGGCAAACAGAATCTAGAAAAGCTGTCCACTTCTAAGTGAGTACCATAAGGGAAGCGTAAGGATGTACACAGTGATTTTGTTAGAGAGATCTGGTGGGTCAGCTTTAGAAGCAGGGAAGCTTCACACTGACTCTCTGCAAGCTGATGCCTAGTTGCAGGGACATACTAACCTGCTGTTTGTTCATGTGAATAAAGTTTTATTGGCACACAGCCTCACCCATTCATTCCCATTTGCCTGTAACTGTATTTGCACAACTGAAAAGTTGAATGTTCGCAACAGAGATCATATAATAAAATATACCATACACTATGAACTATTTGGTACTTAATAAAAAATGGTTTGCTGATTTGTCATCCAAAGAGTATTTGCTTAAAGTGGGGACCATTCAAAGATCTGTTAAAGCTGCTGAGAAGGCTAAGCTGTGCTGTTGAACAACCTTGGCAAAAGTAGACCAAGGGCAGATAGCCTGTGATTAAATGAACGCATATTAAAAGATGGTAGAGAGCTCTCAAAGGAGGATGGAATTCTTCTGGGGCCTTATCTTTCTGTGTGAGTTAAGGTAACAGTCCCTGCTCTACAGAAATATCTTGAAGTTGCTAAGAATTCACACAATAGAAGCTGATCTCTCCCTCTTATCGTATCTTACTGAACAAAGGGAGGTCTCTTCTAGCCATTCATGTGGGGATCTAGGCCAGTTCCATCTTGGCACCAATTCCATTGGCTACAACTCAGCCATGTTGCCAGCTCTAACCGTAGGGTAGGGACGAGGGTCTGGAGATCAAATCCAATGGTATTCCCAGGAGAAAAGGAAGCTAGATGGACTGTGCAGTTAGCCATATGACCCATGACAAGGTTTTAAGTGGATACCATGCAAGGCGCCCAAGAATAAGGATCCTAGCTCCAGGTCTGCCCTCCCACCAGCTGATTTGCCAGGCACTGTTCTTCATCAACTTGGGCTTCCCAATTATGGAAGAGCAGACAGTTTGTGCATTCATAGTATATATGCCTTTCAGCTTTTCCTTATTATGTGGTTCTCAAGTTAGAGTTTTCTATGTCAGTGGGAGACATATTTTAGGGAGACATATTTGCAGATATGAAAGCAAAAGATAGGTCCACTTCAAGACGACACTCAGGCGATAGGAAACCCAAGACGGGAGACAAAGGAATACACTGCACTGCAGCCAAGGAGAACCACGGCCCTAATCACCACTTCTCCACCTGCCAGTGGCATTACACACAACCAGCTCAGGGTAATTCTATCATTGCAGGCACTGTTCACAACATCACCATGCAGAAATCAAAATCTAATTAAATTATTTAGCCATCATGGAAAGGAGAAAGGGAAGATCAGACAGGTATTCATTTGATAAATAAAATATATTTTACATGAGAATATTCTGTCAATCACTATGTATTAATGCAAATTTCTTAAAGGTTTGGATCCAAAAGCACTTTTTCTCCTAACGAAGTAAGCACACATAGTTGAGGAGCCCAGGCAAAAATATTAACAGTCCTTTTGCACCAGAAGTATTAGTCCTTCCCTCCTTCTCTGCCTGCTTCTGTCAAGAAGCCACAGAGCATACAACTGCAGCGCCTAGCTAACCATGTAATTGATAACTCCCCACTCTATTCACTGTGGGAATCTGTCAGTTAAAGTCTAAGGATACAGACGCACTGCGATGAAAATGAACTTGCACCAGGCTGTCTGCGGACCTGGAAGGGCCTGAATGCAGTCGACATTTTGCTCCTTAATTGGTTGGGGCCTGCACACCAGAGCACACGTGTACTCCAGCAATGGTTCGTTGTACTAGGACTCTTTTTGACAGACCTATTTAGTGAGGAGGAGGCATTTCCACCCCCAGATAATTGCTCAAAATCATGCTTTCAAAGTCAAAGTGATTCAAACTTGCCTGTCGGTATTTTGCAAACACACTTGGAAGGAATGCAAATGTACCTTCCTATTTAGCAGGAAGATACACAGAAGAGGCTGGGTTTTTGTTTTTTTTTTTCCCTGCCTCTTTGAGCAGTAGAGAAGAAATACCAATCCCACAGCATTTAGCCCATCTCTGGTGTGCTTTGCACGGGGTTAAGTCCTGCAAAGCATGCACACGTTTCACCCTGTGCAGGTTCTGCGCTCTCACCCTTCGCTAAATCAGATGCTATGGAGCAAAGTCTGGGGCCCTCGATGACCTTGAAGGCTTTCTCCAGCAAAACAGAGGGCTGCAGCACTTATGCCTTCAGAATGTTTGAAGGAGTCATGCAACTTTTTGGTTAGTACTTGGCAGAGTGGATGGAGAAGGGATTTGGGGCCCAGCCCATCTTTGGGGCCCCCAGGGAATTGAGCTCACTCTTTTTCTCTGGGTCCCCCCCCCCATGGACTCAGAGCTGGTATATCTACTGTGTGAGGCTGCTTTAGGCTTGCATCACTCTCAGGACAGAAGTTATCATGGACAGCTGCCTGCTTTGTCTGTTTTCTCAACTCTGAACCAAAGACCTCTTTTGGGACATTTTTATTTTTACTTTTGATAATGTTGGGTATACACACAGTGATCATAAAATGGTTCAGGCCTTGGTAAGCAGAGAGAAATCACAGAAAGACAGCTGAGGAGAAAGATGTGGGCCAAGCTGTTTCAGATGGGGACACAGCCAGGACAGGACAGCATGGAGATTTCAGGGATGTTCCACAGCACAGGCGCAGCCCCAAGTCAGGACTATGGCTTACCACCAGGATGTAGGAAGCCATAGGAAGAAATTAAAAGAGGCTTCCGGGCTCTAGAATGAAAGGCATACCAAAAACTATTTAGCATAGATCTGTACATAAGCAAAGAACCAAAATGCAGTAGCAGTCCCAGGACCTTATAGCACTCTCTCTGGCCATTTCTTAACAAAATCTGAGAGGGCCTGGCCCCTACACATGACCCTTCAAGCCCAATGCTATGGAATACAAGAATGCATTCCTCATAAAATTAGACAGCAATTTCAAGACAATCTCATGCTACTTTTCTTTGTCAGATGATAAAACTAAATCCTGTAGAATACTTATTCAAAGAGCTATAAATTTGGTAGCTAAACCAAGACTAATATCTCCTTGGAAAACCCAACTAAGTAGATCTGGCCTTTCTTTCAAGGTCAAAGTTCTGACCTGCAGCAAGCAAGTAACTGAAATAACCAGCCCTGTTGTTCCCAGCAATAAGATACCCAACTAGGAGCCTGTAGGATAGTAGAAGGTAGAACATGCTTCGTAATGACTAAATAAATAAATAAACTATTAGTATTTTAATTGCGATAGGATTGCCAGCTAGTCAATTTAATTAACTTCAGCACAATTAATTGTGAAAATTGAGGTTTGCCTGTGATGTTGCCAATTCAAGTGGTACTGTGTAGGACTGGTCAGAGTGGAAAGAAGTGGAGCCATTCCAGGGACACTGCTTGATTAGAATCAGCTGCAAAGATGTTCATCCACAGTAGAGAAACAGGAGTCCTGAGGGAAGCTTCAAGCCTCAGTTTCTCCATCTGTGAACTGGAGCTAAGCTAACTCCACAGTGATGATTTAAAAACTAAATGCTTGTAAATATGAAGGATATGATGGTGCAGCATGGATGTGGTGCTGGATCTGGGAGATAAGGGGCCACATGGTGACGTACCCTACACCACCCCCTCTAGGAAGCAACGCCATGTCTGCATGAATGCAGATGGTTTTCCTCTGGGACACTCAGCACTACTTCTCAGTCTGAGGAAGAAATTCCGGGCTGCTGGGGCTCTCCACATGTCCCTCACATCTACAACCTAGATGGACTGCACTTCGTGAAGAAGGGGACTGATGAATTGTTTTAGCGACATCTGAGCAGGAAGCCCCATTCGAAGTCCTCAGGGGCAGTGCCCATTGGACATGCCTCACCTTTACAGTGGACTCACACCTCTGTAAAACCTTCACAGGAACCTCAGTCAGCTCCACCTGACTCTGGAGAAAGGGAGCCTCTGACCTGCAGCTAGCCTGATCCGAGGCCAAGATGGTAGGGTGGGGCCTTGGCCCCCACACAGTGGACACAGCATCTGAGGGACTCAAGGAGGACCTCATTAGCTGCCTACCCTGTGACAGGTACCCACTCCCCTCTTGTTGTTCACGATGGTGTGTGTGAAAGTAGCATTTCTCACTTCAGAGCTAAACCAATGCCTAAGAGATACACGTTAGAAGAAAAAACCCAAAGACTTCAAAGAAATGAGCGAATGAAACAAATACTGGGACTCCTGCCTGCGAGGAGTGCCAAAGTGTTCTCGTGCTGTCTGTGTCTTGACTGTTAAAAGTTCTAGAGCATTCTGAGTGTGGTGAATTCCCTTCATCATGGAAGAGGACACGCAGTGTGCACAGAGTAAACCACGATGCTCCCTAGCAGGGACTCTGGAAAAGGCATTTTTGCTTTGTTTGTGGTAGAAGAGACAGGGACGGGGGACCAGGCCTGCCCATTCAGAGACCAGGCATGAAGAAAGCTTGCCACAGTCCCTTAGTCAGGAGTCATCAGCGCTGTATAAGGATACAGGGAGAAGGGAGAGGAGAGAGACTGAAATGTATCAGAAAAGTAACAAGGACCAGTGAGGACATGGCAAAAGCAGAACCCTCACACCTGGCTGTGAAATGGTCAGGCAGTTCCTCAGGGTCCCATGGAGAATTACCGTTGGCTCAACAACTCTGCCCCGCCATCTATGCCCCAAGCATTTGAAAAGAGATCCTCAAACAAATCCATGTACATGGGTGCTTACAGCAGCTCTGTCCACAAGAGCCAACGGTGGAAACAACTGAAATGTCCATCAGCTGAGCAGTGGATAAACAGATCGTGGTACCCACATGCAATGGAATAGCATCCTGCCATGAAGAGGAATGAGGTGACGTTCCACCACTGTGACAGAACCTTGAAAATGTGATACTGACTGAAAGAAGGCACTCACAAAAGGCCACATAGTATAGTGTGATCCTCCTTTTATGAAGTGGCCAGGAGAGGCAAATCCACTGAAACAGAGCTCAGGCTGGTGGAGGGAGGAGCGGGAGTCACTCACTGCTTGGTGGGTACTGGGCTTTAATGTGCGGCCGTGCATCTCTATCTTTGGACCTACTTAGAGAAGCTAGATGCACAACATGGTGAAGGTTCTGAGGGCCGGTGAACTGTTCACTTCGCAGTGGTTACTTTCACATCATGTACATGGAGTTTCCTTGTTCTTCCTGTAGGCACGTTGGCTGCTTCCCAGAAAGATGCTCCTGTTGCCATTGGAAACTTCTCAGTGGGGAGCTGGTAGAGAGGTTAAGATGGGGTGGAGGATGAGGGTGTGGGGAAAGGGTGCGGCTGGGCTCTGAGCCCTGCACCCCGATGAAGGACCATCACCCTCT
>NW_004524587.1:2823974-2929370 GCF_000260255.1 Octodon degus
TCCTTCTCCTCCTCCTCCTTGTCCCCCTTCTCCCCTCTTTCTCTTCTTGCTGCTGCTCTTACGCCTTCCTGGGCATCCGAGACCTGGGGCTTCTCCTCTCCTTCCTTCTCCTCCTCCTCCTTGTCCCCCTTCTCCCCTCTTTCTCTTCTTGCTGCTGCTCTTACGCCTTCCTGGGCATCCGAGACCTGGGGCCCTGGGTCTGAATAATTCTTATTAAAAAGAGTGGTTCCCAGTAGCTCTAAACTGGCAGACATGCAGGGTGCCAGATGGCACTCAGGACCTCAAGAGGATGTAAAGGTCTCGGGGACTTGCCCTGAGGCAGCACCAAGGATGCTTGTGTTGCCACTGGAAACATCTCAGAGGAACTGGCAAACCAGATACAAACCGTAAAACAAAACAGAGGTGTCACCAAGTGGCCAAATGCTTCCTTTGTGGTGGACTTGAGAAAAAGAAAAAGTCCTGGGAAGGGCTGCAAGGTGGCACACACACACACTTCCAGCTGATCAACATTTTGAAAAACAGACATTAACAGCATGCTGCACACAGGAACACTAAGGTCAGCATCATGGAAAAAAAAATGCACTGAAAACAGTGGTTAAAGGAAAGAGATCTAGTGTGTGCAAGACGGAAGCAGCGTTGGCTCAGCACTTGGTCAGGCTCAGGTCTGTCCTCTGTGGTATTTTGGGCAATGTCACACTCAACCAGGAGAACACCTTGTCTTCTTGGATGTGGGTGCTAAGGACTGCAGACATCTGGCTGCCGTTTCTCAGACCCTCCAGGAAGGACACGCAGCCTCAGCCACAGTGGAGAGGCACCTGCCCCTTCTCCCACCTCTCACCTCTCTTTCATTGCCTTGTGGGTCCCTGTTTCAGAATTACTTGCTCTGCTGACCTTGCAGGCTGCCACCTTTGTGTGCCAAGTGGTTCCGGGAGTCTCCAGCCCACACACATCATGTGCTCTGCATCTGAGGCTCTGACCACACCGCCCTGCGTACTGGGGGTGGGTGAGGACCCAGGGTACCAGGAACAGAAGGAGCTGCATTGGTTCTCATTTCAAAACTACTCATAAATGAAGATTTGAAAGAAGTAGGTGTGTTTCACAGGATGCTGGTGAGATTAACAGGTACACAGAGCCTTGCAAGGACCCAAGCCCTTCATTCACCCATGTATGCCACCAACCATTCATTCCTTCATCCAAAATATAAGTACCAAGTAGATTCTCTGTTTCAGGAATTGTGCAAGACATGCAAGGGTAGACAAGGAAGATAGGACCCCAAGATCACCATGGAAGGGCAGTGGCATCTCCAAAGGGTTCAGAATGCTGGCAGTTGACATGCAGGAGGATGCCAATGAGTGACAGTGGCAGAGGCCAAGGTAGCAGAGACGTGTGCAGCCAGCAGAACTAGAGGAGAAAGCTTGGTCCTAAGGAACCTATCCCCTGCAGCAGGTTGCTGGAATTGCCTTTAAAATGGGATCACATCGCTGTGTACCCAAGATCCTCAGTGGGTCCCACGTTGCCTACGGAGAAAGCCCTGATGTAGGCTACGCATCCTCAGCTGGGTAACACCTGCCCCAGGGGCACCAAGACTGGCTTTTGGGGTGGAGGTGAGGGCAAAATGCATAAACACTGCATAACAGAGAGCACATAAACAGAGTCTCAATGTACCTGGAGCGCTCAATTTCCCAAGCAGGGCAACTTAGAAAGTTACATCTGCAGTCTCCTGGAGAAGGTGTGTGTGTGTGTGTGTGTGTGTGTGTGTGTGTGTGTGTGTAAAATAAATGCTCTGCTCCAGAGGCACCACAGCCCCTGCCCCCCCCCACTATCAGCCTGACAGCTAGGACTGGATCCTCTCTGAGGGGCCAAGTAGGGAGCTGAGCAGCGTCCTAGCCTCTGCCCTCTAGATGCCAGCTGCATGTCAGTACCCCCCTTCCCAAGCTGTGACAACTCTGAATATCTCCAGGCACTGTCAGATGTCCCTAGGGGGATGGGGGCAAAATGAGGCCCCTCTTAGGGCTCACTAGACAACTAAAAACCTCGTTGGCACTGGACTTGAAGGCACATGGCATTTCATGGACAGCAGTCAATGTGTCCTATTGAGGAAATGCAGAATGGTGAAGCCAACGAAGGGCCTGGCCAGGCCCAGGTGACAGGCCTCCTCGCAGTCAGTGAGTGTCTTACCAGAGGACTGGGGCACCCAGGGTGGCTGGGAAGGCTGGCCTCACTGTGTCCAGAGGGCTGCGTTAAATTCTGCAATGTGCCAGAATGCCAGCTCCTGCAGAGCACTGTCCTGCTCTTCAGCTGGGCCTGCCAGTCAGAAAGTTCTTCCTAGGAGTGAGTAATATTTAGGTTTGTTCTAAACCAAAACCAAAACTGTAGCTTAGGGAGGCAGCACCCTCCTGGAACTCTAGCCACTCAGAAGGCTGAGATGGGAGGATTGCAAGCACAAGTTCAAGGCCAGCCAGCAAGACTCTGTCTCAATCCCCGGTTCTGCAAAAAAAAAAAAAAAAATATAAAAAAAAAAAAAAAAAAAAAAAAAAAAGAATTGAAGGGGAATCTCAGTAATAAGAGACCATGCCTGAGCAGGTGGGAGGTGCTGGGTACTACCTTTAATGCACGACACACATGCACACACCAAACAACAAACCTTGACACAATTCCTGCACATCGCATGATATTTACAAAAAAAACAACAATATAGCCCATCACAGAGAGCTAGGTATGTGGGTAATCTCACTACTTTGGGAAGCTGAGGCAGGAGGATCACAAGTTCAAACTCAGCCTGGGCACTTGAGGGACTTAGCAAGGCACTGACTCAAAAATAAAAGAACTAGGGATGTCACTCACTGCAAAGGCCCGGCTTTTAATCCCCACGGAAAAAAATAACAATGAAGATGATTTTGTGGACTCATTGTAGTTGGTTGCTAATCTTAGCCAAGATGGACTCATGGCATTTTAGCTGGCCTGGGTCAGAGAAATGCAGGGACAACAGTGCCAAGAGACATGCTCTTTTCTGACTTGTTTAGAAGACAGGGTGGCATGAGGCCTGGACGGGGGAGCCCCCAGTGCTGCCCCGTTACGATGCTTACATGTGTGACCCACAGAACTCTCCTCCACTGCTAACTGCACTAGATGTGACTCATTTAACTGCTCAGCCTCGGGGCTGTGGGTTCATGGGGGACTTTTTAAACACAAGTCCAGAAGAATCTCTGTCCAGTGAGATTGTTTCCTTCTCTTCCTTTAGAAGGTACTGACTGGATAGAGTTCTGATCTTGTGTTATTTGTAAGACCGCACTGTACTTTCAAGGGCAGAAACAGTGAGTATAAGATTGTTGAATGTAAGATTCTTTTTTTCAGAGAGGGGAAACATTCTGGGCAGTAATTTGGAGCATTCAACATAAGTGAGCACTGTCTCCCTACAGGAAAGAAGGAGGACTGGTAATAGAATCTCTCCGACACATCCCTGGGATGGGTAATGTCAGCTGAAATACATAAGGAAGGGGAGGACAACTGAACACCCGCGTCGCTCTCCCCAGCCGGAGACGGAAGTTATCCAACTCTGTTTGCCAAAGGAAGTGGGGCTGTCACCTCAGTCCTGTCTGCACGAGAACTTGCGCTCCTGGAAACATGAAAATATTTTCATATATTTTCCCCCTAAATTTTCATTTGCTGGAAGAGTGGTTTGAAAAAACAAACAAACAAAAACAAAACAGAAGAAAGTCAAGCAAAGAAAAAAAAAATTTTAAGAGGCAGGGCCTTGCTATGTAGTGGAGGCGGGCCTTGGCCTGATGGCGGAGCCCCGCCTGGCCTCGGATGCGTGGCCATCTGCCTGCCTCAGCCTCCCCTAGTGCTGCGGTCACAGTCACGCACCGTCAAGCCTGGCGTAAAAATAAAATGCTAAATTTGTTCTCATACAATTTGATAGACTTAGAGAGAAAATTCTTGAAAGACAAAGAGGGAAGGGAAGGGAAAGAGAGGGAAGGGAGGTAAAGGAAGGAAAAGAGGGAAGAAAGATAAAGGGAAATAAAAGGCAAAGACAAAAAATGAGGGGGACTGCTGGTCATCAGACCTGTCCTGACAGAGGCACGAAGAAAGTGGCAGCGACTTCAAGAACATCCGAGAGTTCGTTTTTGGCTAATTATTTATTATCTCTGTCTTGTACTGTCAAAAATAAAGTGGAGCTAGTTCTGGAAAGGGCTGTTTCGCTCTCATTTAGCACCTTCAGCCTGCCCAGCTGCTCTGAGGGATGCCAGCGGGCCAGCCAGCCCAACTCCTACAGAGTGGCTCACCCGCTCAGCAGCCCACCGCAGCAACGCAGCTCCGGCTGGGGTCTTCCCCCAGGAAGCCCTTACCTTTCCTCCTCCAGAGAGGGGAGATGGCAGGGTTTCTGCCGTCACCCCCTCTCGATACAGGAAAGGAATGAGAGGATTTTAATACATGGATTTGATGTCATTAACAATGTGACAGCTGTTTAATCCCAGTGGAAACAACAGCTGAGTCCCAACTGCGGGGGAAAAATAATTAACTCTTCAGTGCGTTCCTCGGAAGGGATCGGATGAATCAATTACGGGCTCCTGCCTTACCTGCAGTTTTTGTCAATTACTCAGCCATTCGGTCAGGAGGGTCTCTCTCTAATAAAATGACAGGAAGCCCTTCCAGGCGAGGAGACTTGTTAACTTCGGAGAACAGATTTATTAAATGGGCCTATTCAGAGTTTGCCATTAATTAAAATTAAGAACCATTTTTTATGTTTCCACTGAATCACAGGGCATAATGAACTAACGTAAAAGGAAATAATAAAGTGGGAGTCTTGGGTGACCCGCTGGCAAGACAGGAGAAGCTGGCGGAGCTGGAGGGGGAGGAAAGGCTCTGCTGGCCTGAAACAGAAACAGGGTGGGCCGTGGAGGGTGCCCCTTGATGACACGTACCAGGTCATTTCAGTGGAACAGTTAGACGCCTGCCGCGCAGGGCGGGTTTGCTGCTTCTCACCCTCCTCCCCCAGAGACTGTCAGCAAACCTCTCTTGGGGGCTTCCTCTGGGTTCTTTCTTGTCTTGCCTTTTCCCTCTGCCTACCGGCTGACATCCTTCGGGTGGAGTCTCTCCACTGCTTTTAATTTGTAAAATATTATAGACATAAATAATGTCTGATTAGGATGCTGCTTTGAAATATGTGGCGCCCCCATCTAATAAAGTGCTCCTGGATCCTTTCCATTCATTTCTAATGCGAGACTCCGAGCAGATGTCTTAAGTATTCAACGTTACAAACAGCAACATTACATGAATTTAAATTTGGCTCTTTGTCTGCATGCCTCTCTGAGCCTGGCAGCTGATGGCCAGCGAGCTCGGCTTCATCTGGAAGCGATGCGGTCCTGACACCTGCCCGGGGCCTCCTGCTCTTGCTGCATGAGGGCAACCTGCTCTCTCCCGAGACGGCCGAGGCTGCAGGGTGTAAGGGGAGACCTCCTGCCACGGCAGTCTGCTCAAGTGACAGGTGGTGGCAGAAGGTCCCATGTAAACAGCAGGTGGACACACTCCGTGTCTGGCTGGGAGGGCTGGGGGTGCTGTCAGGGCCTACATCCGGGGCCCTGGAGGATCTTCCCTGAGGGGCCCAGTGTCTGCACCCCTGTCCCCATTCTACTGATGGTGAAGCTGAGGCCCAGAAAGAGAGATGAAGGGGATTCTCCTTTGCAAGTGCTCAAAACGGAATTGAACAGTATTGGGTGTAAAAGATCAGGATGCCCGAGGCACAGCTGCTTACTGCCTGATGCTGCTCTTGGGGCAGGGGACATCTAAGGAGAGCTTGGGCCCATCCAGGCCCTATCCCCTTTCTTCTGTCTTTCCAGGAAGCACACTGTTCTTGCACTGAACTTGGGGGTCTACTTTCTCTCTCTGGTTGACCCCATTCAGCTAACGAAGCATCCTTGCTCTTGACCAGTGAGTGGCTGAAGGATACAATACGTGACTCCCTTGGGGCTGCAGGCCACCTGGAATGCATAGGTTTTCAGAGACTGTGAGGACGCCTCCTTTTGCTGTTATTAATACAGCGTGAGATGAGAAGGCTGGCCCTTCTGGCAGCCATCTCTGCAGGCCAAGCAGACCTGCCAGAGACCACACTAGCCAAAGAGGGAAAGAGATGGCAGCCTGATGATATTTTCCTGTCTCTGGATACAGCCATGCCTGAAAGCATCATCCTGAGACCACCGAATACATGAACCAATATGTTTCCTTCCTTTTAAGCCATCAAGAAATATGCGGTGAAAGGAGTAGCATGTACTGCTCTCTGAAAGCCCTGGACATGGATTCTTTAACCTCCTGAGATCTCAGTAATTCTCAGGAAACTCCCCACTGTTGCACCATTCCCCCATGTTCCCTTTGGCGCCATAACTCTCCTCGTGCTGTTCCTTCCACCTTGAATGTCCTATAGTTCCGTTCCATACTTGGCGAGATTCATTCAGCACCTAGCCTGAACCTAATCCCTTGGGCCCAGCCTTCCTGGCTTTAATTAGATAGTACCAGTTTCCCCAAATAAACTGTACCCTGCCAAGTGCAAAACTCACACCTTGCCCATTGCTAGCATTTTCAACCAATGTCATTGGAAAACAGCTCATGAGACTGGAGACTGCCTTTAGGGGGTGCGCTTGTAGGGAGGGGACAGAGAATCAGAGGGCATTATTACCTCAGCGCTGGGATAAGCCTCATTGTGGAGCTGAAAGCCAAATCAGGTCTGAGGCTATCACACAGTTTATGGCTTGCACAGGTGGCACTAAATAGGAAGCCAGCATGCAGGCGGCAGGCACGTTCCCGTGTGGGATGCTCAGGCCACGTCTGGTGCTCCGTCCTGTACAGTCTCAAACGGGAAGAACTGGTAAATTTAAGCCGCAGATTGTCTGAAACACCTCATAGCTTTCACATGATTTTTAACAGTCTTGTTGAAATATAATTCAACACAGTTCACACCTTGAAATGCACTATGCAATAGTTTTTAGGACAATCAGATTTGGGCGACAACCCCCATGATTTTAGACCATTCTCTTTACCATGAAAAGAATCCTGCTGGCTGTAACCGCACGCCCTTCCACCCCCCACTGGGTGTCTAGCAATCCCTCAGCAGAACCTGCCTTCTGGGAGCATTTCCCGCACGTGGGATCATGCAACGGGTGCTCCTTTAGATCTGGCTTCATTGACAGTTCAGCTCATTGAGTCTAACACGCCACTCTCCCTTTGTCAAGAAGCCAGAAAATCCCTTTCCTATGAACAAGACCTGAGGTGGGAGACACACACATATGGCAAATAAATGGGGGATTAGAAATGATGGAAAGAGCGGGGCGGGGTTCTCAGCTTTTGCTTGGCTTTGGCCTCCGAAGTACCCAGGGACTGTTCTGGACTTTAAGTGCCTGAGCCACAAGAGTAGACCAGGAATCAGTGGGGAGCACGCCCTACCTCCTTGCCGCACCGGCACTGCAACCCACAACCACATGAGAGGCCTCTACTGAATTACTGAATGAAATAATCAGACGACGCCAACGGGGCTAGGTAACTAGGTTCCAGGCAGTCCATCTGGATACAAAGTTCTATTTCAGTGCTCACAGGAAAACACAAGAAAGACAAGCTATTTCAAGTCCTTTTTTTTTTTTTTAATTTTAAGAAACTGCCTTCCCCATGAAGGGTTATTATGTGACAAACATTCTAAGTCCCTTCTTATGGTAATACTGCACTTTGCAAATGGCTCAGATCCAATCCAATTGAACATAATAAAACGAAACAATCTGTGCTATCGCCAATAGCTTTAATCTTTACCATGCTAATGATTCCTAAAACCAATGAGCATGGTTTTAAAAAAGAAGAAGATGACGAAGAAAGGAAAGACACATTCTGCCTTGCCCGCCATCAGCCTCCATGGCAGCTGGGGTGCGTGCTTATTGTTACCACCCTGAACCTCTCCACAGGGTCCTTGGGAAAACCTCGCCCTACTGCTTCAAGGACAACGTTTGCAGGCGAAATGAACTTCCAACAGTCATCATAATGTCCCTCTGTTTGGGATGCTGGACAATGAAACATAACTGCATCCATAATTGAGATGCTGTTCCATTTTGAGACACTGGTGAACACTCTCGGAGAGCTGTCTGGCCACCTCCAGGACACAGTCTCTCTGGTAATTCGCAAGGAGGATTTCTGTCCATCCCCTTGATAGCCAGGGCTCTGTGCAAGCACACGGTTCCTGCCTACGATGGAGATGACTGTGGAGCAGTTCCTGCAGTCTGGAACTCATCCGCTTGGGCACTGACTCGTCCACACATAGGGCTGTGCTCTCCCATAGACTACTCACCATGCTATGGGGGTGGAAACAGGGATGCTGAGAGCCACACTTGCTCTGAGGGAATGCAATAGAAAGGAAAGTTAAACTGTCACAGGCACGCGCCTTTATAATATGCTAGTGTGGTGTTTGGTCAGAAAGACGGGGGAACCCAGAAGCAGGGATGTGATGGGCTGGGGACAGAAGCTTCTAGGCCCCCTCCTGCCCCTACAGCACTTATAAAGATTCAGGCCTTTGTGCCATCGCATGCAGCTGCTCGATCCTGGGTCCTCCTAGTTCGTTCTTGATCCTGCCTGGGACCCTTCAGTGGCTCAGAACCTGACAGACCCCCTGACAGTACTCTGTATGATTTTTCTTGCTTCCTCCTACATGTAGAGGCTCTGAGGGCCCCAGGGCGTGGCAGTACTGGTCATCTCCCAAGTGCTCAGAGCTGCATACATGAGCTTGCCTCCTCCTGCGTGGATGCTGCTCCGTATGGGTGGGCCCCTCACAGAGGCAGGTAAGCTGAGGGAGGCAGGCTGAAAGCCGCATCAGATATCCAGGGACTGTTGAGTCACTCTGACAAAGTTCTGAACAGGAAAAAATGAAAACAGCAGATGGAAGGGCCCCTGTAATGATGTAAGTATTCCACAGAACCTTCTTTTTTAATTAAAAAAAAAATCTATTTGGTACTGGGTCTCACTATGCAGCTCAGACTTGCAGTGATCCTCCTGTTTCACCCTTCCCAGCTCTGGGATTATAGGTAGTGGCTGGCTTGGCGTGCCCTGGGTGGGGCTAGAATGGCATGTGGTATGGGGAATCGAATCTGGATCCTTACACTTGCCTCAGCAGGCACTTAGACCACTGAGCTATCTCTGCAGCCCTTCTCAGAGCCTTCTACTCTGGAAACAAAAATAATCCTTAGGAACAAAAGATAATGATGAATAAAAAAGAAAAAAATCAGTGTGTACCAAACCCTACTGCACGCCAGATCCACTCCACACACTGAACATTTGATCTTCGGAAAAACTTTGCAAGGGAGGGACTCTCCCATTGCATAGATCTGGAACAGGAGGCCAAGGCTCAGTAATTTCTCCAAATGTGGGGCGGGCATTGTATGGGATTTGAATGGAGACCACCATTTTCATTGAAATTATCAGGCTAAGAAAATAACTTTGCAGTACATTTAAGCCTGTCATGAGAGACCTTTGATTCAGTGATTCTATTTCTGGAAATGTAATTTTAAGAAATAGCTAAATGCTACATATTTATTAATGTAAAACACTCACATGTTAGATTTTGTCTTTCTTATAATGAGAAAATCTAGATTTTAATTTTCCAATATTATTAAAGATGGCTAAAAAAAAAAGCCAAGGGAAAAGGAAAAAAAGAATTTATAGTCATCTTAAAACTGATAATCGGGCCTGGCCTCATAGCTCAGTGTACTAACGTGCCTGCTTAGGCAGAGCGCCGCAGCCAGGGTTCAATCCCCAACACACAGTGCAGGGCAGGCCCCATGGAAGGTGCTCTGAAACAGAAACTGGGACTGGGCATGGTGGAGCACGCCTATAATCCCAGCTCTTGGGAGGCTGAAAACAGGAGGATCACTACCAGTCTGATCTATGTAGTAAGATCGTGCAGACCCTGTTGACCCTGCCCTAAGTGCAGAAGAAAAAACAAAACAAAACTGATAATCAGGAAGAGTTGTCAGTATTCTAGAACTATGTCATAATGTGGAGCAACGAGAAGACCCCGCATCGATGCTAGGATCACAACTGTGTTTAGAAGCAAGGTTGGGAGGTGCTGAGGGAAAGAAAGAAGCTGCACTTTCCATTTGCTTCTACCCTGAGCAGCTATCGGGGCACAATTTGCTTTCAGGTGTATCTGCTATCTCCTCCCAACCCAAAGTAGTTTGACTCAGACTGATTTTTTCCCTGAGATATTACATGAAGGAAACTCAACCTGATTTTTTCCCAAGGTATTACATGTAGGAAAAATAAATTTTATCAGTGAGTTTAATATCTCAGTTGGGTAGGTAGAGCAAGGCTCTTAGCTCATGGAAAAGAAACCAAGCGAGCCTCCACCCCAAGAGCCGCTCACGCAGCGTGCCTGGAATTGATGAGGCCCACAGATATCGCCTGGAGATAACTTCTCCACGCTGGCTCTCCGGCTTAGAACCAAATCGCAGCACCTCCCTCTTCCAGCTCTATTTTAGAGCAAATTGAGTCCAAATTAGATCACCTGTTTCGTCCAATTGTATAAACCACAGCAATACTGTTTGGGAAAATCTAATAGTGTTAATCTAAGAACTGCTCCAGTGCCCGCAATAGAATCAAACAAATAATCAATAAGCCCCCAGATATTATAACATCACCGGGGAAGAGACAGAGAAGAGCAGAGCTTGTGTTCGCAGGGAGAGCCGCTCACTGAGATCACATCACAGGACAGTAAAGCAAAGCCAAGACAAAAGCCCGCAGTAACCACAAGGAAACTGGGCTAACGGATGTCTTTTGTCCCATGGATGGCCACAATTAGAGAACTTTCTGGTGGAAAGCTGTAACCCGTGCCTCTGAACAATGCAGGTATTTCACTTGCCATTTGAGAATCTCTTTCAATCAGTAGCAGTAACCTTCCATTTTATTGAAGAATAAACTTGAAATTCAGAGAGGCCAGCTCACTTGCCCATGGCCACAGGAATAGGAAGGGGCCCAACGTGAAATCTGAAAGTCAGTCTCAGATGAAATTCACATTCAAGGGAATCACTGTAATCCAGGGGTGACCTGATCTCTCAGTAACTTAGGCAAGCTGACAGTAACGTTAAGGCCCGGCTTTTGCATTGTGAGGCAGAAGTGACACCATGTGCAGATGTGACAAGTTCTTGCTGCAATTACTTGTCACATCTGGGACAAAGTCCATGCTCAGGGAATTGGGGCTCTTTAGAACATCATGATCACATCACCAAAATTATTAAAAAAAAAAAAAAAAAAAAAGCACTCTCCAACTAAACCACCACAAGCACACAGCAAACTCTGGGTCAACAGTACAATCTTGCAATAGATATAGCTGCATACATTCACTGAAGTCAGATGACCACTGTCTGTCATCTACTTTGAAGTGAATCAAAAAATAAGATGGCTAGATGGATGAAGTGACAAATAAATGGATAAAGATACCAACAGAAATGTGCATTACAGAATCTAGGTGGTGCTACATGAGTATCTGCTGCGTCACCTATTTAACTTCTATGTGTATTTGGAAGTTGTCACTATACTAAACGACTGGGGGGACAGGATAGGACTCAGCAGTAATGAAGAGTTAAATGCTGTGGGTAGATCCAAAAACATAACGATGAAGAAAAGCAGAAAGACTCTAATGCCCACAGTAGGACTCTACGTATGTGGTACCAAAGAGCAGAAGTTATGGTTACCAAAGTCAGAACTGTCATTAGCTTTGAGTGATGAAGGGATGTATTGTTTGGACAGGGGTACAGGTGAGCTTCGTGGAGTACTAGAGATGCTCTCTACCAAGGTGAGTACACAGGTGTGCAAGTAAGTAAACAATTAGTACCACTGTACACCTAACGTGTGCGCACCTTACCACGGGTAGGACGCATTGCAGGGTGGATTCTGATCCCATCAGTTCACATTTTCTCAATGCCTTCTTCCTCTCCTGCCAGGCATTCTTTCCAGGCACTTTCTGATGCATTCACTTGGAAAACTATTTCAGAGAATTGTCTGACAGAATACATTACTTAAGCCCTTAACTGTAATGTGAAGCAATCTTACTTTCTTAGAAAATGACTGTCATCCCTGAAAGTAAACTTGCCTACCAGGAGATCATGAATGTGTGAAACCCCTCAGCCTCCTAGCTCTATCCAGTGCCCCAGGCCCTTTCTTCATTCATTCACAGTCTGGTTCCACTGGAACAAAAAGGCTGCCTCTCTACCCCCAGATCACTTCCCGCTGGCATGAGAATCAGCCATCAGGATGGGGGAATGGAGGATCAGTTCCAAATAGGACCACACAGAGAGTCACTTGGCACTATAGACTTTCTTGTCAAAGGCTTGACTCTCCTTCTTCTGGGAGACTTCCTAGTTTAGAAGGCAAAACTTGTCCAAGTTCATGCTAAGGTTACTGGCTTCCAAAGCTCTCCATGGTCTGGCCCTGGATCACTGGAAGGAGACACATCTGGGTTTGTTCAGCAGAATTCTGCTGATACAGGGGAAAGAAACTCCCAACCTAAAAGATACCTGGGATGAGTTCTTGTTTTCTAAAACCAAAGAATGGGTTTTAGGAACAATGAGGTGAAGAACAGAACATATTTATTGAGGGAAAGAAAGCTTCTGTATGAAAGAGGGTCGGAAGGGGACTCCGAGTGGGTTGCCAAGGAACCCGCCTTTTCTAGGGATTTTTACAGGGCACATTCAGGACACAAGGCAGGTCCAAAGCAGGGAACATGTGAGATTGCTGGGTGGGCATGTGGTGGGACAAAACTGTGGTTAATCAATAAGATTACAAGTCTAATTGCTCAGGTAAAATTGATTAAATCTGGATCAAATGAGGAAGTGAGTCATGTAGCAAGTGGTTATGAATATAGAACAAGGGCTTCTCCTGTAGGGGGTTGAGTTTCCGGGCTTTTTCCAGGTGATTGACACTTATCTAGAATATCAATCCCTGATATCCATCCCTAGGGAGGTAAGTGGCTACGTGTGTTCATCCTATTGTCCTCAGGTCTGTCCCACAGCAGTCATGTGTGTCTCTCCGCATAGTTGCAGTGTATCTTGCCTTCCACATTGGCTCCTTCGAGGGCCCAGCCCTGCCTCACTGCCTACAATATTTCTTTTTTATTGTTATTAATTTTAATGAGAAAGAAATAGCAATCAGACAGTTTGAAAACAGGTGAACAGTAGGACAGTTACAATATTTAACACATTGCATATTATTGTCTTTGTAGTAGTTATTCAGAGTACATGTTGCAGACATGATATCTTGTCTAAACACTATTAGTACAAATCTTTCTTTTCATTGAACTAAGAGAAAGTAGCTGTATATTTATCCTATTTTGTATATACAGATATACATTTTTTTCACTACAAAATGGTCCTTCATTTGTATCCTCCTTTTTTGTTTTGTTTTGTCAGAGATGGGTGTTCCATTGCCTTTCAAATATTGTAGGTGCTTGAATTCAGCAAAATAACCCAATATATGTGGTGGGACAATAACCCAATATAGTCCACTAGTCCATGATAGTAGTGGGTTATCAGCAGAACTGCCAATGTCACAAGATGATGTCTTGAGCCTTTTACAGCTCAGCATATTAATATGGCTTTACTTTTTATATCTCGTGATTATACTTCTAACTTAGCTGCCTACAACACTGGGAGCAGGGCCTGATCGAAGAAAGCCCTCACTGCCAGGTCCAGGCCCAATCTTTGCCAAGCTGTTTAGATGTCAATTTGAAAACAGTACTTTTTGGATAAAGGCAGTGTAAACTGGAGAATAATCTCTGCAAATTAGTAAAATAGGGATGTAGTAAGGGTAGGGACTTGAGGATCCAGTATGACAAGATTACCTATACCACAGTAACCTGGGACATTTATTTAAGAGCTAAAGTTCTCAAGACTTTTTGCAGATCTGTCAATTTTGTATCTCTGGGAATGATCCCCAGAATATTCTAACAAGCTTGCCACTGGGATTCTCTTGTAAATAAAGCTGGAGATCAAGGCCTCTTTACAAAGGGTCCCCTGAAAGGAACATGCCTTTCTTTCATTCTTTCACACACCCATCCACCTAGCCATTCATCCTCCATCTACCCCTCTATCAGTCCATTTGTGACCCCACAGGACTGAGCCATACACAGCTCACAACCCATACATCCATCTGCCCATTCCATAACTAAACACCTGCTGAGTGTTAGCTTTGTGCCTGCCACAGACTGCACCTTCTTAGGTGGTCAAAGAAAAAATTTCCCTACAGCAATTACTTTTATGGAAACCACACTGATACAGCTATATTCAGTTATATAACCATCAGTTCAATTATATTTCCATTATTTAAAAACAACAACAACAAGCCCAATTGCTTATAATGGTAATTTCTCCCAGTTTTTTTCCATTAACCTATAAAACCTTCTGTTTCATAAAGTCTCCACCCTGCATAAAAGACCACCTGGATTTAAGGAGAGTATAAGCTGGAACAGAACTACAGAATACTTGAGTTCATTTTCAAGGAAACACGTACCTCTAGCTGGGCACACCTGAGTCTCCAGGGCCCACGGCCCAGGCAGCCCAGATCTATGGAGCTGATTACTTTCTGAGACATCCAATTACAAGTGAGTAATTTCGCTCCCCCTAAGATACTCTATGGAGAATACACTATAGATTCCTCTGTTTCTAGGAAACTAAGAGGATCTGGGTACCAAAGCAAGCCCCGTAGGCTGAGAAGTTCTTTATTTTTAACACCAGGTCTTCAAAAGAGCTCTGCTTGCAGGTAACAAATATAACAGGGATTTAATAAGAGATAACAATATAGCAACTGAGGCAGGGACTCAATACAGACGAAGAGAAATTAAAACAAAGCAACCACACAGAAAGGAACTTCCAGAGCTAGACACATTCGCTCTGGGCTAAATGCTGTACATACACTATCAAGGAATCATAAAACCAGTAGCTGATGGCACGGTAAATTAAGATGATGCCTGTACCATCCTGAGTTTTCATGATGAACTCTCTGTCCCCTCCAGATTATAAGACTTTCAAAAGCAAAGAAGTATTTCTTTTTTCCTTACTACTGTATTTCTTCCATTCCTGCTAGACTCAATAAATACCTGATAAATCACAAATATATTTCAAAATGAGAAAGTTGTTACACTTTTAAATGACTGTAACCCAAAGCCACTGGATGATTGATTTCCATGGAGTGAGACAGTGTTTCACTGTAAGTAGTGAGGTTGTTCAGGAACAAGTCTAGATAGCTGAAGTGTGGTGTCATCCGCTGGTCATTTTAGCAGCAACCAACGTGGACTTGTTAGTCACTCACTGGTTCTCATTTTCTATCTTTCCTAGCTGGAGGTAGGAGTGTCTTTGTGTGTGTGTGTGTGTGTGTGTGTGTGTGTGTGTGTGTGTGTGTGGAACCGGAGATTCAACTCAGGCCCTTGTGCTCGGCCACTTTGTAGTCATGCATTACAAGTCTAATATTAACAATTCTTTGCACTGGAAGTTGGGTGTCTGTAATTCATGCTGCTTCTGCTGAATCTCAGCAGCATGGTCCACAGTATCACCCCTTGTCACTCACCCCTATGACATTTGACCTAAGCCCTTTAAATGAGTCTGATCCCCCATTCACCATATACTCTAATGGCTAAAGGCACAGACCCCAAGGGTATTGCCTTTAATCATCTGCAAAGAGATCTCCTCTCAAAATCTCTATATTTTTGGAGGAATACTGGGATCTCCTAGGGAGATTTAAACTTCTCAACGCCCAGACTAATCCCTTACCTAAATAAATCACACTATGCAGAAAGGCCCAGGTGTAAGGCTTCTTTACAGTTTCCTAGATGGCATCAGCAGCTTGAGAACCACTGCTAGAAAACATCTTTCCCCTTATTGTCTTAGTGCTATCAGTCTGTACATCTGGCCTTTTGATGTCCTATTTATATGGGATTTCATCTGTATGTTGACCTCTTTTTATTCTGAAAATGTCAATCAACTCTTTGATCTTCAACCAAGACATCTGGCCTTACATCACAGTGAGAACAAGTCCTACTTATTCTGACCTTCTAGAAGTGGATGAGTGGATGGATAAATGAATGGACAGTTGTACGGATGGGTGGGTGGATAGATGGATGGACAGATGGGTGGATAAATCTGTAAAGATTTCTACTATAACACCAGAACTACTTTAACACTCTTATCTTTTCAAATTTTTGTTTGCATCCCCTACCACACTTCTAGTTCCACAAGACAAAGGCACTGTCTATATCTATCTTTGCTTCTCAGAGCCCAGCACAACACTTGGCTAATGGCAGGTACAGCAACAGGTTAAAAAAATATGCCTTTTGAAAATAAATGAATTTAGTCCAGTAACTGTATTTCTAAGTCTGTCCTATATCCTTCGAGGAACAGCATTTCCCAGTAATGACAAGAATGAAAATCTTGAAGTGGAGATGCTCCATTGATATTTTACTTTCATATTGTACAAAGAAATAGCTAGTGGCAAGTTTTGATAAAAATTCTAATTGGAAGATGGTTTTACTGATCTCAGGAAAAAGTGACAAGCATTTTTAAAATATTGGATTATTTTCTTACCAAATGTCTTTTCACTACCCTCTTTTTACAGAACAGAACTAGGGCCTAGAATATGACTTCAGGGCTTGAACCCCAGAACTCTTCTCTTTTAGTCCAGGGCTCTTTACATTATGCTGTGCTACACATGTGGAGCTGAACGCAAAGAATGCATTTTTATTTTTAATCAAAAGAAGAATTTTAAAATGGCATAATCCTCTTATTACAATGAGTATGTGTGTGTGTGTGTGTGTGTGTGTGAGAGAGAGAGAGAGAGAGAGAGAGAGAGAGAGAGAGAGAGAGCAAGCGAGCATGCATCATGCATGCACATGTACACCTGGGTGTGCATACTCAGAGCACAATGTCGGCTTGGTGGGCTTTGGGATCCACCTGTCTTGAGTGTGTCTGGTGGTCATGGACGTGTAGCCTGAGGTCTATGCTGATCTCTGGTCCCTTTCTCCCCAGCGCTGCTCTCCTGCTCTGGTTCCCAGCCACATGAACTGAGCTGCTTTGCTTCACCACACCCATCCTCCACGGTATTGTGCTTGGGAGCCAGATTTCCACGGACCGAACCCCCTGAGAATGTGGACCCAGTGCACCTCTCCTGCTCAAGCTGTGGACAGCCAGTACTGTGTCCAGCAATGGGAAAACTGAACAGCACACCCTGCAGCCCTTGCTCCAACCACTACTTGCATTTTCTCATCAAGCTTTCCAACATGGCATCGATGAATTGGCCTTTTGCATTTAACTACTTGGACCTGGTGACACCTTCCGACATTATATAATTTACATGCAGGTTGCTTGAGGGTACAAAGGAAAACTAAGGTGTCTCTGGCTGACTTCATCTGGTGCGGGGCAAGATGCCCCTATCTAATGAGAGAGAGGTACACGACTACTAAAAACACCGCTGCCATTTCTCTGGGAAGTGCAAGGCACCATAACTCCCCAAATTGGCAAAAACTACCTGCTATGGATTGTAGTAAAGTGTGTTTTTAAATGATTTCAGAACCATAAAACCTCTCCATAGAGAGTGCTTTGAAACTGCAAATTAAATATAGAACATCTATGAACTGTATCCATTTTTACAGTAAGTATATATTTCCATGGGGGGTTGTACCATCTTTTTTGTCTAGTTACACTAGTTAATAATGCAGTGAATTTGCAGTAATAGAGTAAATGTTATTTTGATGACACTATTTGATTAAATTAAAGATGACATTAAAAGGACTATTTCAATAAAGAACCAAAACCTCTAAAAGAAACTGGGGCTGAGTGTTTAAGTCAGCTAGTCTGGCGGTCTTTAAAGGACGAAATGGAATTTCCTTAGCTGTGGGAATGATAAGCAAGTTAAGGAACAATAGGACCAAATAATATATGGGAGAATATGAAGACTCAGATGCCAAGACCTGGGCAATTTGAGTTATTTGAGGCAGGCATGCTACTTGGGTGAAAACAGTTCCTGCGGCCTTGGGAAAATGTGGAAACGCATTAAGTAAAACGAAAGTGAGAGGGCACTGAGATTTGCAGCAAAATGTGCTGATGTGGTGACAGGGAGTGGAGTCATTGTACAAACAAAAGAAAGGAGGGTTAGTCATGCTGTTCCTTCCCCAGCCCACCACCACTGCCACCTCTGAGCGAAACCTCGCATGTGCCAGCAGGCCACCCTCCCATGTGGGGAAAGCGTTAATGTGAAAAAGTGGAAGAGAGTCCTAATTTTTTTCCTAAGGTCTCTGTTTCTACAGTGTTTGTCAAATAAAAGTTCTTTTCCTGAGTAAGAGGTCAGGTACCTAAGTCAAGCGACTGTGTGAAAATCCCTTAAGTTCTTAGACATAGAACATATCTGAAGAGATATCCTGCAGGAATGGGACTAAGTTATGAATCACGGGCACTTCACCTGAAAGAAGATCCAAGGTGGAAGGTGCAGAGGAGTGGTGAATCGCAGTTCCCACAGAAACACCTGTGTGGTGTCTTGGCTGCAAGGACAGGTGACATCTTTATCTAGGCAGCAGGCCACTGTCTGTTGACAGGTTCAAGCCTGAAGCACTCACAGTTGTGATTGTTTTGGCAATGGAGGAGGAGAAAAAAAAATCCATGTCAAGCTAATGTATTTGTAATTCTTTCTTGTGATCTCAAAAGCACATCATCAGATGCTATGTTCTCTCAGATAATTCACGTAGTCGTCATGTGTGCCGTTATCTCTAATTATTTCCACTCTGAAAAGGAGGACAGCATAGCTTGCCGGAAAGTCACATGTCCCTTTTCAGTAAATATTATCTCTTTAAGTGCAAACACCTTAGAATGCAATAGTCATAGTATATTTGACTCTGTGAGCATAAAAAACATCTAAAGTGCTTATTATCTTCTCAGTAGTAAGTCCCTTAGAGACAAAGGACGATATAGAATGTCTCATCAGGCAAGTCTATTAAATGAAGTACATGGATAACAAACATGACGCTAAGATTGCCAAGACTGAGCAGAGCCCCTCCAGCTGCCAGGGAATCAGTCCTTGCTGAGGATACCAGGTTCTTGAGGGACTGCAGGGGTTTAGCAGGACCAGAAAATGTGCCGTAGGAGCTATCTTATCTCCCAGAATTTTATATGGCTCAAAGTTCCACGTTGGAGATATTCTTGATTAGTTTCCAAAAACCACTGCAATCCATGTATAGAGACTCTGGTACCTCTTCCTTCTCTCCATGCAGGTGGTACTCAACAGATCCCACATATCTTGTTGGTAGCACACCTCTGAAATGCAAAGAAACAAAAAACAAAAAACAAACAAAACTAAAAAAACCTGAAAAAATTTTAATGCATGCTCAAAGAAATGAAAAAGCTGGAGATGTGTTTTATGGCAATAAACATACTTTGTATGAAATAATATGATTGTATATGTAGATACAGTATCATATATATATATATATATATATATATATATATATATATATATAGAATACGGTCGATGCGCACAGGTAACCCTAATGTAGAGCTGGGACTTTGTGTGGTTACAATGTAGGTTCACAAGCTATGACAAGCATACTTCACTGGTGTGGGGTATGGAGGAACCAGGGAGGCAGGCAGGCAGGGGTGTACAGGGACATTTTGTGCTTTGTCTTCACTCTGGCTCTCCAAAAACTTCTCTTTAAAACAAAATTGATCCTTTCCAAAAAGTACCACCATGTTTAGTGAAAGGTAAATTGGAAAAGCTTTGGTGGTGAAAAGGTCCATCGCCATACCCTTAGCATGGGATCATGACGGCAGAATGCTTTACTGTCTTGACTGTGATTCATGCTCACAGGTTCCAGTGAAAACAGACTTTCTCCTGGCCCAGGCTGGCTGGGACTCTAGATATCGTAGCAATGATTCATCTCCAGTTGGTCCTAAATGTCACGCATACCTGGCCCAACCCTTCAGAGCTCCTCTTAGCAGGTTCCACTGACACTGGGAGCTGTGGAGAACACCTATCTTCAACTACGGGGACACCGGGTGGCTCAGTGGAGAACTATGCTCGAAATTGTTTGAGCCTCTTTGTTCCAGCAATATGGGATCAGCCTGGCCTCTGACACCCACTGTCCCTCCTTTGATTGATCTCAATTGCAAAGTCTTCCTCTTATGTGGGACAAAATCCAATTGAGCCTTTGACTGTCGCTATCTCCCTGAAGAGTTCCCTGATTAAGACAGAACAAAGTGATCAAGTATCTGTGCTTCCTGTAGCAATTAACGGAATTGTGATTATGGAGCCTTCCATGACCCTGACTCCCACTCCAGGGATCTATGTCTATGCCTGTTCTCCTACAGCAAGAAGACCCTGAGGTCAAGTCTGTATCTTATCTGTTCTTATTTGTGTCTCTATCTAGCCCCTGGCATGGGCTTGGCAGTTTGCTGCTGCTTCATAAGTACCTAAGGAAATTGGACATGTGGGTGACTACATTATTTTTAACAAGCTACTAGAATATCATTGCAGACATTCACTAAAATATAAAATTTCACCATTCATCTATTTATGCATCATTTATCCAACTATCCAACCACTCATCCATCCATGTATCTATTCATCTGACCATCTATTTGACCATCCAACCAACCAACCAATCATCCATCCAAAAAATATGCAATAATGTCTCCTCTGGTAGACCTTTATATGGATGATTTGTTTAAAAAAAAAAGACTAGAAAATGAATAAGATATGGTCCTTGCCTTGACTTATGTTGCTGCTGAATGGCAGAAATAAAGTACGACAGCAAGGACCATATGCTGTCCATCTTTTCATCCCCTGCAGCATCTTGTACAGGGACTTGCATTCAGTAGCAATGAGGAAGTGTCTGTTGAATTAATGAATACAAACAAATGCAATACAAGGCTGTGGGTGAAGAGTGTCAAATAAGTGCTACAGAAATAATGCAACAAAAGTGTGTGGAGGCGACTGACCATGTCCAGCTAGGTACCTCGGGGCAAGAGGAATCAGAGTGGAAGGGAAAGGGCAGGCTCAAATCCAAAATGGAGATGTAAGCTGATAATGCAGGAGGGAGTGTGTCTGTCCAAGCCTGCAGTGTTGGTCAAGGCTGATGCAATTGCTGGTCAAAGAGGAGGCCCTCATATGTGTTTCTGCTTTGAAGTGAGGTGCCCTCTGGGCACCGAGACCAAAGTGAGCTGGGCACCGAGACCAAAGTGCCAAGGACACAAGTCTCTGTCTTCAATGAGTGTCCTGAGGCAGTGTCTCTGAAGGGAACCATTGGTAAAGGGGGATCAGAAAGATGGTGTCATGTGGGCATAAGCAGCAACTTAACCCACACGGAGAGAAGCAGAGGTCCTAAACGGACTGCTGATGAACGGGCTTGTAATTTGAGGAGGCTTGAATCTTGTCTGCAATTAGCAACAACTATTTGCATACAATTAGTGTGCAAAGCCCTTAAAAGGAGTTTGTTTTCTAAAGTAGGTTAAATATATTCCCCCTTCCCTGCAACTGTGCCTGTACTATTGATTGGTTTCCCAAATTTATTGTCCTCCATACACTGATGATAGCCTTCAACCCAGCCTAGATGCAAAGGGTGATCCTTGGATTATGTTGGCCCTACCCAGTTGAATGCAGGCTGAACTTTTCCAGTGACCTAAGGTAGGAGGGCAGAGCATCAGCAACCCAGTGCGCACAATCAGTTGTGGCACAACTGCCAGCACCTCTGAGGGAAGCAAACCAAAAGGAACAAAGCAAAACCTGGAAAGGGGTGATTTGCTAGGAGCCTTGAGTCATATTTCTGAAACGGTTCCTGGCCCAGGGATCCCCAGAACCAGGTTTAGGTTTTCCTGTGGTTCCAGCTTTCATCTGCAGGACTACTCAGGAAGCCTAAGTAACTGGATCTGAAGCATACTAGTCACTCACTCACTCAGTAAACGTTTGTTGACTGTTAAGCCCTCAGCCAGGCACTAGTGATGCCCTAGGGACATTATTATCTAGAGGGGAAAACCAGAAGCTGAAAACTAAGAATAAAAATAATGTGAAATTGCAGATCCATGCATTGCTTCCAAGAGGAAGTACACTGAGTTGTGATTACTTGTAAGGAAATGTAATGGAGTCAAGGAAGGCTCCCTGGAGGAAAGGAAAAAGGAGTTGACCTATAAAGAATGAGTTGAGGTGAAGTAGGGCTGACACCAGCATGTATAAAGGCCCTGGGGTAGAAAGTAGCAGGGAAAGTTGAAAGAGCTGAAAGAACAGAGTTAAAGAGAGCATGGTCAGCAGTGGACTGAGCAGGCAGGCAGGAGCTTGATCCTTGGGCTAGGCACTGGAGAAGATACCTCAGGCTCTGTGTCTACTCTCCAGCAACAGAAAATCATTGCTATGGCTGAGCTGAGGTTGGAAGTGTGGGGATGGTACACAGCAATTTCAGTTTTGAAATGATCAATTTTGGCCATAGCTTAAAATGGTATACAAAGCAAGGCATCTTCCCACTGGCTTCCACTGGACTTTTGATCATCTCCATGACAAAAACTTTACCATATGCCCTTGCCATGCTGCTGCCAGGAAATGCAATCTGTCCTGTGCCCTGCCCTGTCAGAGGTCAGCCTGGCAGGCCCACCGTATGACTGTAAGTGTGTGACACTCTCATCTCTTCCATGGGCCCTTATCTGGCCCTGTCATCACCTGGCTCCCACGTACAGGGAAGGACATAGTTTCCAATTCCACTGAAGGTTACCCTAGTGAAATCCACACATCAGGACTGGCACAATGCCCAGGAGATGGGAGTTAATGTGACAGTGCGGCAGCTATTGTAGAAGTCTCTTGTTTGGGTCATTTCAGTATCCACCTGCCCTTCTTTTCTGGCAAAAAGAAAGAAAAACTTGCCTTCTTTATTGCATCCCTCCTGGTCCCTGTGGTTCCACTCAAGCTGATTCTATGCACTAACCTCAAGTTGGCGCTCACTGCAGGTCTAGGAAGGGTCAGGGTGATTGGCTCAGAGATTTACATAAGAGCTGCTGAGAGCCAATGAGAGTAGGACATGTGACCCACTAAGGGCCCACAGGAGTTGTGTCATGACATGGGACCCTCTAAGGACAAATAATCCTGGCAGCCTGGGAAATCCTGGCAGACCTATTGGGAAGGAGCTCTTCTCTCTAACTGGTTGGATTGAACATGAAGAATGTGGCTCTTGGGGGCCATTTCTCCCTTCTAGACCTTATTCTGTAGATCAAGCCACACAGAAGAAAGTGCAGCTGAGGGGCAGGGAGCGAGAGTCACAGGGCGCTCATTCGGTCACCTGGACCAAACCATGCCACATCTACCCTTTAGTTTCTTTTCCATAAATTAAGGAATTTTCTTTATGCTGGCCCAATACTGGTTGGGTTTATTGTCACTGACAACAGAAAATAAAAATCCCACTTTCATTTTTTCCCTTAGTGCCCTCCTAGAATTTCTACCACCTATAGGTGCTTGTGGAAAGAAATGACTACTTACATCACCTGAGACACAAACTCATTATAAATGTGTCCCTGGAGCCTTCCGTGACCAGCCTAGGAAACACAACCCACTTAAATAAGAGGAGACAATGAGAGCCATAGTTGCCAAAATCTGCCTTTCTCCAAATCCCCAAGTGTCCACCATCTCTAAATTTCTCAAAGTCTTGGAAACAATGCCAGATGATCATTTCAAGCTTCTTTTGAAAATGCCTAATTTTATCACTGTGAGCATCTAAGAAGAACCCTTACTAAAATGCTTGCAGGAAGCACTGACCCAATTCAAAATTCTTACCCTTTAAAATACAAATCATTGAACTTCAATATTTTATGGGTTTAGAAGTCTGCAACTCCTTTTTTAAAATGTATTTGGTACAGGGTCTCACTATGCAGCTCAGCCTCCTAGTGATCCTATGTTTTCAGCATCCCCAGCTCTGGGATTACAGGCGTGCACCACCCTGCCCAGTCTCCATGGCCCACTCAGTGTGCCCAGGGATGGGGCTGGCATGGCATGTGGTGGCAGAGATCAAACTCCTATCCCTGCACTTGTCTAAGCAGGTGCTTAATCTGCTGAGCTATCTCACTGACCCTAGAAATCTGTAATTCCTCATTAAAGAAATCTGTATATATACTCACCTGTATATATATATATATATATATATATATATATATATATATGGTGTATGAAGATTAAAAACAAGTCAGAACAGCCATGGTGGTGCTACGTTCTCTTGCATTTCCAGGGCACAGGCTACACCTTAGCTTTCCAACACAGTGTTCTACTTCATCAGGAGCTGATAAGGCAGATCAGCCCCATCCTCTCAGAACTACGGCATGCCACTGTAACTCTGTTACTTTTGCAGTAATAAGAATTGAAAAATGGTCCACTTTCCTTTTCCTTTTAATTCCAACAAATAATCATTGACTGGCTTATACCACCACACACGCACACATGGGCTGGAGGAAAATTCAGCAGAAAGACTGAGAGAACTGAATGGAAAAGGAAGAGTAGGATCACCAGTCTCCAGTCCATCAAGGTGGGAACACTGAGGTCATTCTTATTCATTTTTTAATGAAAAAAAAAATAAAGGAAAACAAGACCAAGTGCAGCTAAGTTTTGTGGCTAAGAACCTAATCTCTGTGTTACTGCCCAAGTCACATGCCAGATTATACCAAGTGCTCCATTCCGTGGAGTGTTCTAACTTGGATAAATAAGGAATAAAAGGCCCTTGGAATCTTCCTTGCCTGGCACATGGTAAGTACTAAATCAACATGATTGTTCCCACTAAGAAGGTAGGACCCAGAGTCATTAAGTCACATGGAGTTGGAATGATGAGTCAGAAGATGTAGGTGATATTTCTCCAAAAGACAGTGAAGGATGCATACAAGATGATCACTTCTTGAAGAAAATCTTCTCGTAGTCATATGGGCCCCAAAGGGTAGATGTGGGGCAGCAGTGGCAGTCAGCTTCAGAGAAGCCCTACCTGCCCTCAAAGCATTGGCCACATGGAGTTAACACAACACTAGAGTAGGGGGTGCAAAGAATAGAGATGTGTTCATCGGTGAAATTAAAAGTAGTACAGCACGATGCGCCACATTCTGTGTGGGGTTGGTCAAAGGCAGTAACTATGCTGTGGATGCCTCTGAACACACCCATAATCCAGCTGCAGCCGTCTGTCGAATGAAGGAGCTGAGTCTCTTGGGAGAGAGAAATAGGAGGAAAGCTGACTGGCCTGGGGACAGGCTTACTAGGCCAAGGGATGGTGGAGACCCAGCACTCAGAGCGCCTCACTGTGCCATGTTGCTTTGTGGTGGCTGTCGTGATAGTCGCCCTCTGCTTGGAAGAACACATCCCCTTAGGATCCCACAGTTCGTGGGGCTGGAAGCCCAGGTGCAGTGCTGGGCCTCAGAAGGGTTTTCTGTTTAGGAGCCCCAGGCCAAAGCCAGGGGGAAAGCCACCCCAGCTCCTTTTCAGGAGGCATTAGTGAAGAAAGGACTCTCCAGCTTGCTCAGGTGTTCAGCAGAATTCACCTCCCAGTGGCCACTACATGACTGAGGTCCCTGCTTTCTATACAGTCAGCATGAAGGTCCCTATTTCCTCCTGGCTGTCAGCCAGAGCAAGCTCTGAGCTTCTAATGGGCTCAGACCTCTTTCCCTGTGGTCCCTGCCATCTCCAAAGCCAACCAGTGGGGCAAATTCTCCCTCTACCTCCCCGCACTCTGGCTCTGTGGCCCTTGCCTGCCTTCCTCTTTGGGCAGGAAGGGCTCCATGTTCACCTGAGCCCATTCGGATACTGCAGGACAATTATTTAAAAGACAGCTAACTGGTTAACTTAGCTCTGTAGGGCCCCTTTTGTCATGCTGCATAACATACACATGGTTATAACACCAGAGAGAAGGTCCCAGGGCCTTCTTCCTACCTCAGGCTCCCAAAGTGGCCTCCCTCACACCCAGGGGCCAGGACCCCTCTAAGATGAGAACTCTAGAAATGTACGCTGCCCAGAAGAACAGAGCAATGAGTCCTGAGGGTCCAGGGTCCAAGGTGCAAGCAAGGACCTGACACAGGGAATAGTGCCTCACAGGGACTGGGGCCTTTCAGGACCAGAGAGGTCTTCAAAGGCAAAATACCACCCAGGAGCCACTTTGGGCTCACTCATGAGAGAGCTGAGTCTCCCATGTGGCCACGGGAAGGGCCCCTCCTTCTGCGATCTGCTTGGTGTGTGTGCTCTGTGCTACATGTTGAGGATGTGCGAGCAATTCCCAAGAGGGCGCTGACAGCAAGGGGGGTCCTAAGCCTGACCAAAGTTTCACCGCAAAGCAAGGAAGTGGATGGTGCTGCCTCACTGTGGGCAGAGCACAGCTCAGAGAGGCTGAGGGGGCGGGACTGGCACGTCACCTCTGCTACTTGCAGAGCTGGCCCTCTGCTGCCTTTCACAATGTCCTTGGACCCAAAGGCTCAGAAATAATGATTTAATTCTCAGTGTTTTCTCAATGACATAATTAAATATCCACATCGAGGTAAATTAACCTGAAGGGCTCAGGGGACACTTGGCCGCCACCCTGGAATAGTTTATTTTGAGGCTTCTTTTACACATATTTCGACTGTTATGGATCTAAAATTAGGTTTCCAATTTAGGCGCTAAAGGCAAGAGGTGCAAACGGTTATAAATAGCGTCTAGGTGAAACACTCTCACAGGCTCTTCTGAAGGGGCCGAGAGCACAAAGCAATTACTTTATTGAACAATGCAAGGGATTATCCTCTGGCTTATTGTGAGCCGGGTTATCTGATCCCGGAGTGTGAAGTGAGCAGCCGCCCAGCTCATGGGACTGCGGAGCCACATCCTGAGGTGCCCGGACGGGCAACAGCCAGTGAACACGAAGGAGGCAGTGCTGTGAGGGCCACTGGGTTGGCTGCCTCTGCCAGCACCAGTGCACGGGGAGGGAAGTTTCCTCCCATTTTCATTGCTGCCAGCTTCCAAAGTCAGAGGTATCTATGCTGTAATAAATGTAGGGATACAGCTGAAGTGGGAAGAAAACACAACCAGTGCAGCCAAGGGCTTAAAGAGTGTGAAGGTTTGGAAGCTAATGACAGTGCTTTTGCCTTTATTGCTTCAGGCAGAAACAGGAAGTTAAAATTCTGAGTGCTTGAGAAGATACAACACTTAGCACTCTCATCTGCAGGCCTCTAGTTGGATCACCCTAATTGATTTCATTATTGAGGATTTTTTTTTCTTTTGAGGACTTTTTTGATCTATTTCTCATGGAAGATTAATGTTCCTTCTCCCCCCCTTCCCCCCCCCAACAGGGATTTATTGAGCAGGAAGGCATATCTCAAAGAATCTTTTCTAAAAAATAAAAGTTACTCTTCATGGAGGCAAAGATGGGACAAGGGGAGGGAATTACCTCTTAATAATCTACTTGTATTGCTTGCAGCACTGACTTTAACTCCCCTGAGTCTTCAGGAAGAAGTGTCCTACTGATTTCCAGAGGGTCATGGGGACACTGCCATTGTCACCTCACAGCCTGGCTTTGCCCTGGAGTTTCTCTGGAACCCGCCCCCAAGCCCCATGGAACACTCTGCTCGCTGGTCCCCAGCTCACACCAATCTGGTAGATAAATGCGTACACCAGATTTTTAGGCCTATGAATGGTGTGTGTGTGTGTGTGTGTGTGTGTGTGTGTGTGTGTAAAATAGGAAGAGAAGGAGGAGAAAGAGGAAGGGGGAATGAGAGGAAAAAGAAGGTAAAAAAGAAAATTATAAAGAAAGAAAAGAAAAGAAGAAAAAAGTTACACTATTTCTGGACTGAAAGAGAAATCTTGTCATTGCAGAAGTAACTTAGTGTGGCCACTGCCTGTCCACGAAGAGGCTCCTAGATTCTCTCCAAATGCAGAATGGAAAGTAGGCTGAGCTATCTCTGTTTTTGCTGGGGGAAATAAAAAATAAAATTAATTTTAGGAATTTCTTGAATCTACACTTCATTTCAGGGAATCAGTCGGGTCGTCTTATGCTTCCAGCACACAGATTCATTCTGAAGTGCTATGCGGTGGAGTAACTCTTCTGACTTGCCCAATAATCCCGGAAGGAAATCAGGGCAGGGATTAATGAGTCCGATGGGATGGGTGGGAAAATCAATGTATGGTGAGATGCAAGGACATGTTGTTCAAATTCACAGGAGATGTTAGAGTAAAACCCACGCCGGCCCCATGCCCAGGAGGATGACATGAAGTCCCTTCCTCTCCATCTGTGCCTGCCCATGTGAGTAAACCAGCTGCTATCTACCAAGAACCTGCGGCACCTGGGCAATGAGCTGCAGACAAAGGACTTTCAGGATTTTGAGACGTAATAAATGAAACAATTCAAAGAGATGGCACAAAACCCTTCCTGAAGAACTGGAGTGGTGGCCTGCTCTGAATTCCAACCTGTGAAAGTCACCCACTCCCCGGCACTTACATGCACAGTTACCAACTTGTTCTGACTGCAGCCATATAAATTAAGAGAACAGAAGGGAGACAGAAGGGTCAATAAAAGATCTCAGTTGAAAAAAAAAACACTTAAAAATAAAAATTAGTAGTCAGATTAAATAAAAAATGCAACCAACCAAACAAGAACACAAACCTTGAAGTGTAAGAGCAAGATGTTTTGAGAAAACTGGCAGGGTATTTTAGGTCCACCAAAGAGTCTAAACTAAACAAAACAAAAAATCCGGTTAAAATAAGGGGAATTAAACCCCACATTTTTAATTGAGGCCTGGACTTTCAAAACTGAATTTGATCTTTCTGATACAAAACTTCAGATGCATTACAATTAAACAAAGGGTGAGTTTCACACGTACCAAGGCAAACTGTCGTCTCATTCTGAAGCTTGAAATGAGACTTTTAAGAAGTCAACCAGATGGCACTTAAGTGCCATCCCTGCATTGGGAGGAAGTTTCTGAATTGAGCCAATGAGATGTGTCAACTCACGTTGCTGTGGTCATGGCTGAATGTTATCTTTTAAAAAACAATTCGCCTGGCAATGCCTTGACATTTTATGTTAGAAAGAAGAGAGAAGTGGTCATGGAAATGATAACGGTGTCATTACTGTTACTTCTACATCCTCAATTATTGTTGTTCTAGATCCTCAAGGCTTCTACAGTCAGATTTTCTCTCCTGTTCTGGGTCTGGTTTAATTATTGGGGAAGCAGCTGCTTGGGAATGTCAAGAGGTGTTTTCCAATTTCCTGTACGAGCAGACTCATTTATTTATAGGGGTTACAGGCCGGTTTCACAAGCAGCAGTGGTCTCCTAGGGGCCTTGAGATGTCTTAGGTACCTTGTGCAGAATATTACGATGCGCAATCCCAGCTTCGTGAAACCCTCCCTGAGAAATTGGAGTGGTGGTCTGCTATGAACTGCAACTCAAGAAAAGGTCACCAATCACAGGGTATTTATAAGCATGGTTACCAACTTGATCTGAGTGCAGCCAGATGAATGAATTATGTGATGGTTTAGCTGGACCACCAGTTTTAGTAGGAGATTACACAAATAAAATATTAGGGCGATCTTTGGTCCACCCTCTAAACACACCTTGATTCCACTCATGGGTGGTACATGTCTTGAACACCTTGAATCTACACAGTTCCAATATCGTGGGAGCTTACAGCCTGACAGCTGGAATGGACAAGAAGTCATTTCATTTCAAGGTGGTGTAGAGTGAAAAAGGTACAAAATGGTAAAGTGGGTCAACTCCATCCAGAAATGGAGGGGAGAAAAGATGGCCTAGGTGTTTAGGGTGCATTGTGCTGAGACTGGAGAGACAGAATCCAAATTCTCTACATCTCACCCCAGGTTGAAAGTGCCATACCACCCAGAGAAGATGCAGAGGAATTCTTAGAAATCAGTGTGTCACTGTTTACTGATTTTTTTTTCCTTCAATTTTCTTTTCTTGATGAGCTTCTGAAATATTGGCTGATGCCCTTGAACAAATTCTTTGATGACAGAATATCAAGAATAAGGGGTCTTAGGGGCCAGGGAGATGGCTAGGTGGAATAAGTGCTTCCCTGGCAAGCGCAAGGGCCTGAGTTCAGCTCAGTAGAAAAACTGTTTGCCTGGCAATTACAAGGGCCTGAGTTCAATACCTGGTTCAAAAAAAAAAAAAAAAAGAATATCAAGGAATATCAGAATATCAAGTGATTGGTCATCAGCCAGGGAGTCAGGGGGACAGAAGTGGTCATCATGGCCAGCACAAGTCACCCACCAAGTAGCGGTCGATGGTGGTGGGCAGATATTCCCTGCGCATGATGAAATCATGGCTGGACCACTTTTGCTGCTGGCTCCATCCCCCACAGCACACCTGCCTCTGGGTGGGGGCCTCCTACTATTTATGACTTTTCCAGCTGCGCCCATACATGGACAGAGCAATGCAGAACAGCCTCATCCCTTCACTGGGAGGGAGTTTCAGAATTGAGACAATGAGACATGTCAAAAATAAGAAAGGTCAGGCTGCTCTGAGGAAGCCACGTGGCCTAGGAGCTCTGGAAGCTCCATGGCTCTGCATGCTCTGGTGCCTGGGTCTCCTTTTTTCTCCCCTTTGGAGTTCTATAGTTCTATGCAAGTTTTCTGAACATTAAGACCCCACAAATGAATAGGTAGTGAATAAGACTACAAACTTCAATGTCCAACTGGATCTTCAGTTGCTTTTTACTAGTTCAGTGCACCTTAGTCTCCTTATCTAAAACATGAGTACAAGAATGTCTGCTTTATCTAAAAAGTGAGTGGAAGAATTTCAGGGAATGTCTTATATTTGAAAATTTAAGATGGAAAAGGAAAGGTTATCTGCAAAGCTGAATGCCTGTCATTCAGAAAGTGTTCCCTAAATAGTTATTTGGTTTCAGTACCTACTATGTGCTTTCAACTGGATTCATTATCTAGGGAGATCTGTGTAGGGACTTTTGATCAATGCCATCATGGTCCTCATTGTATACAAAATTGGAAACAGAAGCAGGACAGGCAAGGAAAAATCAAGAAAGGTTTCAACCAATGCCCATCTCATAGAAATCTAAGACTGCCCTATTATATACATGCAAAAGAGCATCTTATTTGTTTGGGTGAGAGGAGAGAGAAGACAGGCAAAGCGCATCATGTAAGAGCTCATCATAACCTGGACCTTGGTTATGGGGTTTGGAATAAATGTCTTGGAGGCAGCTAGAGAGAAGCACATGAAGGGGTTTCTCAGTTTCTAGATACTGTTTGCTGCACAGTGGTGTCTCGAAGCATCTCAGCCATGAGAATGGCTCCCCATGCCTTGTGATAACCACCAAGTTCAGTTAGTCAAGTGCAAAGCCCTTGTATGCATTCATTCAAGAACACACCTCCAACCTTCAGAGATGGAGCTACCTAAACATGTAACTTATTTTCTCAAGTGACTGATATAGTTTGGCAAACTTGTATTAATTCCTTCCCCTGCAAAAAGAAGGTTGATTTCCCTTCGATTTTAGCTATTACTGTTATCACTTGGGGAGAAAGACAAAGTCCTCAAACTGTTCTCGGGGTGTCAATGGAGCAGGGAAGGGTGAGCTGTGCTGCAGGCCTCGACTTCCATCTGGATGGTGACTTCTATTCCTTTACAACCAAAGGGTGATTCTTCAACCCGGGATGGGAGTGCCGGAAATGAGTGCCGTCATTTAAGAGCTCCAGTCCTTTAAGGGGAGTGAACTATCACAAGGTATTTTAATGGTGTCCAGGATGGATGAAAGAAGAGATTGCTTGGCTTCTCCATGCAAATCACATCCAGACTACGAGCAAAGATGGGAGCCTTCACATGAGAAGCACAACCACACATAATTTGGACCCAGGTGAGGTAAACAAAAATTGCTCACCAGTTACTGGATGGGGAAAGACAGAGAAGAAGGGAAAAAAAAAATACAGGCACTACCCCACCCATTTGCCTTCCCAGATAAACCTTATCCATCCGATTTATCCTGCAGAACACAGCTCAAGCTTTATGGTAAAAAAAGAAACAAAACCAAAACAAAAGAACAACAACAACAAAAACCCCAAAAACCTTTCTTAGTGCCATAATTAAATTAAGATCTAAAGTAGGCAACACCAATTCAACAAGATTTAAAAACAAAGTAGTGAAAGCACAATCTTTGACTCAAGTGGAGGAATCTTTCATGTGATTCTAATGCTTCCCTTCTCTGTCTTGTATAATCTCACTGTTAGGGATTAATTGCTCTTTGGGGCTGGTGAGATGGCTCAGTGGTCTAAAGCACCTACTTAGAACAAGCTTAGCAAAGCAAAGGAACCACGGTTCAATCCCCCAGCACCACATGCCAGCCAGCCCCGCCCCCTGGTGGGCTGAGTTGGCCACACACACACACACACACACACACACACATAAATAAATAAAAAAAAAAAGGATTAATTGCTCTTTCACACCCAGGAAAGGAAACCTGAGAATCTCCAGGTCCAGGGGTGAGAGGGATGCAAATGCAGCAGGCTGCAAGAATAACAAATGCTCCTGCTGCTGAGCACGAGCCCGTGATTTATGAAAGGTGTGCCTCACCGTGGGAAGATAATGCCATTGGAAATGGTCTATTTCATAAATCTATCCCCCTCATCCCCAGCTGCATACAGGACTACTATGAACTCCTGAATCCAATAATGTTTTCATCCTCTATTGACCAAAAAAAAAAAAAAAAGAAAAAGAAGGAAAAAAAAAAAGGGACTTTCTTTGGAGTGAGCTAATGATGCACTTATAAGGAGCAGCGGCTACTGCTCTGTCTCCAGGGCTTTCTTTGGCAATGGCCACAGAGCTTTCAAGGCAGGGAAACTTGGATAAACAAAATGAAGAAATAATCAACATGCACGACATCCCTAATGTCCTTTTACCGCTAGTAGCATTAATTATAGCATAGGCCCAATCCTCCAGGCAACTGCAGAACCAAATGCTTTGCCTGAAGACACTCTCCACCCCATGATAGATTTATCCTTTGGATCTGGCATATTTCCTATTCATTCATGCATGGGTTCAGTATATCTGCTTGTTTATCTAACTGCAAGAATGCTTCCAGAAGAGGATTCTCTGCCAAATGTGGCAGTGCAGGCAGTCGGGGACCAATCATAAACTTCAGTGAAATTCATGGTTTTGAGTCTTTCTGGTCATAACAAGGGGGACATGATATATGGGCACCAACACTGCACAGGCTTTGGAACACCCTTATGAAATATGAGCATGGGACATACGACACTTCCTTGGGATCCAGTGGCAATGGACAGCCCAGACTTGAAGAGTGGCTATGAATATGTGATCGATGAAACTTCTTAGACCAAACCCACACACTGTTGAGTTCTTTCCCATGAAAAGATGAGAAGCAAGATGAAGGACACAGTGGATAACACATAGTGCCCTGGTGTCTTGGACACTGAAGATAAAAAAAAATATAAACTTACTAAGCAAGAAATGCTCAACAAAAAAGAACAAAGTTAACAAAAGAAAATAAAATTGCACATCCATGTACATTTAGGAATATTTTAGCCCCAGTGGGAATACCGCAATTGACAAAACCCACCACCACCTATCCCTCAGATACAACTGGATTAAGATGCAGATTAAAAAAAAACAGGATATTACATGGAGATGATGCAAAAATGTGAGTTTGAAAAACTAAGAATACAAGATACTCATTCTGATACTCTAGAATTTGCATATTTTGACTTGTATTTAAAAAGCAATTTCAAGGTCAGCTTCAGAAGAGAAACAGAGAACTGGAATGGGAAGTAACCCCATTAAAAGCCTACTAGTGCTTTGCATATTTATTTTTCTTCTTCTCTAGTGAGCAATGACGACTCATAAATCAAAATATCAGGGTAAACAAATACCATAGAGGTTATTTTATACAAAATGTATACTCCTTATTCTATCTATTTATACACACAAACATTTCTATTACTCGAATTTATAAAGTGTGTAATACATGCATGCATACTTTAAATATCTGCATACATTTGCATAAGATAGAAAAAATACATATTATTGTCCTAAATTTCAGAAGACCATGGCCCAAATAAAATGACGACCACCTCAAATGCATTTTTATATAATGGAATGGAAGTAATTTTACTTTTAAAAGCTTTAGGTCTGGGGTATTTTTAAAAAGTATATAAATAGATTTGAATTTGCCATTTATGTTGTTTCCTGCAGTCTAACCATGAATTTCCTATGTGGGGGGAAGCAACTGAACTGAATAACCTTGGGTCTTGCTAACAAGACAAAGAAATTTGAACAAAAATATACAAAAATCAGCAGCCATACCTGTATGTCAGGCAGATCATTAGACCTATGACACCTGGATGAAAGAATAGGGAACAGAGGTAGGTGGAAAGAGGGAAGAGAATTTGGAGAATTGAAGACCACCTTTCAAAGAGTTGGGTCATATGGAAATAACTATTCCAAGCAGACATGGGGACCTACGGAGTCCCAAAACCTTTTGGTCTCAAGGACTTCCTTCCAGATAATGTGATGTTTGATAAAGGAGTAGCCTGACAATTTGATAAAAACAGCATTTTAAGTCATTTCAGAAGCCACATTAAACAAAAAACATCAGCTCTGTTGATTTGCTCATTTTAGTAAAAATAAATCCTTTTTAAAATTAACTAGATTGTACTTGAAATGACTCTTAACTATTTTTAAAAAATTCTAGCTTTGTAAGATATACATTACCACTGCTCAGCTGACAGCAAAACAGAGAATCAAGAATCAAAAGGAATCCACAAAAAAAAATTTGAAAGATGTTCTGAGCAGTGGCTGAATCATCATAGATCACTCTGGGGTGTGTGTGTGTGTGTGCGCGCGCGCGTGCACGTGTGCGCACAGGACAGAGGGACTACACCTTGGTAATTTCTAAATCCCACCGCTCATGTCAGCTTGGAATGATGAAAGCTGTTTTGCGGCCATACACAACTACATTTGTTCCAGGTGGCATTTGTAATGAGGAGCAAGGACACAACTTTGGGTCTACTCAAGCGGCCGAGAATCCAGTGCTACCACTGTCCTGCCTAAGGTCCTCTAGTGGTTGCCCCTGCACTTAGAAATGCCAAGCTATATGCCTTGGGCAGAAAGTCTGTAAGCATACCTCTCCTACTTGCAACTTTCAGCAGAAACTGAGGTCATTACACTTCATCACCTGTCTTTCTGGTTTTTGGCTGTATCAAACCAGCATTTTGGTATTTGCTGTCCCCCTTGACTGGCCCTCTTGCTATCTAGTAGCCCTTGGCTACTGCTGGCAATTTAGGCTTCAGCTTCATTTCCTGACCCCCAATTCACATTAACCTGCTGTCACCCCCACTCCCTCCATCAGTTGGCCATACATCACTCCTCTGTTCCTTGTATTTCAGTCATCGTTTGCTGATTCTATGATTGCATAAGATTGAAGTCTTTTGCTTCTATCAGTACGTCCTCCACTACTGCTCCATAGTAACTGCACAATAAATACCTGTGGGAAAAAAGAGTGAACCAAAATGTCCAGTAACAACTGCATGTTTGCTATGTTTCAGAGCATCCTTCTGTTGGAAGCCCAAGTGTTGACATGGCTGAGTAACACTGAAGCAGCAGTGGATCAGCCCCCCAGGACAGCTACCGAGGCCAGGTAACAGAATGTGATCTAGCTCTTGCCTTGTTCTCTCTTCTTCACACAGTGGTCTTTCATCTCCCTATGTTCAGGCCTCAATGCTTGGTGAATATCAGTATCCCAGTAAATATCAGAAATATATATGAGGTCCAATCTGTAGGCCCTCTCGCTAGTAGGAACAGGTAATGTAGCCAGAGCTGATTTACTTCCTGCCTGTTCCCAGCTCAGCTCTAGTGCACAGTTTTTTGGAATCCCGGCTTACTATTCTGCAATTCTCCCCTTAAAACATTATTTTGCCATTCTCCTTTGTCTTTCAACAGTCTAGGGAGGTCCTGACATCATGTGTCCAATGATGACATTACAGGGACACGAGACTGGAAATCCCAGTCTCTGAGTGGGAATCCTAGCCGTGGGAAAATCACCTGCCTTCCCACAGGAGAAGCGGGACCACAGGACCTCATGACAGAGCTTGACACAGTAAATCATAGAAAAGAAAGTACTTCACACAGAGCCTGACACACTCAAAAGTTCAATAAATGTGTGATAACACCTGCACTTCATTTGCATAACCATAGAAAATACACATACACAAAGAACTTTTCATGTCACCTTTCATATTTGTGTCAAATTGGTGTAATTAAAAGCACAGTTGTATTGGTGGATTAGAGGAAAGTTGTTTGCAGTATCCTGGTAACTTTTGGGTAAATTTGAAATGCTATTAAAAGTAACAGTTCTGCCCTCACTGCCACCCCCCAAAAAACTGAGTGTTTCCCCTTGATGGTAACCTGATGTATTAAATTTTTAATGAACTAGAAAAAGGGGTGACTGATAGGAAAGAGTTATTGAGCAGCTGCTCCTGCAGTTTAAACCTGTATGGTTTTTCTACTTCATTTTCTAGGATTAGGTTTAGTATACATTGTACCAAAAAGTATATGACCATATTTCAAAATCTAAATGGATTACTAATGGACTAATATGCTTTTAAAAATGAATTCTTGTGAGCTTGAGCCTTGAGCAGAGCCCCTTGCTTCTGTTGGCTTCCATTTACCCTGTGACACCCTGTAATACTTCAAGTTAAAGAGTTACAGAAATCTGGAATTTTATATGAGCCTGACAGTGACAGATGGAAACCATACTCTAGACATACCTCAAACAGTAGCACTTACTTTTTCTTACTTAACTCATGGGTGATCTACAACTGGAGCCATTTGTTGGAAACTATAATTGCTGCGCTGTTGTCAGAAATCTCTTGTCTAGGCTAAGTTGGTTTCCAAACCAAGAAGAAAAAGTACAACTGAGACATATTCCAAAACATATGCAGCCCAAGGGTTTGCCTGGACCATACCACCAAGGAATGTGAGAAGTCATAAAATTCCAAAAGTCTTACCAGAAAACAAATGAACAAGAATTCAAGATTGGCATTGGCTCCCAGTAGGTCGTTCCAACTGCCTGCTTGTGTCCACTGATGCATTCTTCATTTATTCCTTGATTAATTAAGCCTCTGGAGTAAGGGGCTAGAGATACTAAGAAGTCTTTGCCATCCTAGGGACATGATGCAGAGCTTATGCTAGTTTGGGGGGGGGGTCTGTGAAAGATTCAGAGATTCAGAAAGTTGCCTTCAGATTGATCACCATGTGTCGCCACTTGGAGCACATTCCAGGTAATTAGAGTCCAGATCACAGGTGTGAAGGACATGTAGGAAACATCAAAAGTGACCATTCCACTCACTGCCTTCCTCTGCTCCAGTTTCTAATCTTCCCTTCCCTGATTGTTTCCTAGGGTACGTCTCTCCTATTTCCCACTCCAAGAGTAATCATGACCTACCTCTCCACCATCCCTCAAACACTATCATAACTATCTAACTTATCTCTGGACTCCTCTCTCCTCCACCCCCCTTTTCAGGAATTTGAGAAGTTCCACAATTCCAGAAGTCCTACCAGAAAACAAGTTAATGAAAATTCTGTCTGTGTGTCTATCCATCTCTCTCTGCATTTATGCATAGTTCTCATCATGCTATTGTCCCACTACCAACTAAAAAGGCCATACACTGAATTCTGGCACTGAAGGTCACCAGGGATGACTATATTTGCAAGACCTGCACGGTGGTTGGTGGGGTTGAGGTAGGAGATTAGGGCATGGCTAGCCAGCTAGGCAAGTGGGTGTAATCTGACAATCACGGACGTTCAGGACACATGCTCAGAAGAACAATGCCTGAGCCCTGCACCTGGGACCAACTGGAAAGTGTTATGTTCAATCCTGGCATGAAATCAAGAAGCTTTCTGATAGAATGTACTAGATCTGCTCTCAGAATGGGGAACATAAAAGACATCAGCCATGAAGCTCACAGCCATGTGCTCCTTCTTTCATAGAGGCCTGCTCTCACTCTGCAAAGCATGCTTCTTTCTTCTTTTTTTTTAACCTTTAACTGGCTCATACTCTGAAGAGGATACTTCTTTATCTATCTTGAATAAATGTAAAACCTTGCTACCTTTTATGGTTCTCTTATCCAAGTATTTGCTCAGGAGGACAAGAACTGGAAAAGAGTCTCTAGAAGCAGCCCACAGCGCCCCAGACCCACATAACCTGGCCATGGGGAAGAGAGCAGCCAGAAGCAGATGCGCTCCACATCAGTTTCTCCACAGCCCGCGCCCTTTGCAATCTGACTAGCTACGTTTCACAGGACCAGTTCACCCTGCTTCCTCCAACTTGCCCTCACCTGGCCTACCTTGCCACTTTGGTCTTTAGAGCCATCCTGTCAGCAGTACGCTTTTTTTTTTTTTTTTTTAATAATGTATTTGGTTGTTGCACGGTCTCACTACGCAGCTCATACTCATAGTGATCCTCCTGTTTTCAGCCTCTCCAGCACTGGGGTTGTAGGTGTGCACCACTACACCCACTACACCCAGACTCTGGCCAGCTCAGCATGCCCTGGGGGCAGGGCTGCTGCAGCATGTGGTGCTGGGGATCGAACTGTGGTCCCCGAGGTTGCCTAAGCTTGCCTAAGCAGGCACTTTAGTCCACTGAGCTATCTTGCTGGCACAGCAGTTCACCTTTTTAAAAGCACACTAAAAGCAAGCCCTGTGGGAGGAGTTGTTCCAGCGTGTTTGCGATGCCTCTGGTTCTGAACCCTGCTCCCCCTTACCGAAAGTTCTAGTCAGTCTGGGCTATTTGAGTGCTCACAATCCTCCCCACCGTGGGCCACAGCAATCTGTTATTTGGACTGATTTAGATACAGCAAGGTTCAGCCTGCACCATCCTCTCCTGCTGGGGACTTTATGTAGATAAAGGGGTAGACAAGATGTCCTCCACACAAGAAGTGGACAAGACGACCTCCAAATGCCTCTCTGGCTCTCATCCTGTGTGTTTGGATTCCAGGAGGGGCCTGGGGCCAACCTGAGTCAACCCCATTCTGGGAAGGTCCCTCCTAGAAACCAGCACTTCCTGGGCTATGAATGCCGGGTGGCTCTCTGTGATGTGGATGGAGTCTGTTTTAATTTTGTCGGGTCCTCCCCCAAGATGGCCTTCAACCTGGAGGCCACAGCTGCCAGTTTCTCTTTCAGGGAGGTCAATGATTCCAGCCCTTGGTCGGCACCTCTTGAGAATGGTGCCAGGAACATTTCAAGGGCAGCATTTTCCTTGGCAGGTGTGCCTGCTGGCAGGGCCCACTTCAAGGTCTGCAAGGGCAGGAGAACGGCATCTGGGATCTATCTGTGGTCGTTGGTTTGCACATGTGGAGGGGCGAGGTAAAAAAGAACCGTCTTACACAGCATGTTCTTACCCAGACTGGGCTGTGTCTACATGAGAAAAAATGCCAGGGAGGAAAAACTGCCAGCAGGGCACCTGGGATGGTCTCAAGGGCTGGCCTGGGTCACTGCAGGGGCAGCTGAAGAAGTGCCTTTCTGTCTGGTGGATATTTTGGCATCTTCGGAGAGTTTGATACAGCATGGTATGGACAGTCTAGAGAAAGGGCACCTCCTTGCTGTCCAATGAGCTGAGGATAATGCCCTGGAGAACTTCCAGTAACTTCCAAGGTTCTATCAACCCGAAGCTGCATTCAGACTTCCACTGAAGAGTCTGATCCTATTGAACCCATCTCTATGCCTTGCCAAACCAGGAAAATCAAATGCTTGTTCCTCTGTATTCCAGCCAGATTCACAGATCACCATGACTCAGAGTCCAGAGTGTATTGAACCCACTGTATCTGCCTCCGCCCTTAGACCCCCCTTCTCTCAAGGTCAAGCAGCGTGGAGCAACTGCTTTTTTCTGCTCCCCTCTGTCCTGAAGGTGTAGGTCTAGTACTTTTTGTTGAGCTCAGTGTGCCTAGGCCCCAAAGGCTTCTGACTATTTCCACATCTGGCTCAAGTGCCATGCAGCTGCAGGTCATGCGGCCCAGGTGAGCACACTCTGGGAATAGGCAAGAGGAATTTCTGACCTAGTCAGTTGCCAATGAAAGACTCCTTCTCCTCTGAGACTAGGGATGAGTGGGCATGTGCTGTGCTGGTGAGATGAAAGGGAGGGAAAAGGCCAAGTTCCCAGCATGTAGACTTTGAGCCAGACATGGAAATAGTAGTGCCTTCAACCCATGAGAAATTCATGTCCAATAAAGAAAAACGTCTTGGACTCATTGCCCCAGGTATGGGACACGGTATGATTTAGGGACCTAGTAGGCTCCACATGCCATTCACAACCTAGTTTCCCTGCCAGACCTCGTGGACAGCTGTCAGTCAGCAGGACAGGAAAGTGGAGTGAGAAGAAGACATAGTAAGTCAAGGTGGAAATTCCCTGCCATTCCATTGGTCAGAATCTGGTCATGTGATCACAGAGAGCTACACAGGAAGTTAGGCTACAATAGTTTCTCTGAACTGTCATGCACTTTTTGGTTTCAATCACGTCATGAAGAAGGAAAGAGGGGCTGCATATCCAGAACAAGCAGTAGAGATTACATAATATAATTTCTGGGGTCCAGTCTTCTTAGTTTACTATGAGGACAGAGGTCAGATTCTGGTCATTTGGGACAGATCCCCTGGAAACTAATTCTTCCATCTTTTTATTTTATTTTATTTTATTTTATTTTATTTTATTTACAGCTGTCTGCTTGACAGTGGCTTTTCCAGTGATGGGCTCCCCTGGCAAGCAGTCCCTGCTGGCCTTCCAGCTTCCCCCTGCCCCGGGAATGGAAATGGCGCCTGGCACTCCCAACCTGACCTCCGTCTTCATCATGCTCAATAAATATTTTTAGAAGATAATGACTCAAGGTCAAGGTATGGCATCTTGGATCCCAGATCACACTCTGGTATGATGCCAGGATTTTTTTCCCTTCTCCTTAGCATTGGAAATAGATTCTTAAGCAGCATTATATAGCAGTTCCTTTTCAAAATCCTTCTTTCCTTTTCTTTAGTAATGTCTTTATAAATCACTGTTACAAAAATAAGGCAAGTTGAAGGAAAAATATGCAGTACCCAGAAACTGAAAATTCAAGTATTTGCTTTTTATGGGACACTTGAGGCTCTTAAAAAAGGGAACTGCTAGAAAACTTAAATACAAAAAAAATCACTGTATGATAACATAAAAGCCCAGCAGAACTGAATAGTTTATGAAAATAATTTGAATATTTACACGTCAATTTATAGTCTGAAAATCACCCCTAAACCACGTTCTTATTTTTAAATGGATTTTTTGAGCGAGTGTTAAATACATTTTGATTATTTTGACACAGTGTCGACTTGGATATTCTGTGCAATGATTTGAAGCCAAAAAGGAAATTCCTAAAAATCTAAAGTACATCCATCAGACCGCACATTAGCTATGCAGAGATGTAGATTAATATGTATGCATCCGTATGAAGTTTAATAAACATTTCAACCTAAAGGAGTACTTTTGATGGTTGTTATTGTTAGAGGAAAATAATTGTAAATTTAACTCACATGAAGCCTAGGGCAAATACACATTGTAATTCTCCTGACAGAGAAGTTTGGGTTCAAGTTCATTGCTTTTTATTTTCTAAGACTGAGGCTTCTACGTTCACTTAAACCATGTTTTATACACAATATTACAGAAACACAGCAATGCAGATCCATAAAACTATTGACGAAAGAGCGCCACATATACCAAGTGCTTTCATTTTGCTTTTCCTATTATTTTTCTTTTCCAGTAAGTCAAAGGAACCTCTTCTCAGAATTTCTTTCATGTCACCTATTTAGGAAGCATATTGACAATTATCTTAACAGCCCCGTAAAGCTTCAAATATCTGTTCAAAAAAAAAAAAGGAAGAAATCATTCACAACAAAAAAAGTGTTAGGAAAAGCATAGGTCCAAACACTTTACTATTAAACTCATGGGCTTAATGAAACCCAAACATGGAGAATACATTACGTAAATATCACAGGGAAAGAGCTTTTGAAGACCAGGGTACTGCAATAGCCAAGATCTGAGACTGATTTTTTTGTTGCTTATACATTCTAGCAAGACCTCATCCCTCTCTCCCTCTCCCTCTCTCCCAATCTCCCTCTCTCCCTCCCTCCGTCTCATACACACACACAGTTTTTTAAGCAAAAATCTCTGTAAACTTAAGCAAAAGGGATGGTTAAGAATATGTAAGTGTCTGGGCAAAAGAATAATTTACTCAACTTCAGAGTTTGAAACAAAAATAAACATACTAGGAGAAATCCCTACTTAATCTGCTTTCCAAAGAAAGACTTATTCAAGGAGAAACAGGAAAATTTTCTCACTGTGGGGCACCGAAACAAAACTAAAAATCCAAAACCAAATACATAGCTTGGGCAACAGGAAGTTCAATAAATGAGCACTTTAGTACGTCCTGTAATTGCATATTAGTTACCTCCCTTCTCTCCAAATTGGACTTGAAAGAAAAGACACAACTGCAAATAGGAGTTCAACTAACCTGAGTTGTAGTGTTAGCAGTATCTGTATACCTTCTGAGATCAACTCAGAGTGACCCTCTTGTCTAAGCCTCCCCATTCCCCGTTTTGGTGGGTAGCTCGGCAAGCCCAGGGTTCTAGGGCTAGCATGGCATGGGATACTGGGGATTGAACTCGGGTCATTGTGCTTGCCAGGCAGACACTCAGAATGCTGAGCTATCTCCTCAGCCCCAAATATTTAACTTTCAATTGTCAAATATCTACCAAGTAGCTACCTGAAGTCAGGTTCTGGGCTTCAAATTAAAGTCGTGGGAGGACAACATACAACTTCTAAATTAGGAAATATACAGACACGTGGGGGTACACACACAGTCCTGGAAACAATAGCATCCCTGATGGTTTGCTGTGTGCCAAACACACTGCTGGACCCTCTGTGTATTATCAAGATAATCATTGAAATAACCAGCTAAAGGTATGTTGGGATCATTATCCGTGTTTCACATGTGAAGAACTAAAGCTCACAGAAATTACACAGCTTGTCCCAGGTCACCCTGATATGCATGGACTGAGAGCCGGAAGCTGGTGTCCTGCTCTTTCCACGAAGCTCAAGCCCTGTGATTTCTATGTGCCAGTAACAATGGCCCAAATCCTTCACGTGTATCTTCCTCAAAATAAGCTATATTTTTATACCGGAGAAAACTCAAGCTTGGGGACAGAGCACTGCAATTTCCTTGAGCTCTCCTTGTCAGAATTGGCACTGAGCTCGCCTGCTGGCCAGGCCTGGGCTCTTTCCAGAGACCCAGGCGATCTCCACTGAGTCTTTCACAAACACAAATAGCTTTCCTCAACAACTCAGATTTTGCTGGATGAATCTGCAAAGATGGAGATGTTTGCTTCCTGCACCCAAGCAAGCACATGTCCCTGGATGTTCACACAACCTCGTTGTGTGCCTGCCACTCAAGGACACATGGTCCCAAACCTGCAAACTCAGGTCTTCAGCCAGGAGAAATGGTGGAGAGCTACTCTGGATTGACAGAGGCCGTATGCTATTTCCTTAAGATTTTAGAGTGTCTCTACATGCCTAGGAAGAACAGCAGTCCCCCCTCGCTTGTCCCGTCCCTCACCCTACATGGGTCATAGATTACAATCTGCAGTTCTCTCTCCTTCACCTCTTTCCTGGCCCCTGCCCTCTTGGTTCGCGTTCTTCCTGTGCCACATACATGCTCATTCACAAGATGGACAAGAGGGCGTCCATGAGTAAAATCAATGAATCAGCAAAGGAGCATATCCTGTCAGGCTGAGGCCAGCGCATGACGTGGGCGACCTTTCTTCAAGTGCTGCTTCATCGAGGGTGAGGAGGGCAAACAGCACCCATGCCTTCAAAAGAAGGGGAATCACACTGACATTTGGAAGTCAGAAGCTTCCCTTCTAGAATCATGGCAAAGGCTCAGTGTGAAAGCCTGATTCTCACTGGGGAAGGCATTCTTCATACTTTGACGGAAGAGGGTTATATTTTTTAAATGTGCATTTCCTCCCTATAACATTACCCTTTCTGTTTTGCAGTCACCACTCCCAAATGGAAATAAATTTTCTAGAAAACAACACTACTTGTGAGATTAGGGCTCTAGGCACCCAGGGTGGGATACTTTGGGGATGTGAGGGCATTTCTTGACAGCAAGGATGGAATTATGGCCCCAGACTTTGTTGACATATTTTCTCAGATTTATCCTACCAAACCATTACTGAGAAGCCTGGTGGATCTCCCTCTGACCCATCTTAGAATGTTCTGAGCAGCTGAGGGGCCCTTTTCCCAGTCCTGTGTGCTGCTGCCCAGTGGTAGCAGTGATCATGTGACCTTGGATAACCTTGATCCTGTGGCTTAGCCAGTGAGCGTGTCTGATGTGAGACGGAGCGCAACACTGCCTTCCCCATGATAAAAAATGAACGGCGGGAGCCCACTGTACACTACCGTCTAATGAGGCCTTGAACCACATTCAGGCCCATGGGCACGGGCCAGCTGCCATTTTGTAACAAAGCAGAAGTGATTACTTAAAGGAGCCTGAAAACTGAGGGAGTCACAGGGCAGAATGCAAAAACTGACCTGACTGTCAGTTTGCTAAAGCCATAAATGGTAATTCACACTCATGGAAACTAACAAGAAAATGTGAAGCAAAAAACTGCATAAAAATTAGTACTTTCTAAACACTCAGAAGGATTATGCTACACGTGATATCAACATTCACTTTTTCATTCTAACAACCATGGAGTGATTTGACAGATAGAGAAATTGCTTAGCATTCAGACCAGTCTGGTAATTTACTATTTACACAAGGACAACCAGTTAGTGTGTATGAGAGACAAGCTTTAAGTGAGATAGCTCTGATTCTAAAGGGTGGACATTCTCCATTACGCCATTTATTCTGATTTTTTCAATGAATATATCTTCAGAGACAAGTTCCATTTTTGACAATGACACAGTGACAGCACGCGCCGTGTTTTAAATGTACTTTTCAAAGCAACCCCTCATAAAAGCATGCTCAAGCAAAAAGGGTGCTAATCTTTAAGTGTTGTAAAATTTGTCTAACCACATAAGAAAGCTCTTTTCTAAGATGTCTGTGAATTCAGAGCTTCAAGTCTGCGCTTCAAAGACCTTTTGGTACTTCCCCCCAGCGGTATGGCCTACTCTTCTGTAGCAGGAGCCATGTCTATGGAGTAATAATTCCTAGCCCTCAGCCCGGGCCATCATTTGTGAAGCCTCGGAATCCTCCCTCTGACATTTCTAGAGCAGATAAAAACTAATTATTCTGGGAGAGTCAAGTTCACATGATTTTCTCCAATAGGAAGAAGCAACGCACTATGTGATTCATACAAGAGTGAAAATATCCCTCTCCTTGCCACCAAGATTTTTTTTTTTTTTTTGAGAATTTGCTAACATATCGTGCATTACAAGTTTACATACAGGATGGAAAGGACGCAAGAAGAATTTCCAAAGGCATTTTCTCATTCCTTCCCCACCAAGGAAAAAAAAAATAACTAAAATATAAAGTAGATATTAGGAATGGTAGATTTGCAACATAGCAGAGTAGATCAATGACTCCACATAGGAGAAAATGGCTGTACTAGTTTGGGAATATTATGGAGTAGATGATGATGATGGTGATGATGATGGTGGTGATGATGATATCTTTGCCACATGAAATCAGGGTGCACAGGGCAGAAGGAGACAAGGAATCACAGATGTGGATTATTTTTCTCTGCAGAGCTTATGCTTCTCGCCAAATCAAACCTTGGTTGTAAGTTCTTGCTTTTGATGAATCTAAATACTAACATTATTTATAAGCCTACATAGCTTAAGGATGACGCCCTAGGACCCTCAAATGTCACCTCTATCTGTCTTCCCACTGACTGTATGGCTTGAGTCCAGTGTATGAGCTTCAGTTTCCTACTGCGCAGATGGCATCCTGGCATCTGTTCCCATAGATGCTCTCTCAAACCAAAGGCACTTGACATGAAGAAATATGGGTTCTCTGCCCAGTGAATAACTTCGTTTGCTTGGGGCCTGGGTCACAGTGGGCTGTCTTAATGCTACTTGGGGTAGGGAATGGCCACACTCCAGAGTCTTGGGGTGAGAATAAACCACTGTAGGAGCACCAACAATATGACCCAGGAGAGGGACATGGTGCCAGGTGGTGTCAGGTGGCCTGGATGGAGAGATCAAGTCTGTGAGAAGCAATCACTCATTGGGCCATGCCTATAGGATGGAGCTCCACTAAAATCTCTGAATGCCTGGTGGGGGAAGACTCCCGATACACTGTCACACATTGATTCTGGGAACATGATCTCCCTGACATTGGAGGAAAGGGACCATGAGAGTTATATGTCTGTGCTTTGCCTGGTTTCTACCCTTTGTCCTTTTTTTTTTTTTTTTAGCTCATTGTAACCTGAATCCAATCCTTGCACCACACAATGACCATGGACACATCAGTGATTTTTTTGATACATAGTCTTTCTACTAAGTTATCATATGAGGGTGGTTTGGGGAACTGCCCCCAAAAACTTGGTGTTGGCACCAGAAGTGAGGACAGTGGGGGACTTGTGACTGTCCCCTCACTCTTCACAACACCCTACAAAACTTCCATGCAAGTACCCTGTTTACTAAAATAACCACTATTGGGTAACCCGCTTGGGTCCCCTCTCTGTCTCTCTCTAGGACAGGAGCTTTCTTTCCCCCAATAAATATATTCCACTCTTAACCTCCATAAAAAAACAAAATAAAATAAATAACCGCTATTTCCAGAGGGTTGGCAAGAAGTCAGTGGCTGTCTCACCCCTGTCGACCTGTAAGATGTAAGAGGTCCACCAGACCTCTCTAAGTTCCTGCTGCCTCAACAGTAAAATGAGGATTTGAGTAAGTTGTTCAGTTTAAATGACAAAGTTATTATGAGACTCGATTAAGATAATGAGTGTGAAAGCTCTTTGAAAATCGTCATTTCTTTTTCAATTATAAGACATTAAGGGCCACCGTCACTACTACCTTGGAGTTTAAATGCTTTGGAATTATATTTACTCTCCCGGTTTTATTGTGTATCTCATGACCAGGAGCCTCATCTCATCTCCATCAGCAGGTGCTGGAATTATGGCAGCTAGAACTTTCATTAGCAAATGGTTTTAAGTCAGTGAAAAGTAATGGCAAAACAAATGCGGCGTTTTGACGTGGCTGTATCTATTCCGGCACAGCGCGGTTTCCAGGCTAATGTCTTTTCAAACAGCTCTGTTTTGCCTGCAGACTTGAATACCCTCATTATAGTGTTTGAAAAAAAAGTTCCCTTATGTTTTTTTAAAGAGCGCCATTCTTCAAAAAGATGTCAAGAAGCTCTTTTCTCCCCCTTGCTACAAGGTGTAATGTGGAGATAAGCACAAAATCTGGTTGGAAATGTGACCTATATTGGACGGGCAGAGCTTAATACCAAGCAAACAGCCGGTTTGGGAACAGGTTTTGTCCTACCTCACCGCTGATATTTGTAGAAAAGCACCTTCGTATTATTCATGGGCAGTGGGAGAAACTTGAGAGTCAATTACGGTGTTAAAAAATTGGAATCATTTGCTCATAGAGTTCACTGGGGTTTTGAACAAGTCCCTGGCCTTGCTGGCGACAGCCAAAGCCAGGTCTTTTGGAAAACATTTTATTTTCAAGCTCAGCGTAATAAGAAGAGAAAAGTCATGTTTTGCAGATGAAATGGTGCTGATGATGAAAAGTAGGTCACACTTTCTCTCTGTGTCTCCATCTCTATTTTCCCTGAAAGACAAAGGGAGAGTCTTGAAGACACGAATCAAGCAGGGCTAGAGCCTGACCTGGGTGTTCTTCGCACTCTGAGTAAAATTGGGAGCATTTCTGCTTGGGGTTGACATTTAACAAGGGCGCTGAACTTGGAAACAGAAACTGCTTTCTGGGAGTTTTATCTGAGTGAGAAGGAGGGCTAAGGTGAGGGTACAGACAGGAGACCCGCCAGCATTTGAGGTCAGTTAAAAAAAATGCACCAGTTCAAAAGCTGTTGGTGTCTGTGACCTTCGAGGCTGGGGCAGCAGGACAGGAAAGAGGCCTGAAGAGGAAGGCTCTCCAGCAGTACCCGGGGAGAAAATGGGACTGGGTGTGACTGTTTCCTTCTCCACGCCATGGTAGGATCAGACATGCCTGCCCATGAGGGACTGGGCGCTCCCTATACCCAGAGAAACTGGGCTAAAAAGATGGGGGTCACTTTTCGGAAGAGGCATGGAGAACCTGTCTTGTCTCTTTTCTCTGGAGTACTGGAGAGAGACGTGTTGTCAGTGTGGATTCTGGAATGGAGAACAGCAAGGGCGGAGGCAGCTCTTGATGGTCTGTACTGTACACAAGAATTTGCCTTTTGACTTTGCAAGCCGTGGAAAAGGTGGGTTATTTGTTACTGCCGCGTACTTTGGACTGTTAGTGATCCTGCTGTTCTCAGCCTCCCCAGCAGTGGGATTGCAGGCATATGCCACCATGCCCAGACGTGGTTGCAGGCTCAGAGTACCCAGGGGCGGGGCCAGGGTGGCATGAGGTACTGGGGATCCAACCTCAGTCCCTGTGCTTGCCTAAGCAGGCACTTGGTCTGCTGAGCTATCTCACAGGCCCTTACTGCAGCATACCCAACCTAGCCTGACTCACACCCCATGAGTGCCCCTTGGCTCTTTCTTTGCAAACATGCAAGGAGAGAAGGATATAATTAGCAAATGCACCAGCTTAGAAGTCTGTATTTTTAAATCACTTGGGACGGGGGAGGGATGCTCCTAAGTGGACTGCGCAAGCTGGACTGCAGACTCACTGGCATATGCTGTCCCTACCAGCACCCCATCTGAGAAAATAAAGCTGATATGATTACTAGGGGTGGTTAGAACCAAGTAAGGGCTTTAAAGAGGTGATTTCTCATGGTCACCTTGCACTAGACCATGTAATAAGTTAGAGCAGGGTGAAGATCCTAGGCCCACTGCCTGGAAGCAAATTCTAGACTCCACTGCTGGATTCTGGTGGAGCTGCCTAGCTAGCTTATCTGGCCTTTGTTGCATCTGTAGAAATGGCTCATGGGGGATCTCACGGAGCTGTAGGCAGAATTAGTCAAACTACCGCACAGAAGGGAAAAGCAGACAGCCTGGCCAGGTCTTCTCTGCTCAGAAGATGGAGACTACTATCCTATTGTTCCAGCTGTTGTTGTTCAATCATTGTTCACACTTCAGCTTCTCTCTCTCTGAGTTCAGTATGGGATCTCAGGTGAGTGATTCATCTGCACTGGAGATGATAACCAGCAACAGGTCCTGGGCTGCTACTGGGAGAGCAAGAGTCACCAGAACCGGATTCCTTCCTTAGGTTCACGTTCCTTTCTCTTCCCTGGACCCAATCAGAAAGCTAAGCTCTTCTTACCACAGAGAACAGTACTAGTTACTCCTCTGCATTTTGGGAACAGGCAACTGAAGACATACAATGCTCAGTGGTCAGGGGATCTAGTACAAGGCAAAGGAAGGCCAGGAGCTGATCTGAGTTCCATGACAGAGTTTAGACAAGTAATTGGTCCAATTACTGATTCTGAGCATTAATTTTCCTAATCTGCAAAATGGGGATAGTGAGCGAGACATCATGTGGGAATGGAGGACAGGATTAGATAATATATGTGATGATATAAGAGTGGCAAGAATTCCATAGTATCAGTATCAGCTCTTATGATTATTAACACAACAAACGCTAATCACGTGAATATTGCCGCAAACAAATACACAAAATGGTAGCAAGCATTTTGCAGTTTGTCTTCAACTGAAAGATTGCACATCGTTGACTGCCAGGGCCCTTTGCTCACATCTACGAAGGAAATGAAGGGCATGGACCCCGAAAGTGGGTGGCCTAGAACTCTTCCCACTCTGCGAGACAAGGAGGAGGCTGGGATAGGGACACTATGTCACAAGCCATCCTGGAGAGATGTTTCACAGCCATCAATCAATAAAGACTCTCATGAGAGACAAGGGGCATATGCATGAGGTCCCCCCTCGGATGGCAGTGCATTTTCATCTAGATGCAGTCCTGGTTAAATGCAAGACTATCATTTTCATTCCATAATGCAGATTGTTCTTTTTTCTTTTTCTTTTTCTATGTGTTTAGTACAGGGTCTCCAGGGCCTCACTACACAGATCAGACTCGCAGTGATCTTGCTGTTTTTCAGCCTCCCAAGCACTGGGATTACAGGAGTGTGTCACCATGTCCAGCCTCATTGGTTGTCTCAGTGCGTCCTGGGGTGGGGCTGGTACAGCAGGCAGGATTTTTCTTTTCTTTTCTTTTCTTTTCTTTTTTTTTTTAACAAAACTATGTCCTATATGGCATAAGGTGGCCAGTCCTGGCTGCAGTTGTGAACAACAGGTCATGTGCCTGAATATGTGCTTCGGGGTCACATCAGGAGGCTAATTACAGGTGTGATGAGCAGCACAGTCCCACTGTACAGGTGTCTCTGTGGTGGTTGGTGGTTGTTGGTGGGTTGACCGCTCTGTTGACTCCATGAGGTCCTGAGCTAGGATGAACAAACAAACTCAGCCCAGTGTTGGGCCAGGTTGGTACTGAATGTGGCCGAATGAGGTACTGAATGAGGCACTGCACCCATCTGGGAGTAAGCAAAGGATACTTGTTGAGTCTGGGACAAAAGAAAACCATCCTGCTTTCTCTTGTTATTGATATTCTGACTTGAACAGTGAGATCTGCAGCTTCCCTGACTCTTAGTTCATGAGCCTTGGGATGTCTGCAGGGCCAGCTCCATGTGGAAGCCTTGGTCCAAATCTTGCCAAACTTCCAAATCTCCCTAGAAACTGAGATTACATCAGGATGGATGTAATCCATTCTATGTCAGAGCGCATCCTAGGAGGAGACATTTGCTCTGCTGTCATTGCAATGAACCTGGTAGATGTGGTGGAGAGAAACCACAGAAAATGGTGAAGAGAAATCACAGGGTAAAAAGTGGAAGACTAGGTCCTGATTGTTTCATTCCTGGAGCAAGCTTTACCTGATTCCCCCTTGTCATGCAAATATTTCCTAGTTACTCGAGCCTACTGGATGATGTTTTCTTCCTCTGAAAATTGAAAGTATCTAATAACATCATCAACTCTATAATAGTAGAGAAAACATTTTCTTGACTTTTGGTTATTAAAATTGGATAAAGCCTCCTATAACATATCAGAAATCTTGCTAAGGGTCATGACTACAGTTCTCACCTAAGAGATGGTACTTTTCAAATCTGAAAACCTTGTGAATGGATTTGCCTTCTCGTTAACAGAAAGGGTAAAAAACCTCCAGCCCTGCAAGTTGGGAACAATCCAAATTTATGCCTGTTGTGTTGGCATAATTATTATTTGTGTCTCTTTTCACCCTCAAAAGTATCCAACATGGATGGGATAATAAATTATAAGGTCACTCTCCTGATAGTTCTCCTTTACAAAGTTGTTTTGTTTTTTCCTTAAAAGCAAAACTGCCCTTCAATTCTTCCCAGTGATAACTGTAGCTAATTATACTCCCCATATAATCTCCTTTTGCCAGTCTTCCCATGTTTGACTTTGAGGGAATTAATCATCACGTTCAGCTGTCGGACCAGGTTCTTGAACTCAGGGTATTATTGTTTTATCTGAAGGAAACCCCTCTGGAGCAGGCCCTCCATCCATCATACCTCCTGCAGTAGGAAGAACTGATTAAAACTTCCTGGCCTGCAAACTTGTTTGTTGATGTGTCTCTTCGCTTCGTGTGTGCTGCACTTAGGATCTGGCAAAAGGCATTGTTTTCTGGAGATGGGACAGTTATCTGTGGGGAGAACACGGTGCTGGGAATGGGGCCTGCTCTGTAAACACAATGATAACATCGTGTCTGCACACTTGGGAAGACAATAGCCCCGAATTCCCTTTTCCTAATTAGAGTTTGAAACAATAGGTGGGAAGTAGGAGGCCCGTATCATTATCTATTGGCCTTCATTTCTGGGCATTGACTGAGCTGAGAGTGTTTTGTGTGTGTGAAGGAAAAGCAAATTAAAATTCGGGCTTCTTCCATTTTTCTTCCTTGAGTGTTCATCTTGTTATAAAGCTCTGGTAACAGAGATTAAAAAATCGTACAGAGAAGATTTGAGAGCCACAAACACTTGTGAATGGTACCGAGTCCCCTTTCAAAATTATTTTGATAAGCAAAGGCATGATCAAGGCAGACGATGAGAGGAGAGGTGGGGAACATATTTTGCAAGGATCACTTGGATCAGACAGAGACACACAGAGGCACCTTCCCCAAATGGGAAACGGGCTGTTTGCCTTCTGAATCAAGGTATGATGATGCCATCTGTTTTCTTGTTAATGAAAACCCACAATATCACAGAACAAGGTTTCATCTTTTAAAATCTGCAATGCCCAGGACCCTCCTAACATTGGCTACACGGATCTGCAGGGCAGAGTTTGTCCACACACTGCCAAGCAGGCTCATTGGCAAGTGTCCTCAGGGGCAGTCAACACTGGTAATCAAGCCATATTAGGTCAATTTACATTTATGATTGCCCCGAAGAGTGGCAATTAAGTGATTTAGATGGAAAATTTTCCCCACTGAGTTGTAGACACATAACATTTAATTTTTATGGAATTCTACCAGGCAAGAAGGCCACTGGATGACCAGATTCTGCGCTGGATGATGCTATGGTCCTGGAAGGGGAGCCTCTCCATCTGCACCATATAAAGGAAGTCTGATCTATTTGGCTAATTGTAGAGGGAGGAGAACGGAGCCTGAAGATAACTGCAAAGAGATTTTATATATCTGATGTAAGTCTCAGCTGCCTTCGATGTATGCTGACCCGGCTGAGAGGTCATTCAGCTCCCTGATAGTCCTTCTCTGAACTTCTAGACCAGGCTAAAGTGCTCTGCAAACTGTAATCTTGCCCCCTACCACGTACTTCTGCAGATACCTGATTTGGGGTCTCCGCAAAACCTACAGAACTGAAATTGCTGGAGACCAGAGCCCCTGGTGTCCCTCCTGTACTCAGGGCTGGCATAGTTCCTGCCTGTGCTCTGTAGTCAATGCATCTCAGTTCAACAACAGATTTCATTCAGTGACTTATGCAAAAAAAAAAAAAAAATCCCCATTACAACACAAAGAAACAATTACATGACACTGGAACTGCATCTCACCAGCACAGCATGCAGGCTGCAACTCCTCTCTTCATGTATTCACTCATCAGCAAATATTTACAAGTTCTTGCAATACACTAGGCACTGTTCTCATTGCGCAAGACTCAAATGTGGACAAGACGGATGAGGTCCCTGCTGTCCTGAAGCTTTCAGCCAATGGGAAAACAAAAGCAATAAATGAGCAATAAATAAGTGGATAGGCAGATAGTTAATAACAGATCATGCTAAGAGCTAGCAAGAGGAAATAGCCATGGGTAGCTAGGATGTAAGTGGTCACTTTGGACAGGAGAGCTGGCAGGGACTCCTATGAGGGGATAGTGTCCCTGTGACAGCGAGGGGCTCATACTCCATTTATTCCACCCCAAACACAGTCATCAGGCCTTAATCGCTCATGATCCTTAAGGTGACCAGCAGTATCAGTAAAGTTTTCTTATCCAAAAATAGCAGTATGAGCACAGGTGATAGCTAGTGCAACCCAGACTGCTGAGATGTGGTTAAGGAATTCTTGCGTAAAGGCCCAAATTAGTGTCTCCTAACCAGGTTGGCTTTGCTCTGTGCAGTGACTCTACAGCCCTGGATCTATTCATCTTGTAGCTCTAGATTTTTAATGTTTAGTGTCCGAACTCATCACTCTGCCTGCTTCACTCTTGTGAGGTAGGAATGAGGCATGTTTTCACAGGTCAAATTTAGGAGGAGCCGGCATCATCCTACTAATATTCCATTGGCCAGGATTTGGTCACATGCCAAGAGAATGTCTAAGGCAAGAGAGGCTGGGAAATGTAGTCCAATATTACACTAGAAAGGCAAAAATGGCATTGGTTAGGTTACGTCTCAGGGCCTCTGTCTATATGATCCAATAAGCAAACCTATGAGAAGGATAATCCTAACCCTTCTTCTAAGCTCAGAGTCTCTGATCTTATCCTGCCTCAGCTATAGCAGCTCAATAATCAAAATCAAGTATTATTCTGGCAAGATATAATGTGGGACACTGAATGCGGGAAGCAAAAGCTACAGCTGAAATCCAATGGGTTAATCCACTAAGGAAAAAATATTGTGACCTGTTGTGCTCACTGGCGGCCCCAGAGATGGAAGGCTAATTGTCCTTCTGGGATGCTGAGTTCTTTGTGGAGCCCTCAGAATGGACCATTCGACCTTTTGAGGTTTCTCATTGCTCTGATCTCTTGCTAATGGATAGTGTTTTCCAAGCTGATGGTGGTTTAAAGATACAGCATCTAACCAATGATAATACGTCTGACCTCTTGAGGGAGAATCTTGTTCATCTTACTCTCTCAGCCTCCCTTATTGGCTAATTACATAACTTGAGTAGAAGTTGGTTTTAGAGAATCAATTTTACCATTGCCTAATCACAAGTAAAGACCATAAAGTTTTATGAGAGCTGAAGGGACTGCCTTTTACAAAGGGGAACTTAAATGAAAATTAAAGGGGACATAAAATGATAAGAAATGAAATTCTACAAGGTATTTTCCCTGGACTGCCAGGCTGAATTACAGTGCTAGGGATATAATCCTGCTGCTTATGTCTTCAACAAAGTACCAAGGGAAGGGGAGGGCCCAGCATTTCATGATCTCTAGCAATAAGATTGGTGGAGTCCCAGGTGACTAGCTTCCAGTACAATGCAGAAGAAAACCCCTCAATCCACAGCAACTGATCATGTGACCTTGGGCAAGTTCTCTGAGCTCAGATTTGTCATCCGCAAGGTGGAAATAACAACAGTAACCACCTCACAAGGGTTTTGTAAGAATTCAATAAAATAGCGTACCAAATGTGGTAAGTGTATGGCATAAGGTAGGACTCCGGTTCACCTATGTTAATTTTTTTTTTTTTTAATAAAAGCTTCAAACAATTAGAGGATCTGTCCAGTTTCTGTAACTAAGCTTTTACTGAATCCAAGTTCCCAGGGTTGGGGAGGGATAATCTGCATCGATGATAAGAAAAATCCATGACTTTGGCACACATGAATCTTGAAAATGACCGCTGCTATACTCCTTTTTATTCCATTGCAACAGGGGAGAAATTTTTAAGTCTTATTGCCTCAAATAACCCAAAGAGTTGGTGCCTGCCTCTGTCTCTGTCTCCTCCAACTTTGCTATCTTCTCCACTATAATTTGTGGCACCTCTGTCTCTCCACAGGAGGTAGGGAAAGTCAACACAGGGCACCAAGAAAAAGGGATGATTATTTTTCCATGCATAATAAACTATCATGGGGATAAATTTTACAAATATATGATTTGTTGTAAAAACCAACCATGCACTGAAACGGGAATGATTTCCCATAGGCAAGTAAGGCCACTGTCATGGGGAAAAAATGCTTTATTGGAATAGGAATCCACCAAAGTTGCTGTGGAGGGGCTGGAAGATAGCTCAGCAGTCTAAGTGCCTGCTTGGCAAGCACAAGGACCTGGGTTCAATCTCTGGTACTACATGCTGTGCTGGCCCCATTCCAAACCCTCCCAGCTAGCTACTGAAACTAGGCGTGGTGACCTATGCCTGTAATCCCAGCACTGAGGAGGCTGAAACAGGAGGATCGCTATGAGTCTGAGTTGTATAGTAAGACCTGTACCACATAAATAAGTTTAAAAAAAAGAAAGTTGCTCTGGAAGTCAAAGATCTTGATATGCTATATTGACATGAAGTGTCACATCATGTTCTAGTAAAGTTGGACAAGGTTCCGAGGCAGTGAAGAACAATCCTCACAGTGACATAACAGTTATTTCTTGGGCAATTAAACCAAATGTAAGCTTTGATTTAATACAACATGGAGGTGGGATTATAATCCTGCTGTACCTGGGAAGGAAGCTAGAACACCAGAAATATCATTGCAGTGAGCACGATATCTTACTGCTCCAAACAAATGTCTCGGGACTATAAACACAAGGTTTATTTTGCCAAGTAACATGGATCACTTCTGCCATGGTCACTGGCCTTGGAAGTGTGTGACACCATCCCTACCTGCCTGACCCTTCTCATCTGGGCTATGCAGCTGCATACAGCAACCTCTGTTTCCATCAGACTGGAATGCATAGGTTTGAAGCATGGACAACGGATCCTAACAAGAAGCATACTGGTGAGGGGGAGAGGCTGGCAAATGTTATAGGACATCCCTTCAGGAATTCGCCCCTGGGAACGTCTAGGAAAAAAGGACATCAATTCTAGAAAGCCACTGTGCCGACTGGCATGCTTCACCCAAGGGCATCAGAGAGGCTGAGGGTTAAACCAGGCGCGAGGCAAGCAGGCGCCGGCAGTGCAGCTCTTCAGGCAGTGAGATATGGCTCCTGTTTTGACACTCATGTAATAGCATGCTTGTTCCCTCTCCTTGTTTCTGTCGAGTTTATGGTCCATAAAGTTTAATAACAATCTTAACAGCTGAACAGAGAACACACGAGGCTCGAAGGCCACCCTTTCCAAAGGGGACTGGAAGTTTTAATTCTTTTCCTCCTCAACAGCTCTTCCTCAACAAGTAAGTGCTTGACTGTCCCTGTCAGCTACACAGCACAGCCACGTGACACAAGGGGACAGGAGAAGGTGCTTGCTGGCTCACAAGTGAAGTTGGCACACACATGGCCTTAGCAGCCTGAGTCAAAGCTTTGAGGAGGCCGAGGTGACAAAGCCTTGCCATTCTGCAATCTGGCCACCACAAGCAGCCATAGGGTTAAGAGCCAGAGGTTGATTGCTCCAAATAAGCAGACACATAAAATAAACCGCAAACTCTTTCCCGGGGCCTTGCAGAGCTGTGCCCATACCACTCTGCTCCCTGCCTGCGCCTCTTCCCCATCTTTCCCGTGCTCTGGTAGCCCCTCATCCTACCGGCAACTTGGGCATTGCTATCTCTTTCTTTCTGGACTCTCCCTTGGACAGACGCCATCCTCAACGGTTTAAAGGGGATCTTTACAAAAGCCCTTGGGCCAAGTCTGAAGTAATGGCCCCTCCCGGTCCTGCCTTGCTTGACTGTCTGCTAAACAGACAGCTTCTTTGAGACTTAGATTCTTATTTTCACACCACACACACACACACACACACACACACACACACACACACAGCACCTGGATTTGGAGAACCTGAAGCAGAGTTCGCGGCTGCAGCCATGCTGGTTAGAGCAATTGAATAAAGCACTGGTGATACAGGGTCAAAACGGCTGGGCACACCGCTAAGAGGTAAAGCAACTTCCAGAGTTCCAAAAGATGTGGCTAGTCTATTTCACTTCAGAGCCTGTGCATTCCAGCACGATGACAGCTTGATTTTGCAGAAGACAAGGGGAGGGATGAGTACCCAGAAGACAGCCCAGTGGCGGACAGTGCTGCTGAACTGGGAGAGGCTCAGCCACCCCACCAGTGGACAGAATGCCTGTTTCAGGAAGGCACAATGAAGGAGGAAATCCCTATCAGACTTCATTTGCATATCAAAGGGCTCCTTTGGCCGGGCTGGCTCTGCCGGGTTACACAACTCTTTCAGAGCCAGGGTCCTTCTGGGTAGATACAAAATAGCACTCTTACAAAAACTCCAGAGTGCCAGTGCAGCTCCCAGGGGGGTTCTTGGGAACCAGCTGTCCTTAGCAGGTAGACTCTGCAACCCAGGGAGTCCTGGGTTTAAGTGAATTCAGACTACTATATTACCCAACATTTCTAACCCAGAAGAGAGAAATGTAGCCTAGGTCATTCATTCATTCATTCATTCATTCATTCATTCATTCATGTATCCATCCTCTCCCTCATCACTCATCCCCCCTTGACTAAATCAAAATACCCAGCACAAAGCTGGTCTTCCTCTCTGGCTGTGGTCCTTAAATTAATTCACACATGGAGAGGAAATCAGGGATGGCCATTGCTAACTGGATCAAGTTTTGACAACTGGGGTGCAGCTAACATGTGAAACACAGGGCCCTCTTGCTTCATCTCTCTAAGAAGTTATTTTTTTAAATAAATATTATAGACAGGATTCTGTTCTTGCAATCAGGTGGCTCACATCTTAAAGGAAGTTCATGGCACATCCTTTTATTTATGGACAGCTTGGGGGGAGGCTGTCAACAGCAATTTGACTCACATGTCTTCAGAGCACTATTTTCCTGTCTGAGAGTTTCCTCAATGGAAAGCAAATATGTTGCCCACCACATAACTGAAACGAGTGTGCAAGTCCCTCACCCTTTCCCAGGGCTGGGCATCGGCCTCATGCCCAGGGCAGTACCTTGGGGCTCTTGTAGGATCAGCCCTAGGACTGGTCATTGAGGGCCCTGTTAACACTGCATTTTTAAATTGACCCCCGGGGTACATCTTCAAGGTTTATACTCCCATTTGAAAGCATGGATTAAGAGAATAAAAACACATTTTATGTCATTTTAATGACTCCCAGAACCAGGAATTCCATTGGGACCTAGGGAGTAGTTCAAAATTAATGTAAAGAAACCATAACAGGGACAAGCAAGAAAGGGATGCTATGCCACAAAAGAAGAGAAGTGTTTGTGAGGGGGGCATTTTCTTCTGTCCATTAGGATTCAGCAGCTTGAAAAGACCAACAAAGACCAACAGAAAAGCCATATACAAAAGCTGGGAGCTTTCAGAAGTAACTACGATGCGGCATAGCAGGGATGGCCAGATGTCCTGATTGATGCCCAGTGTCCCCATGTAATTACTTGCCCCCTTCCTCTCTGGAAGAGGCCCAGTTTGGATGATAAATTATATGGACATTCTAATCACAGCAGAAACACCAGCAAGGCCGGCTGGCCCCAGGAAGGGAGCACTTACCTCTCTAGGGAGTGTGAGCCACAAGAAAGGACAGCCACAAGATCACCTGGGCACGGACATTGCAGGCAACTGTGAGTGGGCCTTCTGCTTTAAGAAAGCCTTAACCTTAGTTTGACTTGTGTGTGTGTGTGTGTGTGTGTGTGTGTGTGTGTGCGCGTGTGGTACTAGGGCACACAGTAGGCCCTCAAGGAGTTTTTGTGATCTGAACAGTTACCGTTCATAATTAAATTACCAATGAATTAAATGACCAATGCCCTGATTCCTAGTATCACTGAACTAGAGTGGAAATAACTACGGGGGGCTGGAGAAGGAGCAGGGCGGCCGATCTGCTTCAGTTCTTGGAAGGCGGAGGGGAGGGAAGTGGAGCTCAGCAGGACTTTTCCAGCTGGCCTTCTCACTGAGAACCAAGGCTGGTCTCACAGTCCCTGCAAAGTCTCACAGTGCTTTGTAGGGTCCAGTTCCAGTGAGCTGAGGAGGACACTTGGAAGCTGGTATAAGATTTTTGGCCCAAAGGTAGCTGCAGCCTGGGCCTGTGCAGCGGTCAGAGGGGAGGGCCCGAGATGCTGCAGTCGAACAAGCTGCCTGACATTCTGAAACACCTTCACCTGAGCCCTTGGCCCACCTTTTAGCCTTCGCTCCTCCTCCTGGCCTCACGTAGAGTGGTGGGATATAAAGGGCTTGGGCTGTGAAGAAAGTCACCGTCCCCTTGTCCTTGTGGTAATTAATCAGTGGTGACTCTACTCAGGGAATAATATCACCAAGAACACTTTCCCTCCCTGTAACATCAATTATGTCGCAGAGAAGCAGCTCAGGAAAAAAAAATGCTAAGGAACTAGGTGGGGTTCTGCTGTGAAGTAACAGAGCTGGGTTGTTGATCCCCTCGGGTCTGGAAGGCTGCTTCAGATGCCAACAGGATCTGCTGCAGGTGCTCCAGAAAGGCAGTGCTGCGCCTGCTGCTGAGGATTATGGCACAGGCACCCCGCAGACTCTGAAATCTGCAGCCAACAGCTCCAGGCCAGGAAATGTGGGCCGCCTCCCCACTGCAGCGTCCTAGTGATTAGCGGTGGGCACTGCCTTGCCCACCCCCACGGAAAGCTAATGCTGCAGCCCAGAAAGTCCCAGCTACTGGACTAGATGGACCCATGGCACCTTTTCTGTGTCCCAGTGACAGAATTACATTGTATGGTGGTGTTTAAAACATTGCCTGCTGGCTGGATATGAAGAAGCAAGGGGAAAGGGAGAAAGAGAAAAAGAAATAGGAGAGAAAAAGAAAAGGAATAGGAAGGTAGAAGAAGAGGACAAGAATTCAACCCAAAATTCCATCCACACTATCTCTCTACAGAGATCCTCTAACGTAATGGATATTCCAGAACTCGCTTCGGCTCGTCTCGCCCCTGTAGCTCCAAGTGCCCTCGTCTTCTGCCCGCCCACAAGCCTTTGGGTTCCTGACCATCTATTTCCTCCCCAGCCCGCCTCCCCATGGCTGTATCTCCACCTGCTCCACTATCCTAGAAGGCAGGGGACATAAGCTCTGTGCTTAGCACCTTGAAGGAGGACAGAGGACACTGATTATTTGCCTGCAGGAAGAAGAAGCCTGCAAGATGTGAGCAGATTCCATAGAAATACTGGCTCAGAAAAGAGGGGGCTGGTCTATTCTGTAGAAGGTTTCTTTGAAACTGAAATAGACTGCTCATGAAACCTGTGTACTTTTTTAGAGATCAAGCACAGGACTTCTTGGGAAGAGAAAACCAAAGAAAACACCCAGTGACTCAATAAGACAGCAGTCTCCTGCAATATAACTTATTTTTTAAAAATAAGAAAGCTTCTAATTAAAAGTATAATTTTATTTAATATCCCTCAAGTAAAAGAAGAGAGGCTGTTACATTAGATTGATCGCCGAGAATATTATTGAAAGCAACACTAATAGAGTTGTTTTTATGGGCCCCTTCAGTTAACATGAAAAAAAATGGCATTTGCCAAACATCTGACCCGAGGAGTAACAGATTCCTAATGTAACTAACAATGAAAAATCAACTTGAGACAAAAACTATTCTGATTAGATGATTTTGTATTTGGTGGGCTGGTTACACATACTGTGAGGGCCACAAGTTATCTGATGACTGCGATCAATAGGAACTTCTATTTGGAAAACTCCTATAAGAATACAGATGACTGTGCTCTTTAAATTTTATTTATTTATTTATTTGAGAACTAGGAGAATCTTAGTTTTCAGATCTACTTTCCAAAGAAAACGTCTCTTTTAAGGTCAGAAGATACAAACATAAATTTGCTGGGTGCTCAGTTTCTTGAAAAACAAAATGGTATTATCGATGCGTACTCTTGAGTGACATTTACTTGGTTTAAGGGACAGATTCGGGCATGTTCGGCTCATGGAGAATCCAAGCTAGAAACTTTCCACTCCAGTGTCTGAGCTGACTCAGAACAGGAGGAGAAAGGCTTTAAGCTCATCATAGACAAATGTTCCTGTCCATTGCCACATTTATACCCTGCACTGACAAAATGGTGAAGGGTTTAATACTGACTTATTGTTTACTTTAAAAAAAACACTAATAAAAGAATAAAATGAGGAAGAGAAGCAAAGCTCTCGGCAGAAAAATAAAAAGCTGGGATGGTGAGGGTGTGTATTACACATATTTCTGTTTTGGTAACCCAAAGAGGGAATATAAGCTTAAAGTCCTGAATTTAACAAACCTAATTATCAAGGCTTAATTAGTACCAAGGGTACAGCTTCATGGAACACCTGCAGACTTAATTTATGTCCTGACAGAGAGGAACAAGTGTTAATGGGCTGTATTTATGTTAATACTTGAACCTTAGGAGCCAGCCGAACAAAACAGACCACGAGCTGGTTTTCCAAGCTATGGAATAAATAAGAAAGATCTTCATTGTCCAGTTAGCTTGTACATAATTCTTTAAGGATCACACAGATCTACTTAGACTCTTGAAACAAAACAATGTGGATTATGAAAAATTAGGACTGTTTGGCGTCTTGGTAAAACAACAACAACAAAAAACCTCACAAGTTCAAAAGATCCACGGATGGCTGGCTACATTGTGTTTTTAAAAGTGACAGTGGCATTCAGGGCTAATAGTCCCAGCATTTGGGATGAGTGTACCTCATGCTGGTGGAAGTGGAAACCCCATTGTTTGCATAAATTCCATCATATTACTACAACAGCTGACATTTGTGGAGAGCTTACCAGGTATCAGTCACCAGGTTAAGGATTTCTAGACATGACTTTCCAGGTCTCAGATGAGAAAAGTGACAGATGACATGAGAAGTTGGCCCTGGCTTTGAAAAAGCTTAAAGGGTTGAAGTCATATTTCCAGCACAAGCCCTCTAACCAATGGGCTCAACTCCCTTGATGCAGATAACAAAAATGAGAATATAAAACACACACAAACGCCTGCTTTTATTAGCAGTCTCAGCAAACTAGAAATAAATGGAAATGTCTTCAGGCTGATATAGGGCGTGTACAAAAAACCTACTATGAGCATCGTACATGATGGAGAAACACTGCCCTTAACAATTGTAGTCCACATTTTCACAGAGGCACTAGCCAGGGAAAATAAAAATGAAGAAAGAGAAAAGTGATGAAAGTTTGAGTGGAAGAAGTAAAAGTATACTCAGAGACATAGAAATTCTGGCATCTTAAAAAAAGAGCATTTTATGGCCATTACAGTGACAGGATATCACAGCAATTTGTTAAATCTATTACATTTCTATACACCAGCCATAAATAACTAGGGAAAGATATTTTTGAAAATATCATTTATTATAGCATAAAATAAAATATTTAAGAATAACCTTAATAAAAATATATACATATCCATACTGAAAGCCATGAGGCATCACTTAGATATTTATAAATTAAAGATGTTATAATCAACGGAGCGATACATGCTCATGGATTGTAACACTCGGTATTGTTAGGATTGCAACCTTCCCAAAATTGATCAATAGATTTAATTCCATACCAAAAAAAATCCCAGCACATCATTTGAAAACAAATTGAGATACTGATCCTAAAACTTATAAGTAGAAACAAAGTACCTAGAATGGGCAGAACAATCTTAAAATAAAGGATAGAGTTGGAGTCTTTACATTATCTAGCTTCAAATTTACTGTAAGGCAACAGCAATCAATGTAGTAGTTACAGGTATAAGAAAACATTTGGATCAATGGAGTACAATACAGAGTCTAGAAATAGACACATAATATATAGTAAATTGATTTTTGACAAAGGTGCCAAGGACATTCAATAGGGAGGATTAGTCTTTGAACAAACAGTAGTGGAACAACTGGAGATGCATATGGGAAAACAATAAGCAAGCCTCTACCTTAACCTCACACCATATATACAAATTAAATTGAGATAAGACTTAGATCTAAGTGCAAAACTACATTCATAGAACTTTTAGAAGAAAACACAGAAAAATATCATCATGATCTTGGAATTGGTGAAGTATCTAAAAAAATTAAAGGCATTCACCCATGATAAAAGAAAATAAATTTAAACTGAAAATTATTAAGAATTAAATCTATTCTACAAGATCTCACTAATGAAAGAATACACAAGACATAGAAAAACCTTTTTTTTTAATGGCCAAACAAACAAGGGCTTCACAGAAAAAAAAAATTATGAATTGCCAATGAGTTCATAAAAAAGATTCACTAGTCATTGGGAAGATGCAAACTAAAACTAACAAAATATAGAACACGTCATGAACATGGGTGGGCCTAACGAAACTGTGCTGTTAAACAGAAGAAGCCCAACAGAGAATACTATGTATGATTTCCATCACGTGAGGTTTTAGAACAAGTTACACTAAGAAAAATAAGAACTTCCTCTGGAAGTGAGGGGATTTCCTAGAGAGAATGTGGAGTTCACCGGAGGGATGGCAATCCCTCACCTTAGTGGAGCTGGAGATTCTAGACTGCATACTTACACATCTTTATACAATTCTTGAGCACTGCATCTTGACATATGTTAATTTCCTGGATGTAAATTATATCTTAATTGTACATGTGTGTATGTAAGTATAGTTACCTGCATGAATAAATACATATATGTGCACACACATGCACACATGACAAGGGCTGTTTTTTGTAAAGGTTATTCCACAGGTCAAATTTAGATCCTTTTTCATGAGATTCAATTTTCTGTTAGTAAAATTTTCATAGCTAAATCATGGAAACAACCGAAATGCCCACCAATTGAGGAATGGATAAAAAAGATGTGATATTTTTATGCAATAGACCAAGCTCTTACAGGTAACTGGATGCAATTAGAGAGTACACTCATAATTGAAATAAATGAGATCCACAAGTGTAAAAATCATATTATCTTGCTAGTGTAAGAACCTGAGAGAATAAATAAAATCTGGAAGGGACAATAGATGCTGTAAAAGGGAAAGAAATTGTTCAAGGAACAACTGGGATGAAGGAAAGGAGAAAAGAAAATGAAAGAAACAAGGGAAAAAGAAATATGTATGTATATACACAGGATAGCTTGTATAACTATACTGTTGATTTCTACTGGATTATTTATTTATTCATTTATTTATTTTATTTTATTTTTTTGGCAGAACTGGGGATTGAACTCAGGCCCTTACACTTGCCAGGGAAGCACTTATTCTACTAAGCCATCTCCCCGGCCCTTCTACTAATCTATTGAAAGGAACAGTTAGTACTTATTATTTTTTCTTCATTTTAATTTTTTTACCTATTTTGCATACTTATATCTGGTATTCTGAACTACTTATTTGAAGACAACATTACGAAATATAACACTGATGAATTCTTAAAAAATAAAGATAGACTTTATTTTTGGGTGTCATAATTCTACAAAAGTGTTTGGAAGTCTTATTTTAAGATCACTCACAGAATCATTTATTAATTATTGCATGAGTACATCAAGCTTTGTGGAAAGACATTGGGTTTGGAGTCAAATGGCCCAGATTGTTATCATGGTTTTGCTTCTCATTAGCCAGGTGACCTTGGGCAAGTTAATTATCAGCTTTAGCAGCTTGCTGGACTGAAGAAGGGGCAGAGGCATGATGGCCAAGCAAGAGTGGAGCAGCTGCCATGTGACAACAGATAGGGCCTACTACGCAGGACCACAGGTCTGGTTGTCAACACCGGGGGCCCCAGCCAACTTATGGTAACTTTATAAATACAGAAGGTCTTGGGAAGACAGTCACTTTACAATTTTTTCTCCAAAGTCTTCTTTGTAAAGATGACTAAGTAGAGCCATGAACACAAATAAGGACAATTGGTGACTATTCTTCTTTAATGAGTAAGAACATTCTGGAACTAATTAGTTTATAAACACTTTAGCATGCTTTTTTTTTTTCCACCTGCAGCGCTTCTACTTCCTTCTTTTAGGGAACGCAGTCTTTCTGTCTTTTGCTTAAAGAGTAACCACCAGCATGTTTTCTGAGCCCTTTCTGCAGTATTTTGGGAGCTCACACACATCTGTGGAAAGGAAATGAATATCTAGAGAATTGGACAACTGTTCTTTTCTGGGAGGAAGAGTCAAGTGGAGATGTTAGATCATTGTCAGGGTGAAGCTCATGAGATTACTGTTTCCTAAAGAGGGTGTAAGGGTAACATGAAGAAAGATTGGGGTTTTCTGAACTGTATCAGCATCCTAGCATGATAACTTGCCCTTCAAGCTTACCCAGCTAGATCCTAGGAGTCAACTGGTATGTTCCTAAGAAACCTTAGTTCTGTTAGATTCTCTAAATTCACTAAAGCTATAATTCCCTTCAATCTGTATTCCTCCATCTGTTTGACCAATGTACTTTTTAAAGGTCACAGGCACGATATAATAATAGTGGAAGCAAAACCATAATAACAATGATAACCACAATAATAATTTCTTGTATGCAGTTTGCATTATCAAACTTGTTAGGCTTTCAATGAAACACTTTCCCAACACCTGCATTAAATTCTAAAGGTGAACAGACCCTAACCTACATACCGTACAAATCTGACAAGTACAGGGTTGACAGAATGGTGAACACAAGAAGCCACAGGATGACATCTAGGCCTCTGTCACCATGGTCATGTGGCAGAACAGACAATGACATGGAGTTCTGCCTCAGTTGTCACACCAACACAAATCCTCTTCAGTGAATGACTGAGTTTCCAGGTTACCAGGAACCTGAAAGGAAGATCTTGCATGCATAGAAACTTGAGTCCCTTTCTAAATAATGCTTAATTGAAAAACCCACAGAAAAGGCCAACCTACTGAGGATCAGACAGATTTTATTTCTCTAAACTGAGTAAGCCCAGCTTCTTAAAAATGTTCTCAAGCCAGCGATGCTATCAACTTTGAAATGTGGTTTGAAAAAGCGGATATTACACTTTAGCACATGTCTAATAACTACTCTCGCTATGGAAACATTGAAGGCAAACCATTGAATTTGCTTTCCTAATCATGCTACCGAGATAAAACACGCACAGAGTTCTCGTAAACAGGTACTCGGAGTGATGGGAAGCCTGCACCCCGCGGACCACAAGCCAGGATGTGTGGGATCTTGGGGTTCTGCACACCTAGCGGCTGGGGTGATGAGTGGACGCTCTGAAGCAAGGGTAATCAGAATTGGTCCAGTCATCAGATAATTTCTGATTGAAAATTCTGAGAAGTGTTATGCAGCGAGCCTGGTTAGTCACTGTTTCACAAAAGAGTTGCAACATGGAAAACGGAAGCTCATCCGGGTTCTTAAGGTCAACTTCATGTGCTTATAAACACTTTCCAGGCAAGGATCACACAACAGCAGGCTGGGCTGGTGTCACTATGGCACTGCTTCCTGGACATTTAATGAAAGTGTTTCATGGAAGAAAAGAAAAAGACAAGGAGCTAGGGAGAGTGAAAAGGGAAAGCTAGGGAGAACAGAAAGCCAATCTCCAAAGTCCAGTGTTTCTGTCTAGGAGAAACACTGCCCACAAACAATAACATAGAGAAAAAGCAGTGTTGGATATTAGTATGTTTAGGTTCCACTAAAAGTTACTAATTGATGTCTGCAGAACATTTGGAGAAGGTATGTTTCACCTAGTTGGAAAAAACAAAGGAAGAAGATTTGAGTCCTAAATATTATTCCCAATAACCTGGGCACACAGTAGTTAGGAGTGAATGTGTTGTGTGACTTATTTTTTAGAATCTTGCTATGTTGCCCAGGCTGTCTTTGAACTCCTAGGCTCAAGCCATCCACCTGCTTTAGCCTCTTGAGTACCTGGGACTATAAGCACACATCACCATGGCTAGCTTCTACGTACTTTTAAAATTAAGAAAAAGCTAATTATGGAAATGAAAGTAAACATTCAAAATAGGCACAACAATAGAAATCATGTTGCCCATTTGGGGATATTTACTACTTGAGTACTTTATCAATAAGGAGCCTGTTCATCCGGTGACACACTTGTCAAGGAAAATATTGTACATCAACTCAAAAGACCCATCTAAAGAAAACCTTCTGCTCTAGCTTGCTGGGAAATAGCAGATGCTATTTGGGGTTGTTTTCCTGTTACCTGTGTGAACCAAAAGTCTGAGGGATGAGGGTGAGAGGTGAGGGACACCATGAAAAGGAACGTGGGAGGAGTGTTTTCTGGAACAAGGGGGAAGCCGATGAGTTCATGGCAGAGTTAGCAAAGACCTTGGAGAACAGCAGAGAGCTACAAAGAAAAAATCTCCCAAGCAAAAGAGAAACCAGGCCATGGTGTGAAATACTGGCTGCAAGCAACAACTAAAATGGCAGCCATGTGGGAAGAAGTGTCAGGGCCTAGGCTGAGAGAGGAGTGGGTGGGGAGGAAATGTCTGAGGTGATCACCAGCCCGTCTCTGTTTCTGGCACTAGTCTTAGCCTGGTGATGGTTTTCTAAGAAGCGACAGAAAGTAGAATAAGAGCCAGGTAAGACTCAGTAAAAATAAAGGAAATAGACTTAGTGTGGGAACTCAGTCTGAGAGCCCAGAAATCCAAACTAGAAACCAGAGGGACAGGAAAAGGCAGCTACTTTAAGTCCTCACCATATGTTCTTTGGGTGCTGAGAACTTGGCAGACACAAAGCAAACATTTTACTCTCATTTCAGGCACAGGATGGTAAAGAGGAACCTCTTTTTGTTCATTCTGGTCAGAAAGGAGTCATTCCTTCACATTTGGGGCATCCTTCTGGCCTGGGGTCTTTTGCTTTGCTCTTGTTTGTGGGTAACTGATGTTGACCTGCCAGAGGTGGGACTCCTGATTCCTGAGGCTCCTTTGTGGGCCCTTGCTCTTACTACTGGGCTACATAGGCTTCCTTCTGGTACTCTTTGAGGGAAGAACTGAGGGAACTGACTGCTGACATGCTTGGGAGTGTTGGAGGTCAGAGAGGACAGCTCACCACACTTCGTACTCAAATGTATGACTAGAAAACAAAGTTGAATGAAACCAGTATGCTCAAGTGGGCCATCATCCAAAGTTGGTCCAGATCAAGGTTGCTGAGAGTCTGAAGCAGAGGAAGCTGCAGGGGTGCCCAGCAGAATGTGGGCTCCCACAGCACCAGAGTCACCTGCCTAGAAGACATGGGTCTCCTCCTGGCCCAGTGCTAACCAACTTGTTTTGTTTTGGGGCAAGGGAATATGTATGGTTCTAGTAGGAAGAATCTGCATATGTAAAGTAGGTAAAAGTTGAATTGTGGTGGATAGAATTCAGGGAGAAAACTCTTCCAAAAATAATGACACCACCTGGCTCCGTAAGCGTCAGGAGTGATCCAGATGCTGGAGGTGACATGGCCAAGGTCACCATTCCAGCTAAAGGTAGCAACAGGCTTAGAGCATCTCTTGCACCAAGAGGAAACTATCTGCTTCATCTACTAGACTGCACACTTTCTGAGGGCATCTGATCAGACTCTGACTCCACTGACCCTCCCCATGTGTGGAGAGGAATTTCAAGCTCGTTTTTAGGTTATCCTTTCTCTTCCCTTGGTTACCTGAGCACTGCTTGCTTCCTCAAATCAGACACAAGCCAGGATCATGAATGGATAAATTCCTTCTTTGTCCCAGTCTTTGAATTCCCTATACATTTACCTGGATTCCTCTCTTTCATGGCACTAGAAAGAAATAGTATGCAAGATAAAACAGTGTTACACTTTTGATATGGAATGTTTCTGGACCAGTTTGTCCTGGCTCTTATTGGTTCATATGAAATGTTACCTTCACTTTGTATATTATGTATAAATTAGAAAATGAAAAGATGTGTGAATAACATTGTATGAAATAAAAAAAAATAAAACAGTGTTACATAAGTGACAATCTTTAGACAAAAGCAGAAGGCAATAATCATGCAAGGAAAAGAACCTATTTCATGATAAAAAAAAAATTATGTTATTTTAGGTCTGGGTTTTTTTTTTTTTTTAAAGGCGATTGCTTAAATATCCTAGGTTATGATGCCCAGCTCTGACCTATCCTACCAAAGAACTGAAGCATAGGTTGGAAAATCAAGTTTGGTTTACTCATTCATTACAGCTGATGAAAAGAAAAAAGTGGATGTTATTTAGAGGTTACTTTTTCCTCTCTGCTTTCAGAGATAACATGTCTGCTGGGGCTTGTGGGTGTCCTCAGAAGAACGCCCAGCAGTGGATTCAGAACCACTTATCATCTTTCAAGATCCAAGAGTCTTTCTTGACCAATTTAGACAAGAAGGATGCTACAGAAAACAGACAGCCGTGCTGCTAATGACGGGCAACAGTTCAATATTTTATGCCACCTTAAAAAAGTTTCAGTAACTGAAGGTGTTCCCACATTAATTCTTTGCATCAATTATTGACAGAGAATTTAATTTAAAGGCAACTAGTCTGTAACCTAGGGGTAGGGTTTTAAATAATTTATAATTGCCGCATGGTTGTAATCATATTGCTATTGATTATGATCCAGTCACTTCTCTGGGTCCAGCAGGTCTTATGCTAATTACGTTTAGTGAGATCACCTTTTTAACTCTGTATTCCCTGGTAACAGGAACTCATTATAAAAATAATTTAATGAAGTGCAATCTTTTCAAGTCCCTGCAGTGATGGGGGAAGGGAGGAGGGAGACAAGAACTGAGGAGAAAACCAGGAGTTGCAAGCATGAGGCTGAGACTCGTGGGTAACAGGTCCTAACTCTGAAATTGCACGTGGTTAGTCTCATATTTGATGGCACTGAGAGGAGGAGAAGAAAGAGTGTAGAAGTAGAAGAGGGCAGCACAAATAAAATAAGTACAGTATAGAAAGATTTAAATAAATTATTTCATAGTCAAATTACCTACGTTTCAATTTTTTCATCCCCTGGTGTACTTTTTTTTTTTTTTTTTTTAATTCACAATGAATCAGATCAAATAACCATTTGGAGGGAGTTGGGAAAGGCAGGTGTGATTTACTGAAAATCTGGAAGGATATGCCTCTCTGTATGTTTTGGCTTCATGTGGAAAACTGTAAACTTTAAATGGGTTTGTTTGCCTGGAAGAAGGAGGGTCATTATTAAGTAGACACAGAAGAATCTAATTTTTTTAGGATCATCTCTGTGAGTACATTTTAGTGAGCAGTGACAATAAGAACATGAAATACATGATTTCTTATATACCATAACCTAGAAGAAGGGAGAGGTTGACATTTTCTTTTTTTATTTTTCATTGATTATTATTTTTTTTAATGTATTTGGTACACAGTTTCACTATGCAGCTCGGACTCGTAGTGATCCTCCTGTTTTCAGCCTCTCCAACACTGGGATTACAGGTGTGAACCGCCACACCTGGTCTCTGTGGCCAGCTAGGGGACAGGGCTGGTGGGGCATGTGGTGCCAGGGATTGAACCCTGGTCCCTGTGCATGCCAGCTTGACATTTAGGTAAAGAGCAAATGAATGAAAAAAATAAGCGGTAAATACAGGTACGCGTGGAGCTTACTCAGGATGCTGGTTTTGGGGGAGGTTAGATTTGGGGAATACTGGCTGAGTGAGAAGACCAAATCGAGACACCCTATTTTCTCTCTTGATTGCTCTTCAGGCAAGGACAGAGAGGCTATCATGGTCCAAAGGGACAGGACACAGAGGCCCTGGCACCATTGTGGGAAAACCAAGAGACTTGGTCAGGTCACCCCAGGACTGTGGACTTGTCATTCTGGCTAACCTGGGGACACCCTCAGAGGACCCAGGGAAGAAGGGTGAGGCCCAGAAAGAAAGTGAAGGTCCAGAACGATGGATAGTCAAGAGGTAAAAGAAGATGAAAGCAGGATCTTAGTTACGCATTTTTGCCTGATTTTATTTGTATCCATTTTCAGAGCTCTTCATTCTTCACTAATTGTGCTTTGCCTCTTTTACCAAATATGCATGTCTATACACATATTTTCTTCTAAACTACTAATGAGATTCATTTCATTTAAGGGGAGAAAGTGCATTCCTATGTATGTGTGTGTATATATGCATGTTCTCCTAGGAATAACTGCAACAGTGCAATGTTTTGGTGCCATGTGTTTTCAGATTTCAGAAATTTCCTAATACTAGATAGAAAAATAGACACTGACATTCATTTTCTGAAAGAGAAGATAAGATGGCATACATCTACTTTAATCTGAATATCTTGGGTGTCTTATAAACAGTGGAAAGTAATAGAAAATTCACCATGGAGTACAGACTTTCTCACGAGACTGCTCACAAAACCACTGATCTAAAGGTGAGGGCATGCTTTTAAATCTCGGGTGGCAACTACTGCAATAAATGTGAAACAAAACAGGACCTACATCTGCACAAGTTAAAAGGGAAAGGAAAAAATACCTGCAGAAATCGTCACCTGCCCACACTGAAAGTTTGCTCACAAATATAATTCTCACCTAAACCTAACAAAAGGAAACAACAAACTGCTAGCTTATTCCACTTCCGCTGGGCCTATCTTCTGGCATCAGCCTTAGCCCGCTTTCTCCTATGGGAAGCCCATTCTCATGGGGGTTTTACTGCTTTCAGGTCGATCTGGAGCTGCAGGAGGGGAGCAGACACTTCCTAGGGCCAGCAGCGGAGCCTGAGGCACGTGGGCTCCATCTGTGTTGCACCGTGGACGCTGCGGTGGAGGCTCCAGTGTGGATGGGATTCAGGTGTCAGACTCATGGCAGAAATTAAAGTTTTCCAGCAAGGGCAGACCAAAACTGTGTTAGACTGAGTCACACTGTCTCCACTGCCCATAGTCAATTCTGTCCTTGTAGTGTGAAGGAAGCTGGGTGCAGTACAGAAGCCAAGGGGTAGGGGTGCACTTCGGTAAACTTTTACTGACCAAAACTGAAAGGGGCATAACTTGACAATTCCTAACACAAACAGTACCACACTACTGATGAAGTCATTTTGCTCAAAAGGGGCACAGGGTGGGAGGCACAGTGTAGCTATAAATGTCAGCTGAGTTGCACTGAAAGAGGGACATTGTCATGGGGGTGGAGCTGGGGGAGAGTAAGTGATCGCTTGCTGGGGAAGGTCAGGAGAGTGTTGAGACTGACCAGGGATGGCTTTCGTGATCTCATGGATGGGGGAAGGAGAAAGGTCTGGAGGACACGGAGAAGCTTGTCACTACCAGGAGGAGGACACAAAGAGAAAGCAAATCCAGTACATAGAAGAATGCCAGAGTTCTGGAAAAGTGGTTGAGGCCATGCAGTAAAAAGAAAAAGGAAAAGGAAACACTAATCATCTTATAATGGTACCAAAAGAGACAAAGGGCATAGAGCTAACCCTGAGATTTCTGGGGGGCTTGGGGGGGAGAAGTTTTCTCTGTGGTGCCTACAGACAAGCAAAGTGATTCCACACACAGAGGCAGACGCGTCTCAGAGTGTTCATATGGCAGCTCAGAAGTGGGGAGATGCGGAAGTCCACAGTGAGAATGACAGGTCTCGCCGCTAACAGAACAGTGATCCCTGAGCTTGGGAAGCAAGGGCAGCTGGGATGCCTACGCTGTCAGGTGGCACCAGCTAATGGCACCTCCTGGGCCTGAGAATGCGGGTAACCAGGAGGCAGAGACGATTGTAGAGAGTGACACCAGAGAACAGCAGAGACCCCAGGGCCACGACGCAGCCTCGGGGTGCTTACCCAGAACCTCAGTTCTCAGGAGCGGAGCAAGTGAAGTAAAGTTCTCTTTTGCTCTCCTGTGAGTGCAGTCCTGGGAGCAGACACGAGTCCTGAAGGTCCCCAAGGAAGGGGGCAGTGTGACGGAGGGCCGCAAGTTACCCCGCATCTCAGGTAGGGTTAAGCATTTTCTGCAGGCATCAGCATCTTGAAGGAGCTCACCTTTTAAAAGGAGCCAGCTTTTTGTTGTAAATGGCACTGACACTACAACAAGAAAGTTCATTTCACAAAGATGATTCATTAAGAAATAAAATATTCATGGCTGACAGCTTGAAGGATCGCCATACAGTTATATTCTAATGCACCTGTCCTCTCTGTCAAGTCCAATGTGGGATGTCATGTCGCCAAAGTTTTATTTAGAAATTGTTTGTCAGAGTGAGCTTTCTAATGTGAATGAAAAATTCATCCCCTCATTAAGAAGATTTTACATGAAATGTCTAGGATTTTCAATGAACATCAGGACACGAACCAATTACTGTTAAACACTTAAAGAGACAGAGTCCTAAGCTCACTCAGCAAAACCCTTAATTGCATAAATGTGGGGAAAATTCAACATCCCGAAAGGCAAGTAGGAATTCTCATTTGGAAATTTTCTTTTCCTTTGTCATATCTGGAAAACCCTTGTCTTTCAAAGACTTGGGGGAATTCCCACGCAACGGTGCTATGAAGTCACGCAGCTGTGTCATTGCGTTTGACCCTTGCATACTGATACACACATCGTGCAGTGGAGTTTGTGGTTCTGAGGAAGTTGTTCAAATCGCAGAGAAAATGACTAACATGTTCTGGAAGTTCTTGAGTTGTTCCCAACCATCTCTGAAGTTTTGTTTCCTCTTAAACGCACTTTGTTGCCTTCATTTTATTTCTACCTAGCGCTTATATTTGTATAAATATCAAACAGGTGTCTTAGAAGCAAATATGTGCAATGATTCCAAACTGTTGGGAGTTGGAAGAAAGGAGAAGTCACAATAGATTAAAATAGAGTTAAGCTGCTCAGGAGAAATCCATAAGGGAATTGCTTGTATAATGAAATAGCATTTTACAGCTATGACAATGGATTAAGTTGACATTGAGACTCTTTCTTGACATACGGTCTAGTTTGGCTTAATCTGTGGTAGAAAATAGTTCACTTCCCAAATCTAGCACTAGACTGAGCGGGGGTGTGTGTGTGCGCGTGCACATTTTTTTCAGAGTGTCACTTCCAACTCTGGAAAACTTTTGTGACTGACAATACAAAGACAGAAATTTCTCCTTCTCAACACAGAAGACTCTATAAACTAATTATTTCAGTTTTTGCTTTAATACTAGAGACAATTTAACAAACTAATTAATGAAAAAAGTGGTCTTGTCCCCAGAGCTGCACACTGTCACCCTGCAGGACTCCAGGGATGTTTTCCAATAAAGAAGGGCCACATAGTACTTAAAGACAGGGACATGAACTTCACAGTCTTTCTTAGATGTGTTTAATTATAGCTGCCTCTGAAGTTTCATGTACATAGTATATTTTTTATTTTTTCTTATATGTCTCTCTCTATATATATACACACACAAATATATGTATGTAGATATCTATATATCTATGTCTATAGATATCTCCTCAGCCTTACACATAATTAAAAGCCAAGCCCAACTCCATACATTTGCAAAGCAGATGAATGAAGTTTCCTTTCATATGCAGCCCTAAGTAAGAAGGAAAAAAAAATCTGATCCTTCTATTAGGTAAATGAAATTATCAGTTAAAAAAGGATCCCCCTTCACCTTCTGTCATTCCCGAGATATTAACGTGCTGAGTTATCCCCATGGAAATTGGAAAAACTATTTACATAAATCCTGCAGTCTACCAGATTGCAACTTGCTCAAATAAATCAGACACCAAGCCTCTGGCTTCTGTGAGTTTTGGTGAGCAGAACCCTACGTTGGAAATCACATCCAATACATTTTTCACAATCTGCCCATAATTAGTTTCACTGGGAAAACTGTGAAGAACTATTTTGCTACTTTTAAATTCATAATTTTGGTTCAAGAGCCCAGAATAAGATGTTTAGACAGAGTGAAAACTATTTTCTAACAAATCAATATTAATTTATCTGACTGTTATGGTCTCAGGAGCCAAAAAGTGTTCTTGTACTGAGCTGACAGGAAAGATTTTATCCTGACCAAATGTTCTTCAAATATTTATAAGACTGGATAATTTAGTAAAGAAAATACAGATGGAAGGAGGCAAGAGTATTTTTTTGTGTGCTCTCTTTCCATTTACAAATGACAAGAACTGTAAAAAGATGGAGAGTGCTGAGGCCTCCCTCCTGTAAGTGAGCTCTAAAAGAGCTGGCCATTTAACAGACACCGCATGATAGCTGTGATCCAGAGGCATCCTGCCACCAAACAAGGCACTCTCCGTGGAACCAAGGGTGTCACTGTGGTCAAGGAGACATCACTGAGCAGTGGAGGGGAAATCCTTCCCAGGATACTGCTGAGAGCCTGCCAGCTGGGCAAGGCCTTGACGCCTGGGAACTGGAGCCCTGGGGGACACTGGGAGAAGAACACGGAAGGTAGATGCCACGTACCCAGTACACTCCACATTATTCCCTCCCACTCTCTACAACCACGAAATAGGACTTGGTGTGCATTGGTGAACTTCTTTCAGAGTATGACATACATAAAAAAAGTATACAAAATGTACCTGTGATACTCAAAGTATCTTCACAAACTGAACATACTCAGCACTCAATTAAGCAGCAGCATCATATTAGCATAGGCGAGCCCACTTCATGCATTCACGCTTTCTCTATCTTGACCTCTAATTAACATACAGATACGTGGCCTTTTACTGAACTCATGGTAACCATAATCAAATAGGGTGCCCTCTTCTATATTTCCTTCCATCTAGGGTTGGGTTTTGGTTAAGATCATTCATTGTCATGTAGGTATTTCAACCTGGCATGTACTTAAGAGTGGAAATGCTGGGAGATCAGATGTTTCATGTTCCATTTTATATGGATGGTATATTAAGTATTCCAAAAGCAGTTACATCATTATCATGAGGAGCTTTTTTCCTTTCAATAATCTTTTTATTTCAGAATACTTTTCATTTACAAGAAAGATGCAAAGAGATCACACAGAGTTCCCAGATATCGTTCACTTTCTTTCTCCTGAGACAATGGTTCTTGTGACCATAATACATAATTAAAATGAAATGATTACCATTGGTGATGAACAATAAGTTAATGGACTCTATTCAGATTTTGCCAGTTGTCAACGACTGTCCTTTTTGGCTTCAGTTCAGCCCTAGGTGCCATTTGGTGTTTTATCTCTGCTTCATCAATGAGAAAAAGAGGTACACTGGGTTCCGCAGCTCCTCTGAGTTCACAAAGCTGAGAGGTGGGTGTAAAATAACTGCAACCCCAATGGCACCTTCTAAGCGCTATTTCCTCAGTCCTTTTGTGTGATGTGATGTCTCCCAAGAATTGAACCAGTTATTCCTGAACCATGACTGTGGACTGGGGCATGGGGACACTGAGGGAAAGGTGCCCAGCAGATGCCACCAGTCTGGCTCAGGACCTTGCACTGGGGGCAGCTATAGAAACATGTTCCCCTGATCCCTTGTTGGGATCCACAGAAAGGGAGGGACCCACATGCCCTGGGAGCAGACCCACACCCAGCATGCACTCACCAGACTTACGCTAAGTGTATGGATCTTCAGACACCTAGAAAAAATGTGGGCTTGTGTTATGGCTTGTGGCTAGTTGTCCCCCCAAAACCTCATGTAGTCATGGGGAGGTTTGTAGGGTTTGTGATTAAATCATGATCCAAGGCTGGGATTATGGGTGTGAGTGCCCTGGGGTAGGTACTCTGCACTATAGTGTGAGGAAGGGAAAGATGCTGGCTAGCCGCCCGAGCTGCTGCTTCTCCCTTTTTGCTCTTTGCTACCACCATGAAAGGTGCCATGTGCCACTTTGCCTTGGAGCCAGCTGAGTAGACTGAAACCTCCAGTAACTGTGAGCTAAATAAATCTTTTCTTCCCTAATTTTGAGTGTTGGGTATTTGTCCCAGCAATGAGAGAAGAGAAACTGTGACAGCTTTAAAAAAAAACAAAAAAAAAAACAAAACTATTAATATTGAAAATGCAGGAACTGGAGAGAGAGCTCAGTGGGCTGAGTGCCTGCCTGGCAAGTGCAAGGACCTGGGTCTGATCCCCTGTGCTGCCTGCCAGCAGTGTTGGCCACCGAAACCTGTAAATCCCAGCGCTGGGGAGGCTGAGACAGAAGGATCACCACAAGTCTAAGCTGCATAGCGAGACCTTGTACCAAACACATAAATGAATAAAACATTTTTAAAAATTAAAAATGCATGATGTCCACACAGCTTTTGTCTACCTCTATTGGGGCTTAAGATCAATCATCATTTATTGGGAGCCATGAAGGATAAAATAGAAGGGAAAAGATAATCCTGGCTCTACATGGCCACTGTGTGATCTCAGGCAAGTACTTGTCCTCTCTGGGCCTGGTATCTATAGAGTGAACACACCCCCAGTATCCCAGATCTCTGCTTGTGCTTGAGAAGGCTTTTAAGACTGCAAACATACTACAAATATGTTGGGCAGTAGTGGCCGTAAAACATTTATCTTTCACAGTAGAAGAGAAATGATTAAAACAAAAGTGCTATTTATTGCCAGTTCTTGAATACCAGAAGAAAATGCGTATGTGCATAAGTCATGGCAGAAACCATCCAAGTAGAAGGACCACGTGGAGGTAGAAAAGCTAGAGGGAGAATCACTGATCAGTTGATTAATCTTAGGTATTATTATCATTATCATTATCATTATCACTACTATCTGGAACTAAAATTGAAGTTGGGACCTTCACGCTAAGCTACATCCTGAGATCTTTCTTATTTTGAGACAGAGTGGCTAAATTGTCCAGGCTGGGCTTGCACTGCTGGTCCTCTGGCCTCAGCCCCACAGTCTTAGGACTGCATGCGTCTGCCACCACATGCAGCTCTGCTGTTACTTCTAGGATGATTGGTGGAGACCCAGCATATCTGGGAGAAGGATTATTTACACAGACTTCATGTGATGGAACCAGAAAGAGCACACAAGAGGCTCCACATCAAACCCAATGGCCTCAGGATCTTCAGAATATGGACTCCTCATTATTCCTGCCAGGAGCCTAGCAAATACCAAGCACTTCACAAATGTTTGTTGAATGAATATTTAATTAGCCAGGCTGAATGGATTGGACACTTTGATCCTCTGATTCTCTTTGAAAATTAATGCTGGTCAGAATTTACAGATCAGTTTTTTAGAAGTTTTGCTCTTTATGATAAACACCATTAAATTAGACTGTAAAATTTTTCAGAGTTTGCATGGGCAGCTATGACCATACAGATAAGTGTTATGGTTTGTGTCTAGTTCTCCCTTCAAAGCCTCATGCAGTCATGAGGTGGATTTCTAGAGTTTGTGATTAACTCATGATCCACTGGGATTATGTGTGTGAGTGCTACTGAGATTATGGGTGTAAATGCTGCTGGGATTAGACGTGCGAGTAGTACACCCAGCTTAGGGCAGATAGCCTGAGTACAATATAATAAGGGAGACAGACTTGCTCCCTGTTGCCATTGTTGCTGTTATTCCTCCCTTTTGCTCTTGCTGTTTTGCTGCCTTCTGTCTCCATGAACTGCTGCCCTTTGCCATGTGCCACTCCACCTTTGAGCCAGCCGAGTATGGACTGAAACCTCCAGTAGCTGTGAGCTAAATAAACCTTTCCTTCCTTCATTTTGGATGTCAGGTATTTTGTCCCAGCAATCAGAGAAAAGTAACAGAAACAACAGAATTTTATCAGAAGCTTCACAAAACAGAAAGGGAAACTCCTGATGGAATGGGTATTTTGAAAATAGGAGACAGAGTTTTGTAGCTTCTAGGAGCCAAAGAGAGCAGAACATTTGTCCAAAATCATGAATTAATCCCAATTTAGACACTCACTGTCATACTGCAAAACCACACCGTCTTTCAGCTCAATATACCAACTTTGAACCCCTCCCCTCCCAGGGCTAGTGATGTTAAAAAATAGCCCCTCGCACTTTCATGAGCTCTGGGATGGACTGCTGTCCGGAGGACATCAGCAAGCGAGGCGAGTGAATTCCCTCACCAGTAATAAATAAGGAGCAGAGGGAGCGAAGAAGGGCATTTTGGCTGGATTCCAAATGCGAAAACCTGCCTATCCACCTTCAAAATGATGCAAGATTGCAGTTTGTTTAATGTTCATCTTATGTGCTTAATTACCGATAGTGCTTGACTAATTATTTCTTGTTTTGTAGACTACTTAAGCAGGGAAGGAAAGCAGCTATATACTTTTGTATACCGAATGAGGATCTGTAACTCATTTTTGTAATCGCATAATTCCCAGAGGGCTTCATTACAAACACGAAAGAAAACAAGATGCTAAAAGCAGGTGACAGTCTAATTTCCACAGGTACGGGTAAAAGCAGTAGAGTGAAGTAATGGAAAAATAAAATAAAAGATCGCCTTTAGATGTTTCCACCCATGTAAGGTGTTTTCATGTTAATAAGAGAGAAAACTGCAAACCCAGCAAAGTCGCCTCCGCTAGGTACTGGCGCCTTTTCTGATGCCCGATTTGATCCAACATCTCTGAAAGATCACGAAATAAACCACAAAATAGAGCCCAGTTTGCTTTTGTATGTATGCAAGTGTTTGGCAAGTTGCATGTGGCAGCCGCACTAGGATCATTTCTTTTACTCTTTAACTGTATCCACTTTCCACATACACAACCAATACCACTGTACCAGATTTCCAAATTTCTGAAAAATTCCAGGTGTCCACCAAAAAATAACAGAAGAGATGAATACTATGAGACAGGGCAGAGAATCCAGCCTGCAGGGAATAACTGCTGGACACAATGTGGGCTGAGATTGGGCATAGTGGCCATGTGATTACCTTTTATTTTATTTTATTTTTTAGAGTTTTGTTGTTGTTGTTTTGGGTTTTTTTTTTTGTGCAGGGTCTCACTAAACAGCCCAGACTCGTAGTGACCCTCCTGATTTCTGCTTCCCTAGTGCTGGGATTACAGGCGTGTGCCACCATGCCCGGACCCCATCGCTGGCTCAGCACACCCAGGGGTGAGGCTGGCATGACACGCATAGCTAGGGACCGAACCCTGGCTCCTGTGCTTACCCAAACAAGCTTAGTCCGCTAAGCTATATGCCGGCCCTGTGATTAACTTTTTAAGGAGACTTTGCTCTGTTCCCAGTGTTATGCGATGTTTGGGGGAGTGGGGCAAATCCTGAAAAAGGAGGGACCCTAATCCTACCCTGACGGCATGCATAAAGGAACTGTGAATGTGGAGTAAGAGCTGTGCAAGCACAGCGCGCACTGTCCTTGTTATTGTGGCTGTCACCATGGCAGGGGTCACCACTTGGCAAGGGCTTCCTGGGTCTCAGAGCAAGCTTCACACACATGCCACCTCATCAACGAGCCCTGTGAGCTGGCGGCACCAGCGCCTTCCCCAGTCCATGAATTTCAGGGTTGTGGTCCTTCTGATCACCCTCCTTTCTTCCTCCCTGGGAGAAAAAACATGGAGGATTATGGAAGTCGCAGTGTATTTCTGTAGCACGGTTGGGTAGAAACCAGATCGCTGGGCACTAGAGGGAAACAGGTTACGGAGGAAATTAAAAATTGGTCGCATTTGCAGAACTCTTATAGGTGTAAACAATGGGCTACATTCTTTCCATACACTATCTCATGTCGTCCTCCGCAACTCTATGAAAGAGTGAATAAATAACCGGCTAGTAGCTAATAATCTGCTCTACGCTAGTGTACTTTAGAGAACAAACAGGACCTTTAGCTATGTTTTAAAGGTCCTATTTTGCTGCTTCCCCAAAACGGTGTAGTTTTGTACCCAACATCTTCTTGTGTGTGTTAGTACCAGGAATCGAACTCAGGACCTTGCACTTGCCAGGCAGGCACTGTGCTACCCAGCTATATCCCTAGCCCTAGTACTTTTGGATGGGAGAGATTAGCCTCATTCAGCAGGAAAGTAAACTGAGAGAGGTTTAAGTGTCCCATAGTTTGACAGTTGTTAAGTGATAGAGACAGGTATGAGTCCAGTGGCCTCTGCCAACCACTTTCAATGGGGTAGGAGACTTCTACATGTGGCCCTAACAACCATAATGCGGATGGGTCATGTGAGCTGCCCAAAGTCTGCACTGCAAGCTGTTTTTTTTTTTGTTTGTTTGTTTGTTTGTTTGTTTGTTTGTTTTTTGCAGAACCGGGGATTGAACTCAGGCCCTAGAGCTTGCAAGGCAAGTACTTATTCTACTGAGTTATCTCCCCAGCCCCTGCTCAGGAAGCCAGACCATCACTTTCAAATTCCCAAGGGAAAGTTCTTGTGTGCTGAAACCAGGTGTGGTGAAAAATATACGAAGGCACTGCCTGCAGGGCCCTTCCTCCCTACTGACAAATACAAATGAGAAAGGGTCCTTGGAGTCCAGCAGAGCAGATTTACTTTAGTTGCCACCCAAGAGGCAGGTGGGAGTGTGGAATAGAGTGCAGCTGGCTGCAAACCCTTCCTCATCTGGAAGGGATTGTCTTGGAACTTTTCTCATTGCTGAGACAAAATGCCTGACACTCAAAGTTAAAGGATGGACAGCTTATTGCAGCTCAGTTTGTAGAAGTTTCAGTCCACCGTGGGCTGGCTCCAAGGCAGGGTGGCATGGCAGAGGTGCACCATGGGAGGCAGGAGGCAGCAAAGCATCAAAGTAGCAAGCGACAGAAGTAGCCCTGTAGAAAGACCCTCCACCCTTGGGGGTAACACTCACACCAGGGTGGGGCACCTCTAACCTCACACACTGGATCCCAGGATCACACATCCTAGATCCAGCCACTTCTGAAAAGCCCCACTATGACTGCAGGAGGCTTTAATGGGACCTTTAGACATAAACCATAAGAGAACCTAAGGAATTCACTTGATGTTTTAGATTACTTTTGCTAAAATGTTCAATGCATAGGATACACCTATGCGGCTCTGGGTTAAAGCAACTGAACCTCACACACCGAGAAGTACTTCTGGACTCACTTATCCAACAAGTATTTATTGTCTACCACATGCTAAAGCCTTTTTGAGGCCCTGGAAATACAACAGCAAAACAGCTACAAATTTATGAATTTATATTCTTCTACACAGCACAGGTACTAAAAATAAACAAAACAAAACCTTCATATCTGTCTATATCTCTGTTTCTTCTTACTCGCCAAAAGAAATACAAAGCAGGCGTAAGGAGAGAGTGTCCCGAAGTCACAGAGGCAGGCAGACACTTCACAGAGTGGTGGCGACAGGGGACACAGCCCTGGGTCTGAGAGGGGTGCAGGGAGCGCTGCAGAAGGAACATTCTAGGCAGAGGGAAAAGCAAACTGAGGGTCCCCAGTTGGGAGACCTGGGACAATGGGCAGGTTTGAGGAGTGGCTGAGGGGAGTGGAGGGGAACAGGGAGGGTGGCCAGAGCGGGGAGGCAGGCAGGCGGGCCAGACAGAGGCTCGTATCCTATTGTGAAGACTTTACCTTTTAATCAGCCCAAAACAGGACACAGTGAAGAAGGTCCTGCATGGATAAAGTAGGGCTAACTATTCTGACCTGCTTGCTCATTTAGGTAAAGTCAGGAGACACAGGAGATCCGCCAGTGCGAGGCCTTTTCTGTTCCTGATCCGAGCTGGAGAGTTCCTGAGCTGACCTGGGAGGGTTTTTAAGGAAAAGTATTTGTTTCTAGAAGAGGTATTTAAATGTCCTGGGGCTCTTTGAACCAGCAGAAATAGGAACCACTTAAGTTAACAGGCAAAGTAATAAGATGGTATAGGAGAAGCTCCCATTTTCATACTTTATGCCTTAATTTTAAGGAGAGTTACAAGATTTCCTGTAGGAATGCACAGTGTTATCTTATTTTATGCCCCAAACGAGAAAGAGCGTTCCGCTGGGTTTGCCAAGCTGTTAAGATGAAAATATCTGTTTGAGCACAGCATAATAGATGAGGTGTTTAAGGCATTTTCCTTTAGATTTTTGGTTAATCTTCTTTTAGTTAATTTTCTGAGATAAAATCCAGTTATAAATAACCTGAGGGTACCCTAACTGGGGTGTTCTGTGAATGTGAATCTCTAATAGCCAGGACTTCTGCCTTTTTAGAGATCTCTAGAGGAAGCAGTACTTTGAAAATTATCCAAAGTGAAATAAGTCGAAAGCATTAACAAATTAAAGAGAGGGAGAGAGAAAAGAAACGGGCAAATCAGAAAACTTCTTTGACATTCACAAGACGGCAGATCTTACCCTTGAAACTCTTTCTAAAAAAATTCAAACATTCGAAATCTATTTGCTGATTACAACAGAGAATTGATGAGTCTTTGTCATATGGGAGTAGCGGGGAAATCATCCTTTTTACAAGAGATAGCAGCGAAGCATCCAGACAAAACCCCAAGTGTAGGGAACGGAGGAAGGCCCTAGGCGGCCGTGCTTTAGATGGAGGTACAGGAGGGCTCATCTTAAAACGTGAAGTTTTAGAATAGCGTTTAAACGTAGCTGGTGGAAGCAAAAGAAACCCGTAAGTGTTCTCTCCTGTTGCGGTGTAAAGTGAGATTTATAAAGGAATTATGAAGCGGCATGCACAAGGAAGCTGTGTGAACTAGGTGAAACACGAATACCTCCTTGGAATCAAAGTGCACATTGGCGGCCGTCCCTGCGCAGCGCATCTATCACCACGAAGTCTGCTTATCAAAATAAATGGGCAAGACCCACCATGGGCATCACTCTAAACAAAACAGTCTGCTGCCCCAGATAAGGAAAGGGATCCTTCCCAGGTACTGATGGGCTAAAGAACATCAGAGGAGAAAATTCGCACTGGTTTCTGCAAAGCCCTACAAGGGTGAGAGAATTCCTTAAAAAAAAAAAATTGAGTAAGATGCTCTAGAAACCTGTATGCCACTAACCCTGTCATTAAGTGCTGGATTACCCAGCACAGGCCGAGCCTAGGCTGACAAGCATGTTTGAAGCCTGCAGAGTTGTAAGTGAGCAGGAAATTGCCATGGTGGCTTAGAAATACCCAGTCTAGCTGATGGCTTTGCCTCTATCTTCCTAAGCTTCTAGAAAAGGAGGCTGCTGGGATGACAGGAAGTCTGAGAACACTCACCTTGAGATAAGGAACAGGAGGAGCCAGAAACGGATGGAATGAACCCATATAACTGGAAGGGAAAAAGAATTAAATACCAACGGAAGCACCCTCTCCCAGTCATGAAGAGTCTGTCAAATTGAGTTGTTGCTGTTTTGTTTTGTTTTTTCAATAACGGGGCTGTAGCACAGGGCTAGTGCACTGAGCCACATCTCAGCTCTTTTTTATTTTTCATTTTGAGACAGGGTCTCAATAATTCCAAGGATAGGCTCGCACTTCCCACCATCCCGCTTTGAGTTCAGAGCTCCAGAGTGCTAGGCTTAAGGCATGCACCACCGTGCTCTGTTTTGTTTTTCTCTTTTAATCTTCCTGTGCAGATTAGATACTTGAAAACTAGAGAAATGCTATTTTGGCATAACCAGAAACCTTGTACACTGGGACAGCAGTAAAGGTACAGGATGGCTTACGCAGTGGCCGGCCACCCTAAGGGGGGCACATTGGGTCCTCGCAGAAATCGGTTAGGAGATCTACTAGGACTGTGGAACTGCTGGAGCAGGGAACGCCAGCCATCCGTGGAGCCAGGACTCCTGAGCTGCTATGTCCTGGGCACCTTTTCCCATCGCTGGATTCAGCCTTGGGGAACAAGGAGCCAGCCCTGGAGCCTCCTCAGAAGGCACCCAGCCTGCAGCCTTGGAAGATGTGGCAGCTAAAGACTCCTTCTAACAATTAATGAACGATTTTCTCAGCAACACGAGGAGCGGCAGATCTCCAAGAGGCCTGGCTCTCTGATCCCTTGTGCAGCGGGAAGTCAATAGGGCAGGCGTTCTTGGTTAAACTGTGTATTTTTTTTAAAGGAGTGGCCCAGCCAGCCTGGTGAGGGCTGTTTGTCCAGAGCCTACTCCAGTCTGTTTTCTGGTAAGCCTCTATTTGGGGCTGAGGCTGTCACCACAGACCGAGTCATCCAAGGGTGAACTGGCTCCTCACTGTAGGAGGTCACCCGGGGCTCACAGGACTCAGTGCGGACACCCGGGGCAGCAGCCCCAGGAGCTGTGGTGAACACAGTGCTGAGCCCCATCAAAGCCCAGCCCAAAGGGGCAGGTGTCCACTGGAGCTCCGCAAAAATACTCACAAGGCTTTCATCTGGGCGCTGGGCTCTAGTTCTATCTGCTCCCTCCCCCCGCCACCGAGACACAGTTACTGGGCAAGTTCAGCAGCGCATACAGGTTAGGGAGCAAGGACAAAGCCAAGGGTACAGCAATGGCCTCTCCCCCTGTCCTAGGAGAGCAGCTGGGGTTATTATTCCCGGTTGCCTCATTTAAGAAAAAAAGCTCCAGGAATGTTAGAAATTGTTACAGCTGACGTGGAATGTCTTTTTGTTCATTTATTTGACATTCAACAAATATTTACCAGATCACTTCTATGTGCAACTGCGGGAAATAGGTTTAATTGTGTTTCCTTGAAGTTCCTTCCCCTGGAAGAATTAACCATAACCAGAAGTCTATGGGAGCCTGCTGGTGAGACACAAATCTTCGAGGCTTTATTGCAGGCAGTTTCTGTTATAAAAGCACAGAACTAGAGAGGCAAAATAATCATGAATCGGGACTTTGTGTCATGGCTCGGTGATCATGCCAGTCAGTGATTCAAGCTTACTCCACTGAAAACTACAAAATGGAAAAATCAGAGGGAATGTCCCTTGCTGGCCCCCTGTGACTCTAAACTTTGAAGAGCTTATAATTCTTAGAACACACAGTCATAATGCATGTCTATGAATTTAGGAGAAGAGAAATTGGGTCACTGTCATCCAACCAAAGAGGAACCAGAGTCCTGGATGGGAATTGAGAGTGTTTTGTAGAGCCTAGCACCTGCCAGGCAGATTTAAGTGAAATAAAGGGGTTTCCCCCTTCCTTACATGGTGCTTTTGCTCAGCCCTGGTCTCACATATGTGTAGGTGCTTCAACACAATGATTTGTAGAGAGGTAAGAAGTCACCCCCAGGACTTGGATGGCTTTGGGGGAAGACTCTGGACTATATTACTCTGCTTTCACAACTTTTAAATCCACCGAAGTGCAGACTTCTGAGCTGACAATGGCAACCATAAACATCACCTTTTCCAAGTGTGCTGGCCCTTCAGTTATTTGGAAGACAGAACCAGGAGTAAGATGGAAAGATACTACACCCTAGCCTCACTCCAAAACAAGACACTCCATCTTTTATCTGCTGGCTCCAGGCTTGGCTGAGAGGCTATCTGGAAGTAATTGCTGCTGAATTTAAAACACAGAAATCTGCTGAGGAGGCGAGATAGCTCAGCAGTCTAAGCAACTGCCTGTGAAGTACAACGACCAAGGTTTGATCCCTAGTACTGCATGTTGTGCCAGCCTCCTAAACGGGGTGTGATTCCACACATCTGTAATCCCAGCACTGGGGAGGCTGAGACAAGAGGGTCACCATGAGTCCAAGGTGCATAGCGAGACCCTATAACAAATAAATAAGTAAATGTTAAAAAGAAATGAATAAACAGAAATCTGTACATCAGGAGCACTCTTTCATCTCAGTAGTGTGTGTGTGTGTGTGTGTGTGTGTGTGTGTGTGTGTGTGTGTGTAGCCATATGGCAGACACTATCCCTTTACCCTCAGAAACATGGGCAAATCACTCATGTATCACGAAAGTCTTCCCACGGACTACTGTGCAGCTTGAAAATCCTTCCAGCATCCCGATTCCATCAGCTGCTTCAGGTGACCAGACCTGGATCATGAAATGGATTCCATTTTACAGCCTTGATCTGGAATTGCTACTCTGTGAGGTGCTGAGGACTGGTGTGTGTGCTTCAGAGCTCACTTGGTAACTGTAGTCCAGTCACTTGTCAAACACAGAAAGAAGACACTGAACACAGGCGAGTGGCTGTCTGTGTGTTTGGGTCAGCCAAGATCGTCTGGATTCCTGGGGCTTCGCCCAACCCTGAGTGTCTTCATCCTTAGCGGGGAGCCAGAAAAGATCTCTATTTTGACAGATTTTCTAAGAGCAAGGAAATACTGGGCTGTACCCCATTGGGTCCATAGGGCTGTGTAACCTTGATTAGCTGTACCATCTACTATCTATTAATACTGAGATGATTGTGGCTAAATAAACATATTTACACTGGGTAACTCATAGTAAGAGGTTATGGGTCATTTTCATTTCTTTCTTTTAAAAACTTGGTTTTACTTTCTGACTTTCTACAAATTGTGTTTGTTGCACACCATGGTCTTTTACTGGAAGAGAAAAAAGAGGTGCTGATTTCCCAGGGATGCCAAGATATACTAAAGAGCCATGGGAGATCCAGGAGAAATGCACTCCAGGAGGGTGACAGCTCTTTCCTCCACACCTAGGCAGACCCCTGGCCGTCACTGTCCAGTTGTGGCCCTGTGAGCTCTCGGTGTGTGCGGGTGCCAGAGCATGAATCTTCTAATCGCCGTTCCCTGCAAGCCTGTCATCTCCTCTATAATCCAGGGACCATGCCAGGGTGACACACAGGAAGAGAATTTGGCTTATTAAGTATAATGAGTGAAAAATCTTCCTACGTTTCTATAACCACTGACTCAGTCACCTGATTTTATGGCCCTAGAATTTATTTTCTTTGATATCATTGCAGTCTAACTGTCCCGTCATACCTTGTAAGCACTCTAAGTGCGTACCTTGATGATATTTATACACTTATTCAACCATCACCACAATCTACTCTTAGAACATTTTTATCACTCCTGAAAGTTCCATCCACTCATTGCCAAACCAAGGCAAAGGTTATTCTGGGTTTTGTTTCTACATCTGCCTTGTCTTGAAATTTCATGTAGCTGCTGTACTGCACATCTTTTGTGATTGGCTTCTTTCACTTAGCATATGTTTGAGGTTTGTCCAAGCTATTAACTTCTTAAGTTGTTAGTTTCTTTTCACTCTCACATAGTATTCCATGGCAGGAGTCCACGTATCCACGTATCAGTTACGAGGCTTTGGACTGTTTCCAGGGTTTGGATAGCATCTAAAGCTGCTCTGAACATTCTCAGGTAAACTTTTGTTTGGACTAGTGTTCTCCTGTCTCACAGGTAGATTCTTGGGCTGAATCAGAGGATATGCTTGAACTTTTTGGGAAAATGGTTTATGCCCCTTCACATTCCTACCAGCAGGGCAAGCACGGTGGTTCTCGGCCTCTTCACAGTGCTCTGTGATACCAGTCTGCTTCATGAAAGCCAGCCTGTTGGTGTGAAATTCTTCTTCTAGTGGCAGCCAGGAGGTTAGAAAGGATCCTGGGGTAGCAGTCTGGAAACTCAGTTCTACGTCTTTGCGTTCACAGCCTACCAGCTCTGGACCACCAACAGTTCACTGAGTTTTCCTGAATCTTAGTTTCCCTGCTTATGTGTTGGAAATAGCCATGGAGTAGGGAGTCACAAGGTGAAACTGCACACCTAAAGGATTGTGCCGGACCTCAGATTCATTCTAACTCAAAGAGCAGATCAATCAACATGTAGAACAGCAAAGGATATGAAAATGCATGTGAATGGCAGCCTATTTTCTTGTAACGGAGCAAAAACGCCCCTTCAACTCTCCTTTGTAACACAATGCTTGCCTCTCCCCTACAGTATGTATTTACAGTTTTTCTGATCTCACTATCTCTGTTTTCTCATCACTGACCCACTCATCATTGGCCACTTCTGTGGTGGCACCACCAAATGGGATGAGTCCTGTCCTTCGGTGGCCCTTCCTCAGGCCTTCCCTTTCCAAGCTGAGCTCAGAGTGTAGAAGGAACAGCCCCAGTCCCTGGCAGGAGTCTTTGTGATAAACAAGGTAGAATCAAATCTTTCAGCCAGACCACTTACGCTGCGCGTGGCCAGGGGACAGCCTTGAATCCTGAGGCCAAAGGAAGAGCCTGCTCCCTAACCCCAAAGATGCACACTAGGCATCTGAACGTGGTCACTCACTGACCCTACTATCTGAAGAAAGCTGAACAAGCCAGTGCTTTGGCTATGCTGCCACTCCTCCCCCCATATCTCACTGAGCATCTCCACTTCCCTGCAGAGCCCAATGCTGAGAGCACGGCTCCCTGCTCTCCTGCCCATGTCCTTGATCCGCATGCTCTGCCATTTACTTAGGAAAATAACGCTAAGTTGCAACCAGGGTGACATAAACACCTCCACGAGCAGAACCACTCACAAGGGGTGCACGGGTGGTGTGGTGGCCCTGAACACTTAAGTGATTTTGTTCCCCTTCCAATTTCCTGTGGAACATTAACTTTTATTGATAGCTCATAGCTCCAACAACTGGTCTCAATTTTACTAACCTGAAGGACAGAGGAACAAGAAGCACCCCCTCAGCGAACGCACAAAGCCCGGCAAGGGACGCCTTGATTGGCCCCCGTGTTTTTCCTTTTGCTGCAGCTTTCCTTTAATGAGGGAGTCGCAATTATTGCAAGTTAATCATGTCTCATGTCCCCAAAGGGAGGAAGGGAGAAGTGGCCATTCAGAAGTCTAACAACAGCTGCCTCCAGGAGACTGCAAGGAGCAGCAAGGCACTCGGCAAAGTGTAGGCTCTGATTTATGTCTCTGTGATAGAGACCGGCAGAGGGATTCCTGGGTGTTTTCATAATGCAAGTATTAAACAAAAATTAAACCAGGAGACAGATGGGATGTCTATGTGATGGAAGGCAGACGGATCAATTTTTTTTCTTGTTTTCATTGCTGTATAGAATTTAACAGATCCAGCTCGAATCTGCATTTTGGAGCAACCCGTTATGTTTCTGACTCAGGAATACTTTGAGTGGTGTAACTACTGCTCTTTTTGCATGGAATGGTTACACTTTTTAGGAAAAAAAAATAAATCACAGGTATGATTTGTGGAGCACCTGCTCCAGGCCACCCACATTATTTGCTCTTCATAATTTTTTGCCACAATTCATAGCCACGGCAATCTTACAAAGTGTAAATCTGTACTGCCATTGTGAGGCAGAAGAAGTTGAGTCTCAATGTTCATTTGTCAATTGCCAAAACCCTAACCAAGGGGAAAGAGGAGTGAGGGTGTGCATCGAGGTCACTGGGAGTACAGCTTGATGTGGCGGCGCAGGCCTGAAACCCCAGCATTCAGGAGACGGGGGCCGGAGGACTGCTGTGTGTTCAAGTCCAGATTGAACTATGCAGAGCGATCCTGTCTCAAAAAGCCTAAAACAAAAACAAAAGATGCTCTTGTGGCGTCGCAGAATTGCTCTTTATTCGTCTTTCACCCTGACGTTCTTTTAAAAACTGTCACTTAGTAAGGCCTCATGAACTTACCTTACATCACTTGGGTGACTGACAAGGAACCAAAGTTGGAAAAGTAAAAAAGGAAGATGACAGGAAGTCAAGGGGAGAACCCAACTGCGTCTTATATCCCATTCTCTGCACATAGAGACCAACCCTACCACACTAGATTGGAAGATTGCTTCCTCTAAGCTATCAAAGTCTTCCTGAGAAGATTTGGGAGGAAACATCCCAGCTCTGCTATTATCCATCCCAGACTCACTGGTGACAGGGAGTTCCAGAGTGGCTCTCCTGGGGTCCTCAGTAACCACGGCCTACATCTATGCTTTTTCCACTGCCCCCAGTGCTAGGTGAAAAAGCCAAGTTCCCCCATTTGTCATGCTCATCCAATACCGCGAAGTCAGAGGTCAACAAGGAGGTCATAGAAGTGGCTTCATGCCACACGGTGCAGACGCAGGACACAGACTATGGAAAGACGCAGCGTAGCAGTGCGTGGTGAGATTCTTTCAAGTCAGGATGTAATTAACATTGCTCTTCTTGGTACTTGACCTGAGGTACTGAGGAGTATGAATACCTCCAACATGAGGAAGAAATCCTGTCAAGTGATGAGGTTCCATTTCGTATTATCTTCAGATATCCAGCAGTGAAGCTTAACAATAATGTTCCTTGATGATAGAATCAAAAGAATTGCCCTATGACGCAGAAATTCCACTCTTAGGGGTGTGTGTGTGTGTGTGTGTGTGTGTGTGTGTGTAGACACACCCTTGAGAACAGAAAATAGATGCTCAACACGGAACCAATACACATATGTTCCGAGCTATCCCACAAGAGCCAAAGGGCAGAACAGCACAGATACCCATCAGTGGACGACAGATGCAGAGGCAGAGCAGAGCCCTATTCAGCCCTGTGAGGAGGGAGGACCTGACAGGCATCCCAAGTGTGACTCAACCACAGAAAGTGGGTGCAGAAGCCAGCCACAAGAGACCATCTATCCTATGACTACATTTTTAGGATGTCATCATATCTTTCTAAGGCCCACAATTCAACACTCTAAGCCTGTGATAATCTGTTTATGTGACAGCAGGACATGGATAGGATATGATGACTATTCATGTATTCATTTGTTGGTTGGTTCAGCAGGTGTTGATTGAGCTTGTGCTATGTGGGCAGGGTTCGCAAATGCTGAGTGATAGAAAGGACCCTGTCCTGCCGGAGGGTAGCCTGCAGAGCGGGAATTCTATGGTGCCTCCAAAAAAGGCAGAGGTGAAAGGTCAGGAGGAAGGCTGATAGCAAATCACAGGTGACAAGGGGCCCTGGAAGGCCACTGAGGAAAGATAAGACCCAGAGAAGGGTGAATGGAACGTCATGTAGCCAAATCACAGTGCTATCCATCGTCTTCCTAAAGGTCTATGGTTAGGAAGTCTTAGCTTTGAGATTCTTTTTTTAAAAAGTAATTTAAAATTAATTCATTTATTTATTTGTTACAGGGTCTCACTATGCAGTTTGGACTCATAGTGATCCTCCTGTCTCAGCCTCCCCAGAAATGGGATCACAGGTGTGCGCTACCACATCCAGTTTCTGGACCGGCACAGTATGCCCAGGGTTCCAGGACTGGCATGGTATGTGGTACTGGGGATCGAACTCGGGTCCTTGCACTTGCCAGGTGGGTGTTTAGACTGCTGAGTTATCTCCCTAACCTGGTTTCGAGATTCTTGAGAAATGAAGAATGTGTAGTACAGACAAGAAGCATGTTTCCTTTTAGCACATTATCATTGCTTCAATTTATAGTTAACACTTATTTTTTATGGATGTCTGTCTTCCTCATCGTGGTATAAAATCTACAAAGGTGGGGACTCTTGTCAGTAGTTTCTACCACTAATAGTTCTTGCTCTCTCTCCCCCATTCCTTCTTTGCCTTTTCCTTCTCCTCCTCCTTCTCTTTCTTCTTTCCTATATTGAGAATTGGCTTTAGGACAATCACACTGAGCTACTACAACAGCCATTTCATAATTATTATTATTTTAAGGCAGGACCTTGCTAAGTTGCCCAGGCTGGGCTCAAACTTGTGATCCTCCTGCCTCCGTTTCCAAGAGTGCTGGGATTGAGTGTGCCACCGTGCCCAGCTCTCCTTTTGTTTCAGTTTTCTGAATGGCAGATGAATAAGTTAAAGTTTAGTCAATTCATTGTGACCTTTCTTGTCTGCCTACTGTATACTAGATTCTTTGTAAAGAAATGAAATAGCAGAAAGGAGTGTTCAGAACAGGCCTCATATGGAAAGAGCACAGTATGTGAGAAAGTGGACCCCCGTGCCTTCATGCATGCGCTCACCCGTGCATCCATCTAGTCATTCATAAACATTTAGAGCAGTGGCTGTGGTACAACTGCCACACAGTAGAGCACAGTACAAATAACAGCACAGCATACATTCTGAAAAAATCGCTCGGCTCATGAAATGTGCATTTGTGGATGCGGGTGACACGGGAGGGCTGGAAGCTCAGATCCGAGGTAAACTTCTGACTGGAAGTTCACGTAATTGGTTTTCTGTTGTTGTTTGTTTTAGTTCGTGTAATTGTTAATGGTATTACCGTGTGGCTGGAAATTTGTTACAACTTCTCTTGAGAAATAACTAAAAGTTTACTCATGAAAATGCTACTGATCTAAGTCGTCAAAGTTATTTGTTTACAGCTCTCAGGCCAGGCCACCAAGTCATTCTGTTAATTACAAGTTCTCCTCCAAGCAAAAGCAAAGTGTTTACTTGGAGACCTCAAGTCCAGATGGAAACAAGCAATGTTAAACCCTTAAAAAGCAAAAAGAATATTCTCCATGTTGCATCACATTCAGTTCCCCCTTTGATTTTCTTCCTGTGCAAACAGCCATAATTTCTCTCCTCTGAAAATAATAATTAATTGCCAGGATTCTGTTGGTTGGCTGTCATATCCCTGGACACAGGAAGCCGTGGACAAAGTGTTGAGTATGTTTTTCTTTTCTGCCAATCCAACAGTCATAGAAGACTGTGAGTTTGAGGGACACCACGTGAAATGGTGAACGAGAAGGTGCTTGCACCAAAACCCAATCTACAGCTACAGAAAAAAGCTTTACCAGCAGCAACAGGCCCTCCGGAATGGGTGCTAATGATAAAAACTCAGCTTTAACACATTTCATTTTTAATTAATTTTTAATATTTAAAAAAAAGCTTTTCCTTTGCACCACAAGGCCCACTTCTTCCTGGTGAGGTCCCAGAGGTATGTCTGCTCTTTTCTGGAAGGCATGGCTCTTCTAATTAATTAGAAATTGCAGGGGGAAGGAGGGGTGGAAAGCAGCGGGGGGTGAACAATCAAATTCCAGCCTTCTCCACTTCCCTTCCCAAGAATTGCAGCCAGAACTTTCTGCTCGGGAAACAAGCAGTTGCCATTGGTTGCACTGACTTCAGGCCAGACCTGCCCCGACTCCTGCAGGCCCAGGGCTGCCTGAAAACATTCAGGTTCTGTCTTTCAGGGATACTTTCTAAATTCCTATTTGTGAAACTTAGATCTTCTGTCTTTGTCCTTCTAGTTTACTATTTCAAATTCCAAAAGTATATCTTGATTAGAAGAGAGTCAAATATGGCAGAAACACATAAAGAAACTATATATTGATTTAGTCACTGTCATTGTCACTGAGACACAGTGCTTGACACCTGTGACTTAAAAGGACACTGGTTTACTTTGGGTTATGCTTCAGTCCACAGCTGGCTGGTTCCAAGACAAGACAGCATGGCACAGGGGTATGGAGGAAGAGAACTGCTTTTGGCATGGCAGACAGGAAGTAGGGAGGTCAAGGAAGGAGCCCGGAAAGGAGATAGAACCTTCTAGGTCATGTCGCCAGTGACCTGGCTCTTCTACAGGATCCTACCTCCTCATAGCAAATCAGCTGTAAGGCCTCCATCATGCAATCACCTTCCCAAAGGTCTACCTATGAGCTCAAAAGGCTTCCAGGGAGCATCTAGACTAACGTGTGTGTGTACGCGCATATATGTTTATATATATATATATATATATATATATATATATATATATGTATATATATATATGTACATGTATACATCTATGATAATGGTAGTATATACATATAGATTATTCTTTCTTTCTAGATATGCAGTATTTAACACTTTGGAAAGGCTAAAACTTAAGTAAAAATTACTCAGGAATTTAAAACAACACAGGTGAAATAGAAACTAAATGTGTATGTTTATGTATAAAATAACACTAGGACATCATTAATTCTTCTAATTGTACATTCATTCAAGTATCTCTGTGTTTTCTACTTCTGAATGGAAATAGAAATTCTGAAGGGAATGGCTGGAACGGAAAGCAGTGTGCTTAATTTGGGTTTCCACGATGACTGAGAAGTTTATGCTTCTATGAATAACGTTCTTTTCCCTTGTTGAGGCCAAGTTTTAGAAAATCAAGTTATGAATGTATGTCAAAATTTCACCAGAATTTTACTACTTGGGCAAAGGCCTCTAGCAGATCCAAGAATCCCTCTTGGTGGAGACATTTTGCAGAGAAATGGAACAAAGAGACAGGCAACATCAAGCTAGATTTGAAAAGCAAAGAAGTTCTGGTGTGGGTCTGTTTGTGGGGCTGTCTGCTGTCAGTGAGCTGGGTGGAGTGGTGACTGACTTCTCAGAATGGGTCTTAATCCCATTAAAGTTTATCAGAAAATTGCTTCAGCAATGTATTGAGAATGAGGCTGTGAATTACATTACGCAAAAAAAAAGATAATGGTCCAGACCAGATTCAAGACGTTTCTTTCTCAGGTCATGTTATGGTCTCCGTACTCACCAACATGGATGCTATCTGTCCTCTTAATTTTTGCCAATGTCAAGATACAACATGTAATTTTGTTGTTTGATTCCCGTTTCCATGAATTACAAATAAGTCTGAGGCTCTTTTTTTTTCAAGTGTGTTCATTTTCTTCACTGAACTTCCTTCTCATTTTATCTGCCCTGTTGTTTCCACTGAAGGAACATATTTTTCTCCTTGATTTGCTAAGTCTTTGCCTAGTTAAGACAAATTACTTAAGTGTGTCTTCATAATACTATGAACAAGGATATAAATATCCTACTTTAAATTACCAAATTCCATGCAGCTTCCATGGTATCTCCAAGAGATTTACTCCATTTCTACTTTGATATAAATATCACTATGATCTCTACATTAAACCTCAAGTGCCTCCTTTTCCCACCAACTAGACCCAAGTCTACTGCAAGAGCCTTCACATTCTGCTTCCTGCCCAAATCTTAAACATCACCTTCTGTTACTCTGCTCTGGCTCTTTAAGTCCCAATGACATCATTTTGAGGGGCCCAGACAGACTCCTCTTTACTCCCAAACACATTTCCAGCTAAATTCTGCAAGCAGCCTGTGTGCCCACCAGTAGATGAATGAATAAAGAAAATATGGTGTCTGTACACGGTGGTGTTGGTGTGCTACTTTGTCAGAAATAAGGATACATTTGAGTCATTTGTAGCTGAATGGATATCTGAGACCATAATGTTGAATGAATTAAATCAGATGCATAAGCTTAAGTATTGCAGTTTCTCTTATAGGAGAAACCCAAAGTATGACTAAACAGAAGAGCAAAATGAGAGGAAGATAATAGAAAAGAAGGAGCTAGATCTTTTGCACATGGGTGGGAGACCAAGAGATGGAAGTTGGGAGAGGGGGATGGGAAGGGACAGTAAGAATTGAGGTATATTGTATATACGAACCCAGTCCCCACAGTAAATGTAATCATTACGTACTAAAACGTGTACTCATAGAAATAAAAACAATTTTGAAGACCAGGCCGGTGATGGGGAGAACTTGGTGGTCTTCCCGCGAATTAGCTCAACCTAAAATCTGCCTGGCCACAGCTCAGTAAAGGAAGTGCTGCCAAGGACAGCACGGAGGAGCTCTGGGAACTTCCACTGCCGGCCAGATTTACAAATTGGAATCAATCTTCATCCGCACAGCTTCACCAAAGTTCCTGCACACTGAGCATGGCAGAAGATAGGTGCCTTTCAGATCATCTGTGATTAAACTCACTGCATTCCTCTTCAAACAAAAGTGTTTTTTTCCCCAGCCTGCAACATATAATTTCAGTCAGCTAACACTAAATTAGACACCCACTCAGATTTATTATGATAAGAACATTCAGTAAGCTAATTTCAAGATGATGACTCCTATAAATTCTTATAATTTATTATTTAGTACTTTGGTTTTTAATCATTAAGTACGTGAAGACTTTGTAGGTCAAACCTGTATTAATGAAGACAGTAATCTATTTTTCAAACTCTGCTCCTCACCCACCTTTCAAATTGTAAATTAACAGAAATAGATTTAAACACACTTGTAAGAACAGAGGCAATAATCGGGAGGTGGAGGGCCATCACCCCAACTGCCTAATCTTCTTAGACTGGCAATCATGGTCCTGATTTATTTACAATGTGGCAGCGTTGGTCTTTAAACAAAACAGTGGAGTCTAAATTTAAGGCGCTCTTAGTTCAGTAAAACAATGCAACCCATAGCTCGTATTTAAGGTTGTATTTTTTTGAGAAGCAGTACAAAAGATGGCAAGTGCAGCTTTCATTCGTTGTTAATCTGGCTTTCCTGTGGGTGTTACAATTTGAGCCACAGAATGGAAGTAAAATATTAACTAAATAAATGTTTTAGAAAACAATTAGTGTTATCCAGATGAGGGTCTCCTTTATTTCCTGATTTCATTAGAACCTGTTTCATGGCTATTTCAAACACTTGGCGCTGGGGCCAGGGAGATGGCTCAGTAGAATAAGTGCTTCCTTGGCAAGCACAAGGATCTGAGTTCAACCCCTGGAAAAAAAAAAAAAAAAAAAAAAAAGAAAAAAGAAAAAATAGTTGGCGCTAAAAGACTTAAAGGTATCATTTTGTGGAACAAAAGAATACTTTTTGATCGACTGTATACAAATAATAAATAAAGTTAGCTGAGGTGGTAATATCTTCTAATCTTTCTCCAATGCAAATTAATTGTATTTGATACAAGCTCTCCGAAAGCAGCTTTAAAAATAAAATAAAATGATAACGGTGTTCACTGTTATCATTTTAGCTAAGTAAAATATGAAGAAACAAAATGAAATAAAAACCGAACATGTGCAATTGTATGTAAAAATAAGCAAGGAGGTGCTGAGGAAAATCTAGAAGCCAGCCCGGCGAAATGGTAGTAGCTGCTATCCTCCACTGACAGGGCCACATGCGTTTGTGTTTTTTAATTTCTTTGCTCATCATTTTTCACCAAACATTCTGGAAAGCCCTTCAGAAATAAAAAGGCGTCCATTCTAGTGAAGTATTTAGTGAGCGCATCTCACATTACCTCAGTGTCTGAGTCTGCATATGACAGTGGCCACTTTGCCTTACTGCATTATTACACCGAGGAATTTTTATAGCATCGCTTGTGTTAGTGCACTGTCCCCCCCACCAAGGGTGCACTCGCACAAGCGGGGCTTCAAAACAGGAAGCCAGTGACATCCCCACAAACCTATAGAAGCTCAGTTACTTTTTATTGATTTTCTCCTCCCCCTATATCCTCTGGAGAAAACAAGAAGTATCAAAGTTGTTTTTCTTTTTTTCCACACCCCCCCTTTTTAGAGAAGAATATACAATTATTCTGCTTATGAGGCTCTATGAAGAATAGAGATGAGTGACAAGGTTTTAGCAATTTTGGTTATGAAGAATTTGCTTCAACTAGATTTGTAGGCTTCAACAATCAAGAAAGAAAGAAAGAAAGAAAGAAAGAAAGAAAGAAAGAAAGAAAGAAAGAAAGAAATTAAAAAAACAAAAATACTACCTGCTATATATAATGTGTTTGCTATGGTTATGGATGACCAATATTAAATTCCCTCATTAACTGTATCTATTATTGTCAGTTTATGGATGGGGAAACTGAGGCACAGCATCACCATTTGTTGACTCTGGGCAAGTCAAACAGTCAAGATATCAGCTGCATCACATCTGACCAGTTTCTAAGATACCCTTTACTGGGAAGGCAAAAGACTGTTGCCACAGAACTTTTTTTCTGAAATTGACAGATACAGAGGTGAGGAGCTGGAACTCATGAACTTACAAAAGTTCAAATCAGGGCTGGGGAGATAGCTCAGTAGAATAAGTGCCCGCCAGGCAAGCGCAGGGTCCTGAGTTCAATTCCTGGCACAAAAAACAAAAACAAATAAAAACAAAACAAAAAAAAAGAAAAAAAAACGCCAAAAGTTCAAATCAACAAATGTGTAATTTTAAACTCAAGAGACAAATAAAAACATTTAAGGATTCCTAGATATGCCTTCATTTTAATAGTTGTTAAAATGCTAGATTAATTATCCTGTAGGCAGTGCAAGTGGGTTGTGTTAATATGCATAAAAATTACTCCAAAATTTAACATTGTTAAGTGGCAAGAAACATTTAATAACTGACTGATAGTTTGGCTCAGGTCTCTCCCAGGCAAGATACTGCATTCAACTGTAGTCACGAGACCTATTCCACTTAAATGGAATAAGAAGGTCCAGTCCAAGACTGTGTACTCACAGGGTTGCCAAATTGGTCTGGCAATTGGTTGGAGGTCTGAATACTTGTCCAGTGGTCCCCTCCATGCTGCTGCTTGAGCATCCTCATAAGATGGCAACTAGTTTCCTCCATAGCTAGTAAGCCATGAGAAAGGAAGGCAGAGGTTTCAGTGCCCTGCCCTCTAGCCTCATAGGTTATGTTATGTCACTTCCGTGTCAGTTATAAGGGTTAGTCCATTCTGGGGAACCATCTGGGCTACTCTCCTTGAAAGAGGAACAATTGTCTCCATTTTGGCTGACCCTGATCCTATTTGCATGTATTGAAAGTTGGATAGGACTGTTCCTTACCCCTTCAATTGGCTTACATGATGCCTATGAGTCCAGCGGAGCTGGTGGTCATCTTTGAAGATGGAAGGTGTGTTTCCCTGGAACCTCTACCTGCTGCTCTCTTGTGTGAGCTGGGTTGAGACAGTGTCAAGAGCCAATGCTGTATGCAATATATCAGATGGGATTGAGCCTTGAGATAGAGGTTATGACCTTCTGGGGCTTGAAAGGTTACACATCAGCGCTAAAGCACTGACCTCAAAACATTAGATATTATCTCAGTTGTGTCATGCAGATTACTCTTTCTGCATATTCTTCTCACTGCATACCACAGAGGTGAACACAGGCCTCCTACCCAGCCCAGCTCACAGCACGCGCCTGCTTCCCACCATTCTCACAGTCACTCATCCTCAAGCCACTCCTTTCTTCATGAATGAGTAAAGTTCATGTTCGGCCTTGGGTTGAGGCCTTTGTTCCAGTTGCCATCATCATGGCTGGACTTAGGACATCCTGGCTCCCCATGACTACAAATAAGGCTTAGTGCCTTTATTCTCACCATGGGATTCACTGGAAATGGTAGACTGGAATTAATTTGATGGGATTCCAATGACTTTCCATGTAGTTACATATATAAACTTCCTGGGCTTGAGAAGATGACAAGGAAGGCCTCTGTAGAGTTCATTTTATAGAATCAGGGGACTCTACTAGTTCATGGAACCCAGAAGGTGAGGAGCATTGAGACTACCTTGGGTAGTGGCTACTGTGAATACTCTTTTCTCCTTGTACAGATTCTTATTGTGAGATGTACTGTACCATTTCAACAATAAAAAAAACTCTAAGTGGATGAGATTGGAGAAAAAGAAGTCACCACAAAGAAATGTAAGGTTTGCATTGGCCAAGTATGTGCAGGCAAAAGGGTGGCTGAGCTGCGAGGTCTGAATGGCTGCAGAAGTTACCATCCATGGAAGACCAACTAGACCCTGGGCAGCTGTGCCAACAACACTGGCCTTCTTCCAGTGGCCAAGCCTACTGCCACATAGTGGCCATCTATCCTGCTACCACTCAAGGTTGGAGCACTTTTGTGAATTATTTTAGCACATGTTTGTTAGCACTAAACAGAAATAGGATCACAACCAGCCAAAAAGGAAGTACAGTCACTTATCTACATGGATAAAAATTGTGCTAAATAGATGCATCAGGTTATTAAGGAAATACAGAATCTGAAAGGAGAGAAAAGAATGGAGAGGTCCACGTGTCTGATGCTCATCTATTTTGGGAATTTCTTCCATGGGCTTAAGAACTGGTGGTTCAACCTCATCATTACCTTATTGGTAGAAGGAGAGAAAAACTGATCTAGGCTTCGCTTTCTGCTCCGGGGTCAGCCCTAGGCAAATCTGTTAATTAGGCTAAATTTGGCCTGCTTAGATACTCTCCTGCTTTCCTCCCCTGCATCCTCCTTCTGCTCTACACCAGGCCAGGCTCCCCATCCCCTTAGGCGACACCAGATAAAGGCCTTCCCACTCCACCGCGTGCCCCACATCTACTGTGCTCTGTCTCTGCCCTGGTATGAGCTGAGTATATACACAGAGCCTTTTGCTTTAACAGCGCCTCTTTCTCAAGCCACTGGACCAGTGCAAACATGAGGTTCAATCCTTAGCAAATACCATTTATCTTACTATACAATACTGGTTGGGACAAATGAGACTTCACTGTTTTCTTTTCTTTCCCTCAAAAATAACAATATCCACAGTGAAAAGCAGCAGAAAGTCCATCTCATAAAAAGTTCCTGTGTGATTTGTTTTCCCCACATTAACTCTAGTCCTTCTGCGTTTGTTAGCATTTTCCACACAAGCACCTCTACACAAGCAAGGTTCAGTGGGTGAAAGGACTAATCATTCGTGGTCCTTTCTGACTCTGTGCAGGAGCCGGCCTCTCTGCTTGGCCTCTGCAGGGCTTTCTCATGCATCGGGAGTCAGCTCCTAGTGTGGTTGATGGAGCGCAGGTGCTGCGGGTTGGCGAGTGATCAGCTGTGACAATTCATTCCCTTCAAGGTCCCTGTCATCCTCTAGTCACTTAGCTCAGGCCTGCTCCTGAGGTGGTGTCAGAATGGTAAGCAACAAAAGACTGAGTCCCCAGATCCCAAAGATTTCAGCGCCTCAGCTGGTGACACCTTTATCAAGGTCCCACTGGTCAATGCAAGTTACAAGGTCACCCTGGTTGAAATGGGGGGGAAACAGACTGCACTTCTCAGTGGGAGGAGTGGTGGCGCTCTATAGGATGCTGTCAATGCTGTGGAAGAAACACAGATTTTGCTTCTTAAAACAAAACAAAACAAAAAAAAAACCTGCTCTCATTTTTCAAATTACCATACTTTCTCAGCCCCAGTTATTATTATTAATACAGTTATTATTATTAATTATTATTACTATTATTATTTCCATCTTACAGAAGAAGAAACTGAGAGAGGCAGTAGCATCCCAAAGCAAAGCAAGGACAAACTGCTGTGCGATTGGAATAGATCATGTGTTGCATTGGAATCAGCTACAAAGTCATATTAGAACATCTGTGTGTATATACATTTAGGTAATTTAATGTGTCTAGAAAGGGTTCTACAGCTGAGGGGTAGCACAGCATGCCTAAAGCCCTGGGTTTGGTCCCTAGCTCCACAAAGTTATATTTCTATATAGAAATATGCAATATAGAGACATAGTGATATATGCCGTAGATGTACAAGTTAATATACATCTTACACTTCCAAACTCCATCCAATGACTTCTCGATATAAATGAGGATACCCAGCACCCAGATCTTGGTTCTACAGGTGATTCTCCAACAGAAGGAACTGGAATTTCTTCCTTGGAGAAGCACTTAGATTAGCCCAGGGAAATACAAGCTAAACTGGCTTTTTGCAATATCACAAGAAATAAAGAAGTTCAGAGCAAGATAGGCCAAGTTGCAATGGTACAGGAGCCAGCCTGAGAGAACCCAGTTGCCAAGGTGGAGCAAGCTGAGCAACAAAATAAATATGGATTTTGTTGTATGATGACTTACCCAATGAAATATTTACGTATCCACACTGATGTCAATGGAAAAAAAAAAAAATTCAGCTTACTTAACAGTAAGTAGATGCACAGCAGAGCCTGGGTGGCATCCCAGGACATTGAAAGGCTAATGGTGGAGGTACAGTCATACTCAAATCAAGTCTGTCAGTCAAAATTGGAATCTGGTTAACAGCGATGAATGAATGTTAAGTCCCCAGTGCTAAAAGAAAAGGGGGGGGGGCATTGTGTTGCCATTAGGGGAAGCTGGGGGAAGGGTCCACGGGAATTCTCTGTACTACTTACAGGACATTTCTGGAAGCCAAATTTTATTTTGAAATTAAAAATTATAGAACAACAATGTCAAAAAAAAATGTTCCCAAGTCACACAACTCCTGATGCCTTTGTCTACAGTCAAAGGCAGGTTAGCCCTGTTCCAGAGTGTGCACTGTTCCCTGTGTGCCAGGCCCGCCCCACCCACGATGCACAGAGCGCTGCCTCCAGATTGGTTAAGCCTGGCTGAGGACCCTCCTTCAGAATGAATTAGATTAGGGAAACACTAGAGGCACAATTCAACACATACCCGTTTGCCCTAAATGGGGAAAATGAGGCACAGGCTCATTAGAATGCAAGCGTGCAATAGCCACTCTCAGCTCCTTGTCCTAACTGCCCAGATATGCCAACTTACAATGTCTTCCCTTGATTCCCCACAACTCAGTTAAATTAGTACAGGATGGCACATGCTAAACTCAACCATTTTGTCAGTTAAAATGAGTGTCTCGAAGGCCATCCTTCCGGGAATATTAGTTACCTTGTCCATTACTTACTTAATCATAGCTTGGAGTTATTTTTCGCCTTATGGAGACTGACTATAAATTATGGTTACAACACAGCAAAGCCACACTTAGCAAATTATATGGCACGGGAAAACTTTTGCTTTGGGGGAAAAATTACATATTTCTTTAAAAGTATGTTTTATAAAATATTATATTAAGGCTATAAAACAAAATCCAGGAGTCTTTTTTGCAGCCTTTAGGACATATTTGACAACTGACTCAGATCAAGCCACTGTTCTTAAACAGGGGTTTCAGTGGCGAGATTCGATTTGAATTCATCTCCGTAGGGCCAGGGGCTGGGGATGTTCACATTAAGGCAAACGGGAAGAGGCTAGAAATCCTGTAGGTCTTTGCACATCATGTAGAAAATAAATTAGCCAAACAGTCTCATCTTTCATTTTAAATGGCAATAGTAGACTAGAAAGACAATATTTTTTCACAGTTACCAATGGATTCCTTTTATTTATTTATTTTTAAAATAACATCAGTCCACAGAAGTACCATGGAATCTGATTAAACAAACAGATAGCAAGATGGGACCACAAACGCATGTAGGGCTATTAAACAGGAGGAGACAAGGAGCCCTGAGAATGCAGGTTCCCACCTGTCCATAGCTTTGCCACACTCTTCACAGGGCTATGTCCGTATGGCTGGAGACAGGCAAGGAAGGTAGACTTCCGGCCTCAGTAGCCAGTCTTTGTTGTTCTGTAGCCGCCACCATTGCTCTGCCTCCCTGGTGCATGGCCGGTCCCTGGCGAGTTGGCAGGAGGTCAGTGGGTCAGTGCACACGGTGATGTTGTTAGCTGGTGGTACCTCAGCCAGCTCCACCCAGGACAAAACACGCAAGACCCAGAAAGAAGGATGGCTCTGGGGTTGCCAGGTAACTTTTCTCAGGCAGCCAGCTACCCAGACTAAAAGTCTGCAAAAATCTTTCTCTAAAAACCTATGTTTTAATTTGACTCTATTAATTGCATGGAAATTATTTGACTCTATGATTTATAACCCCGCCAGAATTCTGCGGCCTTTCCCTCCATATGTGCTGTTGCCATTTTCCCCTTTGTATACCTATCATTTCCCATTGTTTATCTCCCCTGATTGATGTTCAGGCATGGGATGCCTTCTATTATGAGATTCATAATTATCACTGGTAATAGAGAAGGCTTCTCTATTATCTTCGGTGAGACTGCCCAGATTATTCATTGTAGTCCACTGGTACCACACCGCAGGAAAATAAGAATTTATTTCCCATCCCAGGCATATGGTAGATAAGAGGATGTATTTATTTCTCCATGTTTCAAAAGGATTAAGCTTTGAAAAAATAAATATCACTTAGGCTGTCAGGAAGCAGAACTTTATGGTTCTGGGTTTAGAGGGGCTCTCTGGGGCTGAGAATAGCAAATCTGCGCTCTGATTTTAAAAAGAGAGCAGGGTAAGGAAGTGGAGAATCAATTATAGTTTTACTTGGCTAAATAAATTAATGCTATATATTTCAACCATTATATTGGTCTACGCGGCACTCAGCCCACCTTGGACCTCCGCGTTAAATAACGCACCAGCTTATTTATAAAAATGTTACCGAATTCCAACAGTCCTTGACCCCGGCTATTCTGAGAGCACATTGAATACATCATCTGGGTTTTGCCTAATTACACATAATTAGGAAATGTAATTACGCTTTTCAGTGCTGTGCTGCCATTAGGAACGGAGTGGACAGCTGAAATACTAGTAAGGATCCAGCGCTTCGGAGCAAACACATGAAAAATACGAGCCAACCTCTAAAAATAGTGATTGCACCGAAGGTTAGTAAATCAAACTTACAATAAAACAGAAAAAAAAAAACCCTGTTCTTGGCACAGACTAAATACGTGAAGCAACAGTTATGCCGGCTGCCTTTGTATTAGGGACTTACTTAAATATCATTTGCAACCGCACTAAGCTGGGTAGAGGGGACGGATTGTTTTGCTCCTCAATTACTCTGATTTGCTCACTTTCTCGCATCTTTATGCCTCTCTTTTTTTTGTTTTGTTTTGTTTTGTTTTTTCTTCTTTCTCCTTTACTCTGGATCCCCATGAGCTTTTATTTCACGGCAAAGGGCAGGCAGACCTAACAGTCACATGTCCTGTGTCGCGCACGACCTTGCCAGCAAGGAAGA
>NW_004524587.1:2932155-2951054 GCF_000260255.1 Octodon degus
TAGGATAAGACAGCCAGCTGTGTTACAAACTGTTTTCCTACCTAACAAGCCTGTTGAGTGGTGTGTGTGTGTGTGCACATGTTTCTCTAGGTCAGGTTTCTATTCTGTTTTTATTTATATCTTGTGAAGGGAATACTTCCTTTTCAACCCATCTTCACCACCCTCCCTTGTATCTTCTATGTCCTTCTCAAAGGCTAGATAATCAATCAATTTTGATTTTTAATCAATTTTGGCTTCTTTCTCATCCTAATTCCTGCCTTGCTGAATCTGCTTAGAACCAACTCCCTCTGGATTATTTTATTAGAGATACTGCTGTTCACTCTAATCTAGGTTTGAAACACACTTCTGCAAAGGCCTCTACAGTCACTCCAGGCTCTCCCCAGCCCAGGAAGGGAAAGTGCTGATCACGATCCAGCTTTACAGGGTAATTCCTACTCCTCTCCTCTCCAAGAGGAGGGCACAGGGCGCCCCACATCTGCAGCCCTGCTGGGTGCTTAATCACATCATTGCTATTCTGGCCCAGCAACCCAAGACATTCTTTTTAAAAGAAATATTTTATAACTGTTTATTAACATCCTGAAATGAAATTCATAAATAACCTGGGCTACGCACACACATAATTAACTAAAATTAATATAATATCTTACTATAAAATAAAGAAAAAGTAGTTGATAATAAAATATGCATTTTTGGCTAGGGAGATAGCTTGGTGGTCTCAGTACCCACCTGGCAAGCTCTAGGACCCGGGTTCGATCCCTGGTACCTCATGCTGTATGTGGTGGCACACGCCTGTAATCCTAGGGCTGGAGAGGCCGAGACAGGAGGATCACTATGAGTTCAAGCTGCATAGTGAGACCCTCTATCAATAAAATAAACGAAAGATTCAAAAAATTAAAATATGCCATTCTAAAGCTAACTGCTCAGACGGTATTGTACTACAAGCTCATAATGAAATCGTCTAATATTTGCTTTTACTTATAGGTTTACATTAAAAAAAGAGAGACAAAATTCACCAGAACTTTAAAATAGGGATAAACTATATTTCTTGTATAGTCAATTAAATGAAAAACCAGCTCTTTGCAAATGAAAAGCAAAACAACTCCTCTGATTGGTAGACCTGCCAATTCTAAGCATGTCAGTACTTGGCCACGGTCAATTTCAAGCTGCCCAGAGTATGAACAGCAGTGGGGAAAACCAGCTCTCGTGAACAGCAAAGAACAGCTCCAGGACATGGCTGTCCAAATTGCTGGGATTACAGCGGCTACCTCCGCAGACAAATCCCAGGTCATGGTGACCAGCTTCGTTTCCAGAGTGCTCCCGTACACGTCTTTTCCAGGGTGTCTGCCTTGGTAAAGTTTTCAACAAAATCAGACACAGTCTTCTCTGGATTAAGGAAACTGTTGCATTTCTGAGGAGACTCTGCACACTGAGTCCAGGGCACAGTATGCTTTCCATAGTCAGAAATGTCCCATGATCCCCCCTCAGGTACTTTGGTGGTGGGTGCTTCCTTGTGGTGGACTATTGGCTGCATCACATAGATGCACCATGCCAGATTTTGAATTTAAGAAGACGCCAGCAATGCAGCGGTTCACAGGCGCATCACACACGAGGAAGCACTGTGTTGGACAGTGAGTGTCAGGGCTGAGCAGATGACTCTGAGAAGTCCCGCTCAATGCTGAGACATACAATACAAAACAAACCATCAGCTCTGCTGACACCAAGAAATAAGCCCCAAGCCCAGGTGGTGTCATACTGGGCCACCATTCCACGAAAGCTCAGCCATGAGAACATCTGCAGGACTGGACTGGAACACTCGCCAGCCAAAGCATAAGTTTTCAATCATATCAAACACTTACTGTTATGCCTTGCACCATCTCTTCCTAAGCCTACAAATAACATATCTTCAAAATAAGAAGCACACATAGAAAACTAATGTGCAGAGAGTTGTAGGACTGTTTCATGCCACACTATTATACATGTGCAGTCCACATTAGTGGCGATAATCATCTCATATGTAAATCATTCTACGAGCCCACACGAGGACCAACTGGGGGCTGCTGGCTGTACATGAGGCCCTTCCACCCCCTTAGGATGGCAAGTCTCTCTTGCATACAATGTTGTATTTGTGAAGCATGTTTCCGTATGCTAACTCACTTGGATGCCCAAACACCAAGCAGCTTATTAACTCTCCTGAAAAATAAAAAACCAGGCTTAGAAGGTAAGGGAATGGAGGATCAGAATAAATAATAAAGCGACTTGCTCATCTCACTAAGATACCAAGAGGTAATAGTGGGAAGAAAATGTAGGACTTTCGCTCTCATCTGCCTGGAAATTTGGCTAGCTCCCAGGTTGGAAGATCATTTATCTAGAAATAAAGGTACTCAAAAGCATTACTTCCAGAGCATGATGGGGTGCATTTGAAGTTGGGTTTTCCAGGTGCATGCGAAGCTACTTGTCAGTCCTGATTTATTGATCCTAACCAATTTATTGATCCTTCACTAGGCACCTCAACCTTGTAATTCCAAATCTGACATGCTCTGAGCTAACCTTAACCTATTTCCTTCCTGCTTCCCCAAACCCCAGGAACTTGCAGAAATTAAAATGAGAAAATAAACACACACTGACAGTCGGGCACACAGTTCAATTAACAACCATGAGTAATATTTATTGTAAAATCTTAACACCTATTAGCATGAGAAGGGGAGAGAAGGTCCCAGCTCTGCCCATAAATGCATCCATCCCTCACCCCCCAGTGCTCACTCTGCTCCTTGGAAGGGTTTCTCAGCGAATCCTTTTTATCAGAATCAACGCTGTGGTGTCAGTTTGAGCACAGCTTTGGGTCTTTCTGAGAGCATGCAAAGCCTGAATGCTACAAAGCCAGGTGGATGTAAACACACCAAAAATGCCTTCATGGCACCTTTGAACTGGGTGGAGATGGGGATTGAGAGAGGACATGCTCTACACCAAAATGGAAAGGGTGACTCCCTCAGGGTATGGTCTTGTGGCTGATTCAAATTTTCTGGGTGGGTTTTCCCCAAAATGTTTAGTAACTTTTTGTATTTTGACTAAACTTTTGATTTGGAGATAATAGTCAATTCCCATACAGTTGTATGAAATAACACAGCAATCCCACGTCCCTGACCCAGTCACCCTGATAGTGACATCTCCCTAAACTCTCATGCCATATACAAGTACACTGGAGAAGCCAACACTGGCAGCATCTCCAGCCCACCAGGATCCCTCAGGCTCTTCGTTGCTGTAATTTTGCTACAACCTGAATGCTACATAAATGGAATGCTTTGTATATCATCTTTGGGGATTTGCTTATTTCACTGATTTTATTTCTTTTACAGTCAGAGAAAATTCTCGAACATGGTTTGTGCATAAAGGCTCACCATTTTAAGGCTCAATGGTGTCTCTAAGAATCAATCTAGGCTTGACTCTGAAATGGGCTCCTGGACACTCCAGCACTTCACAAGCGACTTGCCCTCTTCTGACTGGACAGCACGGCAGCTTCTCTCCTCATTCACAGCGACTGAGTCACCTTCTTCTGCTGCAGCTCTCAGCTTTGCCTCCAGGAAAAGACCAACGCCTCGGCACTGACCCTCCCCACACAGCCCGCACAGCCTGGACAGCCACTGGCCGGGGCACAGCCTGGCAGAGCTGGACGGGATGCTGCTAACCTCCTGTGTCCCCAAAGCCCCAGACACGCAGAGAGAGGTGCACAGCCACAGTGGCTCTGGGTCCTCGCTATGCCTGTGTGTGTGAAGGTGAGAAGAGATAAGTGCGAGGGAAGATGACCAGGGCAGTCTGTGCCATGGAGAGGATTGGAGACCCAGCCCTCCTGCCCGGAGGGCAGGAGCACATTCCCTTCAGCATGAACGTTTACTGGGGCTTCTTTGCGTGGTGACTGTGCAAACTGACTAAAATAAATGCAAGGCTCCTAAAGCCATACCATATATAGTAAGTATCAGTGCACGCTGGCTAGAATTAGTACACATACCCAAGTGCAAATAATAGATATCACTCCAACTTGGAAATTCACTTTGGTTTTAAATCACTCAATTTTTCTTGATATGTAACACCAAACTCCGGCTTTACTAAGAAATGGTCTCTGGCCTAGAACCTTGTAGCTGAGAGGTCTGTATTCAATCTCCAGTCGCACCTAGCTGGAAAATAACAAGTGTCTCAACATCGAGAAGTGTTCCGGCTTGGCGTGATGGCAAAGGCCTTCGAACGAGTCCTAGAAATGGCATCTGTGTTTGTCCATTTTCAGCTTAAATTGCTTTTGGTTCAACCGCTGCCATGCACTGCCTTGATGCAATCTCCTCCAGAGTGACACAAAACACAGAGGAAGAAGCAAGAGGCTGGCGCGGATTAGGAAATAAGGGACTCGCTGCCTCGCGCACTTCTCTGAGTGTTGAAAGAAATAAAAATAAAACTCACACTGAAAGGCAATCTCGATGAAGCGTGTGGTAAGAGTGACATTTTACACAGCCCAAGTCTTCTGGTCCAGCCCAGCAGTTACAATAAAAGCCATTTGCATGCCATCAACCATTTTTTCAGTTTCTGCATGCCATTTTTTTCTACTCGTTTGTCTCCCTCCCTAAATGGTAAAGCGCACTGCGCAACTGTGAAATTTCTGGCGAACACAATCTGGGCTTGTGTTTCTGCTCTTCTGGAGACCAACGTCAATCTCTGCATTCCTCTCTTCCGTTATACGTCACCTTCTCTCTCTCATCGCTTCCTACTGACCTCTGCCTTGGGCGGGGGGAGGCAGGTACTTCTTGGCAAAAGCCCATCTACTGCCTGGCTCCTTATGCTAAGAAATTCTATTTCATCTCAGTCCTGTGATCAGGAGTCCAAACCACAGGGGCTTTGGATGCATGAAATAATTAAGTGGACCTGAATATAGATCAGAGATCCTGGGTTGAAGCCCCATCTCTGCCATTTACGCGCTGCCTGATCTTAAGGAAGCTGCTATAGAATCACTTCGTGTTACTGTCTATACCCAGCAAGTGGCCTAATGCCACCCACCTCAAGGTCATCATGAGAATGAAATGAAGCACTGGCTTTGCATGCTTGGAACAGGGCAGGAGTAGTGTAACACCCCAAATTTGCAAATAATAGGTGAACTTTTATTAAACATGATGATGGACAGAGGCATCTGAAAATATCAGTCTGGGACCCTTTTCTCATTAGAATATTGCTTGCTGCAGTTACTAGAATATTGGTGGGGCCCCGATGCCAAGTGCCTGCGTGAATGAGCCAAAGGAGAATTCAGCCCCAAGAAAATAATTTTCCAAATCACAAAGACAGCTTCCTGTCTCCAGAAGGAGCTACTGGCTTTGCACGTGGAGCACGGGGCTTCCGCCTCACCTGTGGCCCTGCTAGGCATCCTTAACTAGGCCACACCTGTGCACCTTGCAAGGTTAGGGTCCCACGCCAGTATGCTATTAATCCGTGCGAAGGAAAAGCAAATCTAGCTGTTAGAAAACACATGCTCTCCTCTCCCGTCCCTCTTCCCCTTACAAGGAAGAGGCCAGCAGGGGACACAGATCTCTTCATTTTCATGCGTGCATACAAGGTCACTTTCTCAGCGAATCAATAGAGCAATCTGAATACGCAATTTTCATGTCACTATGTATTTTGGAGTTGAAATACATTAAAGGGAACAAGAATAACAAGACATTGAAGAAGTGGCAGCTCAGGTAGTCTCAGAATTTTACATTTGTTGTTGTTGTTGTTAATCTCACTTATATCTGAGGATACAAGCTGTACTTATATAAAATAGCAGAAATAAGGACACTGAATTAAGATTTGAATTTCGCCTACCAAACAAGGTGTGAAATTTTTCTAAAACTTTGCTAACAATATCTCAACAATTCCTCCTCCTCCTTCTCCTCCTTCTCCTCCTCCTCCTCCTCTTCTTCCTCCTCCTCCTCCTCCTCCTCCTCTTCTTGTTCATGTTAGTTTCTCCCTCTGTCCTATTTTGCACTGCTTCGTGTGATCTTGGACTAGCACGAGTTGGGTCTAGGAACTGCTGTGTTTCCTTACACAAGTCCTTTCCTACCTTGTTTCTTTCTTTATGAAATGCAGTCATCAAAATTAGTCTCACCAGTGGAAGTGCTATCAGGTCTTGAGTCAATCTATGTGTGAAAAATTGGATACACATTGTAAAGTGGTTCCATTGTGTGATTTTCCAAACTGCACAGCGTAATTCTGCTTTCTCTTTCTTCAACATACCACAGTTCCATTAACATACCCAAAAGATCTTTTTATTTTACAAAGCATTTCTCTTTTAAGGTGAGTTCTGGTGTTGAGTCCCTAGAAAAGGACTTTCCTCTTACCAATTTTGTGCAGGTTTCAGACCTCCAATTACTTTTAGGCTGTTTTGAAACATTACCTTGAATGTTATAGCTAAAAAAATAAAGCCTAGAAATTAAAATAATAAAAAATCTTGGCTAGGCAAAGGAATTTTACCAGTGTGCTGGTGCTTGTTTTCTAGCTTGGAGGAGACCAGTATGACAATGAGAAAAGGAAAGAAAGCCTTTTGGAGCAGGATAAATTGCATTTAACTCCATCTTTTAAGTAAAGATCCTTGGCTTTCATTCCTGGAGTTTTTCTTTTCTTTTCTTTTCTTTTCTTTTCTTTTCTTTTCTTTTCTTTTCTTTTCTTTTCTTCTTTCTTTCTTTCTTTCTTTCTTTCTTTCTTTCTTTCTTTCTCTTTTTTCCCTTCTGTATAACAGGCACCCTAATAGCCCTCAAAAACTTCTGAAATGTTTGCATCTTTTAAAAGATTGGAAATCAAGTTTTATACTTAGCACTGTGCCAGGCACACGGAAGGTCCTCAGTAAACATGAGCTCCTACGATTCTTGCTCAGATTAAAGTAGAGTGCACGCACAATTATTATACATAGTCATAAGAACAATGAAAGCTCATGCTTCCTATTTGCATTTTGCATAATAATTTTGGTCCTGGATAAGAGAGTCTTAGAATCAACCTGCCGTATGCAAAACGCTCGGGTCCGCACTCCTCTTTGCTGCCTTCCCTCCATCCCTGTGTCTTACAAATTCTCTCAGCCTCTCACAAAATCCTTAGTCCATTACAAAGTCAGTAGAGTGTTCAAGAAAGAAAAAGAATTCCTGGCACCCCATCTCATTTGCAACACACCAGCCTGCATTTCTGGACCCGCAGTGATGGGGATTTCACGTGTGGGGCCCTGTGGCCCTTGCTGCCAGCCTACCTCCTTGTTTACAACCTCCTGAGGACACACTTTGCTCATTTACTATGTTTCCCTGGATGGCAACCTATACACCTCTCAATAAATTTTGGTTTACCTAGGAGCTGACGGGCACAGAAACCTAGATTCAATTTGTGCCGATTTATGAGACACATGCTCAACAATCCTGGAAACTTTCCTGTAGCTCACTTTATAAATTAACCCCTTATTTAAATATTCTGCAGACTTAGCACAGGGCAGCGTTCAATGGGGATACTGTCCCAGATCAGCCTTGTGGGCCTCCTGGTGTTTGTTACCAGAACACACGGGCCCTATTCAGCACAAACAATGCAGATTTACGAGATTTACGAGAAGAGGGAAATGCTCGCATCCCCTTGTTATTCAGGCCACAGCGTCCACGAGCTCGCAGGGCTCCGTACTGCTAACTTCCAGACATCTGAAAGCTGGACATGGACTGTGCACGTGAATAGCATTATGGTTTCACAGATGGCTTCATTCATTTTCTCATTCATTCATTCATTCATTCATTCATTCATTCAACGGAAATGAATCCCTAATACTATACTAAGACACCCAGGGGAAAGCCAGAGGGATGCAGAACAGAATGAGACACAATATGTGGCCTCAAAGAGCATCTCTTCCCTGGGATGTCTGACACAGTACAAAAAGCATGAAACCTAGCCTTCGTTGACCTGGCTTGAAGCCTGTCTCCGCACTGCGTGTCTCTGATGATTTACCGATTCTCTTAAGCCCAAGGTGCCTGGCCTGCAAGACGAGTATCTGATCATTCCCAGTGCCACAGAGGAAGAACCCAGTTAATAATATTCCCTGCAGGGGAGTCTGAGCACACACAGAGGTTCCAGGATCTTATGCACGTGTCAGCAATCCACAGGAGGAAGGGAATCATGGGACAGAAAGGCGTAAGGGTGGTCAGGCTGAGTGAGATACAGGGACGAAGAGCCTGTGGGGTGGGACTGAGGGGCCCCAGGCACTGAAGCCCAGTTTTCTTCCCTCACAGAGGAGAATGAGGGGGAGGAGAAAAAGGAGAAGAGGAAGAGGAATTGGCCAAGCTGTTCAATAAAAGGCACCGAACATGGTTCCATTGGCGGAGAATCTGGACACAGGAAGATTGTATGTTGAGGCCATGTACAAAAGGAAGACAGAAAATGCCTCTTCTGCTTTTCTATATCCCACTGACTGTCGACAGCAATGAGGCCCCAGCACAGGGTCTGAATTCTCCAGGAAGGTGTCTTGATGTTAGAGGGGAAAACACGAAGTCTGTGAGTCCGAGTGACTGGGGTATGGCAGCACATGTCTGTCACCCGGCACTCCATAAGGCTGAGGCAGTGGGATCGCAAGTGCCGTGTGGCCTGGGACATTTAACAACTTAGTTAGAATTGTCTCTAAACTAGAAGGGCAGGAACATAGCCCAGTGTGAAGGCCCTGGGTTCAATTCTTAGAACTATAAAATAAGGCAGTGCTGTCATGATTAGAAACGGAAGTGATTTGTCTTTGGAGAAATCCTCTACAGAAGAACATGATGGAAAGAATTCAAGTTTTTCTCCCTGAAAGCATTATCCCCCCCCCCAACACTGCTGGCCTCTGGGATTCCACTGTCACAAATGGATTACACTGAGCTGTCCTCTGTCCAGTGAAAATCACTATAGGGAGGGCCACCATTGGACAGAAACTCAAGAAAGAAGATACTTCTTGAGGAGCCAACGAACCTGGCAGGTGTCTGGGAGAGTCCACATAGGTGGAAATGAAGCCTGTGGTTTCAATGAATGGCCCCAAGTTCTCTGATCATCTCCCTGCCAGTGGGGGAGTGGGATTCCTGCTCCTGCTTGGACCATAGTGGCTCCCTTCTAGTGGGTTGAACTAGGTGGAGGGTACAGGCTCTGGCAGGGGGGTGATGTGCCACAGTGGGGTAACAAGGCCTCACAGCTTCCCCCTAGTCCTTCTCTGTGATCACTTACTCAGTGGGTCGCCCACTGCCACAATGGAAGCTGCTCCAGGGCCATTTAGAGAGGCCATGTGGCGAAAACCAGAAGGTCCAGCCAGCAGCCACATGGGTATGCCACCCTGGACGTGAAGGCTACAGCCCAGTAAAAGGTTCAGAGCTTGCAGCCCCTGCCAACAGGTTACCGGAAGCTGCAGGAGGGACCCTGAGCTAGAGTCACCCACCTGGGCTACTGACCCATGGACACCGTAAGGGGTCAAGTGTGTGTTGTATAAAGCCACGGGGCTTGGGGTGACTTGTTAGGCAGCAAGAGACACCCTGCTAAGAATACCTAGGGATGAGAAACTGGGTTAAGTCAAAAGAGGAAAGAGGAATACAAAGTTGTGGCTGAAAGGGAGAAAAGAGAAAGGATTCCTAAGGCTCAGTGATTACACAGGGATCACTAATATTAGGGTCAGCCATGGAAGCTTTTCTCTCTCTCATCTTTCAGAAAAGGCTGTGCCAATGAGGGTGAGCTGGGGGGGCTACAGAGAGGTGCCCATGAAGGGCTTGAGGACGCAACAGTAGTCATCTTGCTTTTTGATAACACTCATAGGGGATTTGTGAACAGGAGTTATGTTTTGTGATTTCTAGAAACCATCTTCGTTGGCCACCTCAACGTCTGTAGCCACAGAAGCAGCGTTACCTCACTCTTGGATGGGTGAAGACATACTGCGGAGGAGGAGGCTTGCATGACCCACCTGGGGACTTTCACAGCCTCCCTGCAGCGTGCACTCCACTTCGGATGCGCAGGAACTGTGTGCCGGGACTCATGCTCCTGGGGGCCTGTGTGGGCTTCCAGTGGGTCCTCAGAGCTGCAGGATCTGCTCAGTGTAACTTCCAGAGCATCACCTCTACTTACTGCTAAGCAACCTAAAATATTTTCCAGCCAGCTGTGGAAGCTCACATTGTAACCACGGCACTCTGAGAGGCAGGGTTAGGAGAATGTCATATATGAGCCCAGACTTGGGTAGCTTAGCAACTTAACAAGACCCCATGTCAAAATTAAAAAGGCACAAGGGGTAGAGTGAGGGGGAGGAGATGTAGCTAAGGGCGAAGGCACCGAGTTCAATCTCTACAATCCCTATCCATTCCCAAAGAAAATAAAACATTTCCCTGTTTATAAGAATGCAGGTATCGGGAGCCAAATACGAACTGCCCCGGGAGCTTAGAAGATGCAGCTCTGAGGGACGTGGGGGTGATGTCATGGGGTAGCAGACATGGAGGAATGCTTCTGCATCCAATGCTTGTGCTGGCCAAGCCACAGCTTTGCAGAGAAGGTCAGGGGGACTGCAGAAGAGGGACATCCAGGGTCACTGAGCAGGTACTCAGACAACAAGGTCCTCAGGCCCTAAGGCCTGCAGCAGCCAGCCTGGGGTGCCATCCCACGGGGTGGGGGCTTGGAGCAGAGCTTCCTTCCCTCCAAGCCCCCTTTCTCACCATGTTCTACACTGCTCTGATCCTCTGAGCAGGGCTGTGATTCTGGCGACATCATTAGAAAGAGCACAGTTTCCAGACCCGCCTAAACGCGTTTGCAATGATTGCTGTGGCCTGTATGATAAATAATTGAAGCCGAGGCACCTGACCCAGTGGCTGAAGGGGACAAGGATGGGCTGGAGGCAGGGGAGGAAAAGGGTGCGCTGCCGAGCCACACAACTGGGCATGCAGAGTGGCAAGCAGGCAAGGAAGCCTGCAGCTCCCAGGGGGCCCGGCTGCTCAGATGTTGCCTCCAATCCCAGCTGATGCCGTCCCGCTCGGCCAAATCGACCTGAACAGCCCGAGAGCTGCACGGCCGCACCTGTCAGCCCCAATCGGCGCTGCAGAAATTTCGTTAGGAAAATAGATGTACCAAGATTCAATTTTTCGATTGTCTAAAGGCTTAATTTAGTGACCTTGGAAAATGACTCCTAGAGGTGAAAGAAGGAGCTGGGAATCTGCTAGGGTAAAGGGGGAGAGTGGAAGCTTCCTTGGTAATGGGTAATTTGTTTACTCTAATTTTCAGGCCTCTTTGTGAAGCCATGGAAATGGTGAGGTAGCTGCTATCATTTTCTTACAGAAGTGGAGGGTGAAAGAGGGGAGCAAGCGAGAGAGAGAGAGAGAGAGAGAGAGAGAGAGAGAGAGAGAGAGAGAGAGAGAGAGAGAGATCCTTTGCAGTCCTGCCCTCCCTCCCCTCTTGGCCCCTGTCCTTGTCTTTCTTCCTGCTCTCCTTTCTCTTTCGTTTTGTCATTACTGGAGATCGAACCTAACACTTTGCACTGAGCTACATCTCCAGCCTTTAGGGATCTCCATAAATTATTGCATTTTCCAGCTCCAGCTTGAACTTATAGTCTCTCTGCTCCTGCCTCCCAGAGTGCTACAGACTGTACTGCCTTTTTAAAGCAGGCAGATTTTAAGATAACAAATATATGTGTGTGCACTTTTGTGTGTATCTGTATGTAAATATACTGAAATTTTTACTAAAGGAAAGAAGATAATACAATAATGCCGAAACCTGGCCTCTAGAAACGAAGTCTACAGATGCCAAGTCTTCTTCCTTCCTCCCTCCATCCCTCCATCCCTGCTATCCTTTCTTCTTTCCTTCCTTTCCTCCTTCCCTCCTGCCTCCCTCCCTTCCCACCTAATGCTGGCCTTTGTCACAGCTGTGGTGCCTGCAGTATCCTAAGTGAGCTCAGCCCTCCTGTCATGGCAGAGGGTAGGCAAGGAGGCTTCATAGCCCCGACGCCAGATCAAAGCCACCTTTATGGATGCTCTGGAGTTGGGACTCTGCTGGCCCCAGCCCTCACTCGCTATGGGGCCCTGAGCACTCACCAGGGCCAAGTGTCAGTTTTCCCAGACTGGGTAGGGTCAGGGGGCTCCAACCCATTGGGGCACTGGAAGGAGAAAGGATCCGGCAAAGCTCTGCATGGGTTCCGCTGCAGTCTAAGGGACTGCGGCACAGTTGACGTGTTAGCATAGCTGGGGCACAGGGTGCCCAGAAATCAGATTAAGAGAGATGCCTCAGTGCGGGTGTGGGGGTGTCTCTAGAGGCCATGAATACTTGCCTCCCCTTGTAAGGGTGGGCCTCAGCCAGCCTGCTGAAGCTGTGAGTAGACCAGAGGGGACAGTAAGCCCCGTCTGCCTTGGTCTCTCTCCTCATTCCTCTCTCTCTCCACCCTTTTGTCTTCCTCCATGTCTTTGAGCTGGCTCACAGCTCTTTTCCTTCCTTTGCACACAGATTCTACCATAGGCCCCAGTGGCCTGGCCGATCCCCACCTACAGCTCCGGGAACCTTGCAACCTGGAGAATCATCCAAGCCAGCTCTTTCTGCTCTTCTTTTGGGCTCAGAATTTAGCCAATCAACAAATGGAAAATGGCACCTGGAGCCTATGAAAGGCAGCTCAGGGGACAAACCTAGAGGAAGAGAAAGGAACCCAGAATGCTTTGTGGGTAGCGGTGGGGGGGGGTGTCCAATAGTGAGGGCGCTGGTAGCCCGGCACAGGAGGCTGTGGACTCGCCCCGCCATCAGTACTTCCAGGAAGTGAGCTGAGAGTCCCTCCAGGCACTTTACGAGTATTAACTTGTTTTTACCCTCAAGGAATCCGGGTTCTAGAGGGCTCCTATTTCTCTTTTCAGGAAACTGGTGCTCAGAAAGGTTTAGTAATTTATTCAAGGTAATTCAGAATAGGGATTTTTTAATATATATATTTAGCACAGGGCCTACAGGGTCTAGAGGGTCTCACTATGTAGTTTGGATTTGTAGTGATTCTGTTGTTTTCAGTCTCTTAAGAGCTGGGATTACAGGCGAGCGCCACCAAGCCCAGTCTCAATCTCAATCGCCATCTCAGCGCACCCTGGGGGCAGGTCAGGCATGCTGTGCTCTGCCTAAACAGGCGCTTTAGTCCACTAAACTATCTGGCCAGTCCCAGAATAGGGATTTTAACCCAGGAAGTTAGTCTGCAGGGTGTAAAAGATGTGGCTTCTCATATCATCCATGTGTCTCACAAAAGCACCAGTGACAGGAATCAAGGGAGCCCTCATTTAGCCAGCATGAACACACTGCTTAAAAATCATACCCAGTCCTCTTCCTCTGCACTGGGAGGAAGCTCCCTGCTCCGAGCAAGTTTCCATCTTCCAGGACCTCCAAGGGTTGCACAAGTGACCAGACCCCCCTTTCCACCTCCGTGAGCCTCCCACATGCAGGGGGCAGAAAATGGGGAGGAAGAGGGCTGAGGACTTCGATCCCAGCTCTGCATTTCACAGCTCTGCTGCTCGCCAAGTTCCTGAATCACCATGATTTTTCATCTCCTCATCTATGCAGGAAAGAGAACCACAGCTACATTTTAGCACTAACGCAAGTGCACGAAGATACGGAGTGCCGCTGAATGGGCAGTGCCGTGAGCGTCTCCATTACATGATTATAAATCTAGCAAAGTCCCCGACTGCTCATTTGTAAAGTAGAGATAATAACAGTACCCGCTTTGTAGGGGAGGAGGATCCGCAGTGGTGATGGTCACAGCGCACATAATTGGCGTTAAAAAAATAAAGTGTCATAACTAATAAAGGGCATAGCACAGCATTTGGCATGTAATGATAGATTGAATTATGAATATTATAAATATGGAATAAGTATTTTCTAATTAATATGCATCTGCTAGTAGTTGGTACACAGTAGGAACTTAATAAAGTTGGTTGTTATAAATCAAGTTCGTATGTAAAGGGCGTTAATAATAATTAAAAGTGCCAAATGCAGTGCTGGGTGGAGGGCAGACACCTTGCAGGCAGCAGGTCACAGAGGCAGTGATCGGGCTGCTCTCCAGAGCTTCCCAGCAGCTTCTCCCCTCAGCTTCCGCAGAGACGTGATTTCTCGTTTTGCATTCCCCGCTCTGGCCCCTGAACCACATCTATTCCAGGCCCTTCTCTCTGGAGGATGCTCTTTTATTGTCAACCTCTTTGCCATTGTGACAGGGAGTAGGAGCCAGGCCTTGGAGTCCCCAGGCCCCAGTGGGGTGTTCAAATTAGATTAGCTGGCATCCCTCTTCCCCACTGTCACTTGCTGCCTCTTGCATTGTTGGCAGGGGTGTCATTAAGGCCTCATGGCCTGAGGAACTGAGAGACACCAGGGCTCCCGGTCGCCAATGCCTGCAGCGATTTGAACCTATTGACGCCCAGAAGCTAATTCCCCTGCCTGACCTGACAGCTGCAGCTCGGGCTCCTCCTGGCGCCAGCCCTGCCCCCTCGGCCTCCCAGATCCCACCCCACAGTCTATCCTAGCGTGGAGGGGTTGGGCCTGGGCCTGGGCCTGGCCCCACCTAGCATAGCAACACGAGTTGGAGGGTCCTTATGGTTCCACCTGCAGGTGCTCTTTGCCCGGGGTCTCCCTGCCCCAAAATGGGCCAGACAAGTGTTGGGGAGAAGCTGAGAACAGAGGAGTGTCACACCCCACAGACCTGGCCCTGGGATCACATGGGTACCAGTGTTGCCTCTTCCTCACTGAGTCTACATCCTCTGGCCTTACTTTCCTGGTCTGTAAACTGAGCAGGACCATGGTGCTTTACTTCCAGGGGCACTCTGTTGTCATCCATACAAAGCTCTGCGTTCAGAGCCCAGCACTTGGCTAGTGATTGTTAACATCATAACTTTGTGGATTAACAACTCGGCTTTTTATTCATTCACTATTTCAACCTAGGTTTGTGTACCTTGCAGCTGGGGATGTGGCTAAAGCTGCTGCAGCCCCCTCAAAGTCAGACTGAGGTCCCAGAAATAAACCAAGGATCAAACCCCCAGCAATACTACTATGTGCTTTCTGGCTTCCCGCTGCCATCTGTAAAACTGAGTGCAAGAAAATGAAAGGGGGTCATTTGAATCTGGCTGGCTCACCCTAAAGAAGGAAGAAAGTAAGGCATCTAATATCTAACGTGTGGCCTCTAGTGGGTACTCACTGGATACTGTTCCACTCAGAGAGAAAGAGAGGTGGGCCGAGTACTGTGTGGATGAAGCAAACTGTCACACAGACGAGGAGGAATGTGGCTGTGACTCTGGTCCAGGCAGTCTGACCCCACTCAGGCATCACACCTCTCACACCTCACACCTCACCACCGTGCTTGGTGCAGTGGGTTGAATGGTGGCCCTCCGCAACATGGGTCCCCTGGGTCCCCACTCAAAGCCCTGAAACGTGTGCTCCTGAAGTGAGATCAGGCAGGCAAGCCTGAAATCCATAGTGTCCTCAGGGACAAAAGTGAAGCCATAGCAGGTAGGAGGCCCTGTAACTATAGAGGCAGAGATCAGAAAGGTGCGGCTACTACCCAGAGTTGCTGGCAGCCACCAGAAACTGGAGGAAGACAGGATCACACCCTTCACTGTCACCTCCAGAAGGCATGTGGTCCTGCTGATACCTTGGCTTGGGACATCTGGTCTCTAAGACTGTGCCTGGTCTCTGCTGTTCTAAGTCCCTCCATTTGCAATAATTTAGTCTGGTGGCCACAGGAGACGAACACACAGTGTTTCAGGTGGGGGACCCTGTGAGGGAACTGCTTCTGCCATAGACTGTAAGGATGCACCACAAAACAATATCTATTGCTCTGCTTGCTTGCTTGCTTTCCTTCTTTCTTTCTTTATTGTATTTTAGGGAAGGGTCTACAGGATTTTCAGGGTCTCACTACTAGATTGGACTCACAGTGATCCACCTGGTTACAGCCTCCCAAGAGCTGGGATTACAGGCGTGTGCCACCTCATCCAGTCCCAGTTGCCCTCTCAGCACAGCTCAGGGTCAGGGCGGGCACTGTAGGCCCCAGGGATTGAACCCCTGGCTCCTGTGCCTGCTTGCAGGCGTTTTAATCTGCTGAGATATTTGGCCAGCCCCCTTGCTCTGTTGAAATAATATAAAAGAACACTTTTAAAATATGAAGATCACTACTAAGTGACCCATCATGAGCGAAGGATCAGTTTACAATAGTGGTGAGCTCTTACCCCCTCACCAGAATCCTGTTTGCCCTTGCTCTCCCACAAGAGCCCAGAGATGACCCTAAGCCAGGGACTGAGGAGGTCACCAGTGAGGTCCAAGGCTGCTCCAGTTGAGCAAATTGCCTCCTCTGCTGCTCCCAAATTAGAAGGCACAGCTCCTTCTGTACACAACTGTGCAAGAGGCAGGAGGGTGCAGTGCAAAGAGGCTGCCTTCAGGAACAGCCCTGGGCGAGGTCTTAGCACTGCCTTTTGCCTGCTCTGGTTCTTGAAGACATTCCCTCCACCTCCCTGGGCACCAGGATCCCCATCTCCATAGCCAGACTGACTGTCTCCTTGTCAGGAGTCCAGGATCATGACTCCCCGCAATGCAGCCTTCTGGGGTGGTCAGTGCACACAGCCCTTGGGTTCTGGGTTCGTAGTACTCTTTCCATGGCTCTCATTACTAGATGCAAAAGCAACTGCAACATCACTCCCAGAGGAAGTAGGTGCGCCCCCTCCCTCCCGGCCCATCTGGTGCTCACAGAAGCAGCCCAGGACACTCAGGTCCCTGGCTGATCTCCTCCAGCACCTGGCACCCGGTCTGATCAGTTGAGCAGGCGCACAATAAACACTGATGAGAAGAATAAATGAATGAGGAAAAGAGAGCTCTAACTCAATACACTACCCTTGGGCTGACTCCAGTAAATCAACCAATGACACATGTGGGGTCAATAAAACGTCCTCATTGGTCTTGCCATTCTTTTATCATCAGAGAAAGTATCTATAGCCAGAATTCTCCAAGCACATGTGTCTATGCAGGAATCTCACCCGGATGTATCCGTGTGCAGGAGAGAACTTTATCAATATTAATTTGAAGGTTATTTTTAAGCTTTATATATTACTAAAGATTGTTTAAAATCAAATGGATCTTACAAAATAAAATTATGTTTACCTTTCAATAAACAAAAAATAAGACAAAATGAAGTACTGTAAAATAAAATAAAATGCTGGGATTTAAAGCCCAGAAAGTAGCCAACACTTCCTTGCCCGCGTATCCATACGAGCCTGGGCTCCTTTGCACAGGTGTGTGCCCGGATTTATACAAAAGCTCCAGCACCAGGGCTGCCTCTGTCTTACCAAATGATGTCATTTAACAGCTCAGGTGAGGCTGTTACTAAACATTTGCTCAAAGACTGGGAGAGCTTTAGGTTGCTGTAGGTGATTACACAGACCAGTGACCCTTCTCCCTCCAGGGCACCCCCGAGATGCGGGGTGCTGTGGTCCATGCGTAGGTCACAGTGAATCCCCTTATAGCCTTCTGCTTCTTATTTCATGTGGGATGATGGCACGGGGTGGGAGCCTACATTTCTTCAATCACACAGGGAGCTAATACAAAAATGTGACCAGCAAGCACCTCCCCTGCAGGAGCCCTACTGCCTGGCCACCGCAGCTGTAGAATGCAAACATCTGTCCACATCATTAAGGCGTTTCTATACAGCACCAGGCAAGGTCTGACCCGGGGACCATTTCCACCATTAGATCTGAATGACCTCAGCGGCAGGGCTGAAAGGCCCGAGTATTAATTTACAGAACCACAAGCTCAATTTAAGATTTAATTTGAGATAACGAAGAGCTACTGAAAGTGTATTCAAACTTCTAAGCATGCAGTAAAAGGCCTCTCCCTGTTTTTCAAGTTGAATACGAACCCAGTATTTCTTTAACAGGCTTATTCACAAATTTACAAACAACATGAAGGCCTCATTTCTCTTTCCCCAGTTCCTTTTTTTAATTGAGTCTTTTGATGATGTTTCTTGTTAGCAACATTTCCCCTTCCTTCCTAATTTCCAAATGGCTAGGATTTGCCTTTAGGGAATACCTTTCAATTCCATTCCATTCTTACAGAGAAAACAGGCTTCCCTAGGAATCTCCCCAGCACACGGTTGGCTGTCTTGGTTTCCAACCTAAATATGCTATGTGTCTGCTTGTTTGACGGCGACAGTCACACAGAAGCATCTCCCTGCCTCCATGCCATTGCCTTTTGCTGGAAGGGTCCAGAGCTGGAAGGGTCACACACTTGGAATGCTGCCTCTTGGCGTTGGCGAAGGTCTATGCTCTCAAGATTTTATTTCTCAAGTATCTAAAATTCTGTTTGGAGGTTGGAATTTTAGTTGATTCACACAGATTTTTCAGACACTGATGAGTCTGTTTTAATTCTTTAAATTCTAGCTGGAGGTGGCAATGGCTGGCTTGGGCGGGAGAAGCCTGGCTCCATGGTGGTGCATGACTAAGCATCTCTTCTGTGTCTGCTAGTGCGCTGAGTGGTGTTTTCTCTACATTTTCTTAAAGCCTTAGTCTAGCTTTAGAAATGTTGAGGTAGGTTTTGACTTCAGCAAGCAGCTTCTTCTGTCTTCTGTCTTTATCTGAGATGCCATATACCTCAGTGCTTCCTGAGGGCAGGTTTAACAGAGACAAACATATAAACATACGGGTATTAAATACCACAGGTCAGCCGAGTTGAGCCCTGAGACTAGTGGAAAAAGATGAACCTCCTAGAAGCCCCACTGCGAATGCTTTGGTTATTGTTAAAAACACACAATGGGCAAAAACCAGGGTCACAACATCTCCCAATCTTGTGACTGGCCTGCCATACACCTATGTCTTTGGGTTTTGTTTTTTTTTTTTTTTTTTTTTTTTTTATTTTTAAAGCATCTATCACAGGTGGGTAGGCAGAGTGAGTAT
>NW_004524587.1:2951154-2995005 GCF_000260255.1 Octodon degus
TTTTTTTCTTTTTTTTTTTGGAGCATCTATCACAGGTGGGTAGGCAGAGTGAGTATCACGTGGAAGCCAAGCATAGATGGCCCAGCTACCACCATTACTAGATCTGTGTCACAGTGTTCACGGGAGGCTCTACACTTCAGTTTTCTCACTTTTATTCTTCTCTTTCTAGGGTAAAGAATAAGGCTCAGCACAAAGAGGGAGCGTGTGGACGTGAAACCTTAATTTCTAATATAGAGAAGCCCAGCTCTAGGAAGGCTGAGCGAAAGGATCTACACATGCTCAAGGCAGCGTGGAGCGCAGAGCATCTTCCATGCTTCCACTGGATCACAGGATGCGGCACTATTTAGAGACAGGATTTTTGCAGATGAATTAAGGTAAGGGTTGAGGTGAGATGATGCTGGATTAGGTGGGGCCTAAGTCCAGTGCCTGCTGTCCTCATGGGAGACCCCCAAGAACACAGACACACAAGAGGGATGTGAGGAGAGGAGAAGAGGTGAAAGGTTAGAGTTCCAAGCCAAGAAATGTACAGGAAGGCTGAGCAGGCACAGGCAGCTAGGAGAGAGGGCAGGCAGGGCGTCTTTCGGAGAGCCTCCTCAGGGAGCCATGCTACCTGTACCTTGACTTGTGGACTTCTGATCTCTAGGACCATGAGAAATTGAATGGCTGTTGTTTCAAGCCACTCAGATCTCATACTGCTGGCATGTATGATTTTGCATTCTGTTAAGAATGCAAAAGTGATTTTGGATGGAAGGTGTCGCGAAACAAATCCTTTGTGTCTTAGTCTACTCTAGTGTTATTTCCAGAATAAGTTGGTGCCCATGGGTCTAGGCTGGTGGTCTTCAGTGGCTGAAACTGCAGGTCACATATTTCAAAGAAGATCCCGAAATTCCTACTCGGAGCCCTCCAACATCAAAAGTCATAGATGGCCCTTGCTGCTCATGTTTGGCTGATGCTTTTAGACATAAGGGACTGCATACCGCTTAGGACCCCAGGACACAGGGATTGGGTCACTGCGCATCTCAACAACCCTTGTGCAGGCACATTACAGTGATCAAAGCAATAATAAGGATTACAATAACAAGGTGAATAGTAAGAAAATCACATGCATTGTGTTTTCTCCATATTCCTGTATTACCATACCTATTCTAGTGCTGATGCCAAACTAAGAGCAAAAATAAAAAGAGTTCTTCCATCTAGGAAGGTGCAGACCTAATGCTGAGGTCAAGACTCAATTGTTCAAAGGCCGGAACAGTGCATCTTCATCAGAGATAGCACAAGCTTCCACTCAAGAATTGAAGTGCTGGGTGGACCCTCAAACATGTGGGGAGTCCTTGGAGGCATTCAATGACAGTATCAAATGATGTGTGATGGGACTACTCACTGAAACACCATGCCTGCTGAGTAGGGCTCATTCCACCCTAGCATCTGAGGAGGCTGGGGAGATGCAAAGGCAGATTGGGCTGCGGAAGCCCTGGCTGGGTGGCATTCACAGGAAGGGTGGCTGCTTTGTTATGGAGCCAACAGCAGAGCATAGTGAGCCAAGCCCACTAAGTGGTGCTCCACTACCACTGCATTTAATTTGCATAACAGATGAACACTAGCGCTGAATACACCTAGCATCTGAATATTAAACGGCTTCCCCAAGAATACTCAACAAGGACTCAGGACCCAAGTCCCGCCTTCCCAAGTCAGGCTCTTAGCCTACACATATAACCTCTACCTTCTACTTTCTCCGTTGGTGTTAATGAACTGGCAATATTCTCAGGTAAACAGCCTTCAACTCCATCTCACAGAAGAAGAAACTAAGGCTGCATATATTTAATGGCTTCACTATGAAGTCAGCTGTGGAGATAGCCAGGACTTAGCACAAAACTGCCTTGTTGTAGGGTTTTCTACCTTACATCAAAGTCTGGATCAAAAAGGGCTGCGGGGGAGCCCTCTGAAGAGGAGTACTGCATGTGCCAGAGGTGATGGCATGGAAGGCTGGGGATGAGCAGAGGATGAGGTGGTGGCAGGAGCAACAGCACGTTCATCTGGAGAGCAGATGAACTCTGACATGCAGACTGGGTCTCTCTTCTGTGGGGTTCTTACGGCAGCAGGTGCCACCTCCCCTAGGAAGGGTCTGAGCTTTGGAGAGTGGCCTTACCCAAGGTCATCTTCTTCCTGGGCTAGTCTAACAGTAATCAGTCAGATTAAATGCCTGGCTGGACTGACCCATGGTTGGGTTAGTTCTGCTGGGCCCCTGGAGCTCCAGAACTTTCCATGAGATGGGGTGTGGCTCCTCTTAGACTGCGGCTCCTCTTGGGCTGCATCTCATCTCAACTTCTCCATCCGGTCTTCATCCTCTTCCTTTTTCTTAGGTGTTAATGGCAGGATACACCTTAAGGGATGTTCAGTATCATGAATACCCCTTGCAGTCTCCTTTTTAGAAGGCTTAATGAGAAATTTCTCATTTTTCAAGGAAACTGTCTAAGATGATGAGAAGGCTTGCCCTTATCAGAAAGCCACTTATTGGGATGATCCTACTGCCTTGAAATCCTTCCCATCCAAAACAAAGTAAATACAGTAAGTTCAGCCTAAGGGACAAGAGGAATAGAATGGGAGGTCTTGGGATTCTCAGGTGGAAACCAGCAGAAGACAGACCCCATCTCAGCAGGGCCAGTTTGTGTCCTTGATGCCCATGAGCATAGGCTTAACAGGGTTCAAACTTGAAGTACTTGTTGACATAATTAGTGCTGGCTCCAAGTGAGAGGTTCCGCAGCCAACTTGACAAGGGTTTTGATTGGCAAATTCAAGGCAAAGTTCAGCCAAGTTGTACATCTATTTTGCAGTATGCCTTATGCACATTCAGAGACATCAACTATTCCAATAGATTTCCAGTTTTATGGTTGTTGGTAGCTGCAGATATTAGCTCCTTAAGTAGACAAATGTTTCTGGCAGGCCAACCTGCACTAGGAATAGGAGAAATGCCTCTGGGTTCCTCCAAAAATTAATGTAATAAGATGCATTAATCAGAATTCTATCAAGTCTACACACTTGTCCTAGGCTTAGGAGGCAATACTCTGAAATTGCAGTTGGCTAAGCTTTCGTATTCTTTGAGAATAGGAGTCAGAGTTGGGCGGAAAAACAGAGTAAAGTTTATTTAAGAAAAATTGGCAACAGGAAAAATATTTAAGCAACTTTTAATTCCTTAGCTCCAGAGGGAACTACAGGGGTTACAGAAGATATGACCTTGGTAATTCTACAAATGTATGCCGGACTGACAAGGAGGAGTTGGTGAGACCTCAAGCCAACTCAGACTGGCCAGGGCCACATGGCTCAGGCCTGGGGTGCTGCTTTTTTCCTTTCTGTCAAACAATAGTTTAATTCAGGACTTGCAAAGGAATCTTGGACATTACTTGCCTTGAGATGCCTGACACCAGGTGATGAGAAATTTTGGAGGATGAAATAGATTACACAGATGGTCACTTGGCACTGTGAGATTTTTACTTAAAGATTATCTTCTCTGGAAACCAAGAGACACAGAGCCCCCAAGTCAGAGCCAGCACTGGTTCCTTTACAGGGATGTAGCATTTTTAGATGGCATTATACATTTTAAAGTGACATAACAGTGCCCTGAACATTGTACTGTCATTTGCCATGCCTTTAATGTGACACAGCTACATCTGTATTTACTATTACAACTCAGTACCCAGGAATGAATAATTTTCAGGACAAAGGGCTAGGCTTTTGTGGAAATACTTTTCCCCCTTAATTTAAAAAAAAAAAAAGGAAGGGAAAAAAAGGTGGCTCCTTCTTGTCTGGTAGACTTTAGTAATTGGCAGGATTTTGAGTAAGCTCTTTTAAGAGCCCTCCGTTTCTATTTTCACATTAAACACACTTGCAATATCTATTAAAAGCACAAATACTGAGGAACACACCAAGACTATCAATGAGCTTACATCTGGAGTCTTCAATATATCAGGAAAAATGAAGCCAGCATTCGTGTAGTTTTAGTTCATGGGGGACTCAGATGTTAAAAGAGAAGAGGGTAGCCTCTAGCCTCTTAAACCTGACCAATGTCAGGGGTATTTTACATCAATTCTATATCAGGGAGTTGATCAGAAGGGGTCAAATTCAGGATTTGATTAAAACAGCAAATACTGGACTCTGCCTCCATTTAAGGGGCATTAGTGTATGGTAAGGCACAGGAGTCCCAGATGGAAAAAGCCGATGAGATGCATGGATCCTTCTGATACGTTCTGCCTGGGACCCTTAGCTTTATAGATGAGGGAGCAACCTCCCAGGATGGAAAGACAAGGTTGCCCAGGAGACCTGGGAACATCTGGGAGAGAGCAAAGCCAGGGAAAGGGCTGCAGAAAGAGGTGGCAGGCCCTGAATATACCTTGGAAATGCTGGCAGAGGGTCTGCCTGTAGCAGCCTTTGGCCTGGATACTCCAGGATCCTAAAGTCCTTTCACTTCTTTCCAAATTTCTTTAAAAGAACAGGAAGGAAAGGGAGGATTGAAACCCAGGGGAAGAAAAAGGAGCCATAACTCAGCTAAGATTTTCTCCAAGAGCCCTCCCCTGCCCCCATAAATGTGTGTTTTGGAAGACAGTTTGTGTATTGGGCAAGGAAATGGTCATGGTCTGAGATTTCAAATCATACCTACTGGTCAGAGTCCTGGCAAGATGCAGATGGTACATTCAAAACAGGTAATATGAGGAGTGTTTCATAAACCACTATTTGCAAAGGCAGGAGTAGGGTTTAAGGAAGCAGGGAGGGTTCGTACAATGCCCTGGGGTTATAACAGCAGGAACAGCTCCTGCCTTGGCCAGCAGAATGGAGAGAACCTTCCACTGGGGATAAGTAGCAAGCCTGTCCTGTAGGGAGCAAAGCTGGGGACTGAGTAGCCAGCCTTGCTTTATTTGGATTCCCACTGGTGCCTTCCATTGCTGAAAGAGAGAACCTGAGCCCCTTGGGTTCAGCCTCTGGAAACAGGGGCACAGGTATGGGATGCAAGGAGCACACTGTAGAGAGCACAGGGCACCTGCACAAGGACAAATGAAGGCACTTGCCACACGTTCTTGACTTCAACCAGAAGACCCCAGCTGTACGTAGAATTCTGCACACTGGCACATGATACTAGCAGTTAACTGGAGAGTGGATCTTCTCCTGCCAGAAGATCTGATTTGGACATCGGTAGCCTGGGTGTTTCCCCTGGTTTCTCATGCGCCTAAGGTGCCTGATTCCATAGGAAGAACCGGATACACTCTGTAGAAGGTGCAACTCAAAAGTGTGTGTTTTTGCAAGAAGCCCTTGGGATTCTTATCCAAGCCATCACTGCAAGACCTTTTGTTTTGTATATGTGTGCAAAACCAACAGTAAAGTGGAAGTTTATTTGTTTATTTTACTAAGAGAGGCACCGGCGGGCAGTTTCACTTGGTAACAGGGCACAGAGGATCAAAGAATAACAGAAAACATACCATTCATACATACTGTATTTTATATATATATGGTTGTTGCTGCTGCTGTAGCTGTTGATGTGAGACGTGGCCTCTTGCAGTTCGGGATGCTCTTGAGCTCACTACTATAGGCCAGGCTGGCCTCTAATGAGTAATCAATACTCCTGCCTCAGATTCCTGAATGCTGGGATTACCGACTTGCAACACGATGTCCAGCTTTTTATATCACATATTTTTTAACACTTTTTATTTGAATTAACATGGATAAGTGCCAACTTTTTCAAGATTTTTAAGGAAAAAGGAGACATTTCATGAAAGCGATAAAAAGGAGGTGAAGAAGGACCAGGCCAATAAGATTCCAGAAAGATGAATGCTCCCTACATTTAGATGGCAACACATTTTGTCACAATTCTCCAAGAGAAAAGACTGGCAAGGGCCGGCCATAGAGCTCAGTGGACTAACGTGCCTGCGTAGGCAGAGGGCAGTGGCCGGGTTCCAGCCCTGGCATGGTGCGCTGTTCCAGCCCTGCCCTTGGGGCACACTGAGACTGAGATTGAGACTGGGTGTGGTGGCGTGTGCCTGTAATCCCAGCACTTGGGAGTCTGAAAACAGCAGGATCACTACGAGTCTGATCTATGTAGTGAGACTCTGTATACCCTGTACCAAAAAAAAAAAGACCGGCAGGCCTTCCAGGAAACTGCTGGCCCTGGTGGCAGAAAAGGATCCAGCCAAGCTCAGTCCAGCGCTTGATAACACACTGTCAAGCGCTGAAATGGTGGGTGTCAGTCCCATGAATTAGGAGAGTGTTCTGAGGTGCAGATGGTCAAGCAAGCGAAGGAAAACTTGAAAGAGAAACAACAGCAAGTGCCTGCAGCCACACAAGAGGCAAAAGCACCTCTAGCTTTGGGTGGGTGCAGCCCAGGAAAGGTTCAGGTCCTCTCCATTTTCTAATATAGATTAATGGCCTGCTCAGGCAAGTGGCTCCTGACTTGCTAAATGTGCTGACCGCCTGAAATTAGCGAAGGTGGTGACTACGGGAAGAAGAGAGAAATAAAACGAGCCGCAACCAAATGTGCTTCACTCATCCTGGGCTGACGTACGACAAACAAAATCAGCGGCGACAAAGAGAGATCAACAGGTAGGTCCTAGGTAGCTGAAAATAAACACAGGATGAACAGGATTGATGCGAAGGGGCCTCTGTGGCCATCGGTAAGACCCGGGGAGGCCCCTGGCCCTTTAGGGACACACTGGCAGGCTCTCACGCAGCGTGCCCTCGCACACCTTCCCAAGCAAACATGCGCAAATCAAAGCCGGAGCACAGCCAAATTATATGGGCATAATTACAGCTCTTTCTACTCAAGACCCAGTGTGTGTCCCCAAGAATTAATCTAGATTATCCTGGACTCCAGCAAAACTCAGCGGAGGCATCACACTCTGTTCTGGTCACTACCTTATAAAAATGGTATTAATCTAATGCTTGAAATGTATTAAGAAATGCAGGGGAGCTGGTTGCCAGGCTTAAAGGGCTCAGTGTTCTTAAAGGGGCTGCATACCTGGAGCTTAGAAGTTAAGGAAAGGGAAATAAAATCAGAGAGGAAAAGCAGATGCAAGGTAGTTAGGGTCGGAAATAGGTCTGTGAGGTAAATGACTCTGTAGCATGCAGCAAAATGGCAAAAATCAGACGCTACATGAAATCTGAACTGCTGCTCCGTTCTCTAAACACTATCAACATGTGGCAAAAATACCCTTCCTAATTATCTCAATATTTCTCTATAACTAGATAGAAATGAGAAGCTAGCAAAGATTTATCCTGTAGTAGGTTTCCTATAGTGTTTCCTCCAATGATTCATAACAATATTCTTATATTTGATTTTTAAAAATTGTTAAACCAAATTCAAAAGTGAGCCAAAATCTTTTCTGGAAATATGTAGATGCATTTAAGAAAAGCTGCAGGGAGCCATAGTGCCTTCTAGTATCTTGTTCTAGTTTTTAAATTTTGTTTTCAATAAAGCATAGGAAAGGCTTGTGATTCATTCCAAGACTTATTCATCAGTGCTGCTGCTGGAGTAATCAGGGTCTTTGGTAGAATTTTGTTTTCCAAATCTGTTCAACAAGTTGTCTGAGATTGCATGCAAACGTAACTCATGTCACTGAGTCCCAGGCCAGTGGCACCAAGCAGTGGCCTGCGGCCTAGCGCTGACATCTTGCCGCCTTTCTCGCAGAGTGCAGCACTATTCCCTGTGTCCCCACTGCCTTTGTTCTTAGCATGCTTCCTTTGAGAACTGGCAAACGGTTGCCAAGTCAGGAACCCCGCTCCTTGATAAGGTCACGGGTTGGGCCTGTACTAGCTGGGGACTGTGGGCTTCAAAGCAGGACGAGACCAGCCCCTTTCACAAAGATGTCATCACATAAGTGCACAAATAATAATAAGGGCCGGAACAAAGGTCATGGCAGCTACCATTTACTGAGTAGGTGCTGCCTATCAGGCCTTAAAATCACCCTAATGGAGAAGTCATTAAGGATGGAGGTTTACCAAGTTCAGGTAACTTCGCCAAGGGCTACATACTGGATACTTGGGCCCACCCCACGCAGGTCATATGTTGAAGCTCTAAGTCCCAGTGTGATGCTATTTAGAGATGGGGTTTTTAGGCGGTGATAGGTTTAGATTAGATCACAATGGTAGGATCCTTGTGAGTGGATCTTTGCCTTGATATGAAGAGACCAGACTTTGTGCTCTCTACCATGTGAGGCCAGCATAAAAATCTGGCTGTGTATAAGCCCAGAAGTGGGTGCTGAGCAGGAACAAAATCAGCTTGCACCATGATTTTGATTTCCCACCTCCAGAACTTGGAGATGCCTGTCATTAAGCTACTGAGATGACAATCCTTTGTTCACAATAGCCCAAGATAAGACATTGAAGTTACACTAAGTACGTGGCCAGCAAACCCACTGGACAATGCTAAGATGGCAGGATGAGTGGTCGGAGAATTTAGAGCTGGCGAGTTTTCTGATTGACAGAGCAATCACCTCTTCTGAGTAGATGGTAGATGTCAGTCCAGCTGTTACAGAAGGCAACTGTTAGCTCCATGAAGAGGTTCAGGGAACACAGATGCTTGTACTTCAGCCTTGGCCACAGAGGGAGGTGGAGATAGCAAAGTAATAGGGAATTCAATGGGCAACACAGGCAGGAGGCCAGGCGAAGGCAAGGAGGAGGAGAGAGAACGCATTCATCAGGGGCCCCTGATCAGTTCTGAGCAGCTGTGAGTCTGTGCACGTGCAAGTGTGAGAATGGGAGAAGTCAAGGGGACAACCTGTAGAGACAGAACCCTTGCACACTGAGCTGAAGCCCTGGACGTGTGTTTGCCTCACACCTAGGAACTGTGCAGTATTCAGTAGAGATCCGCACTCCTTAGAGGTTCCTAGATGTCAGCTCACACCTATCCTGCTCAGTAGGCAGTAATTCAGAGACTATAGAAGAGAACAAGGAGTGACAGTCTAACTGGAGGATAGGTAACTCCAGAACCAAGAGAAGTAGGTATATATACAACTTTTGGATACTGAAATCCTTTAAAAGTGTCAGAGGCATCTTCCCAATTCAGCCCAAGAAGGCAAGAATCTCTGGACAGTACAACATCCCAAGGGTACCCTCAGCACCATTTGTAATAATACCAACCTTATTTCTTTCAAAGCTCATCTCTCCTCTGAGGCTGAGAAAAAAAGGAGATTTCTCAGTGGAAAACTCCCTCTAATTTTTTATATTTGTGGGGAGGGGTTGATGCTGAAAGTCTTGTTCAGCCTCTCTCCAGTGTTCTGGGTCTGTCCAGGTGGGCTGACCCAAATAGACTTCATCAGTGTTTACTCTTGGCTGCTGGTTGCTTCTGGGTTAGGCCAGCGGTGGACAATGGCAAGAAGCCCTGAGCGGGAGGCTGTACTGGCCTGCTACTCCTGGAGGGCTTGCTTGAAGTTGCATCCCTTAACTGAAGGTCCTGTCGCCTCTCCATTTGCCCTTCTCCACGCCATGCTGTTCTTCAAGTTCCATGCTTGTGATACCCAATAACTGTTCCCTTTCTCCTCCTTCTCTGTCAAGGGGTAGTAACCCCTCTGCTCTTACTTCCCTGATGTTCCATGCTTCCCACGTGAGTCTCTTGATGAATGGTAACCTCATGATATCTTAATCAGAATGGTGCTCTGTCTTCTCTGGGCCTACCTGATAGCACAGCTTGAGAGGCAACGCAAAGAACCATGAAGTTCAGCAGTGGTGCTTGTCATTTCCCAGAGTGACCTAAAGCTTTGCTGATTTGGAAAGGGGGAAATGTTAAGGCAGGAATGGAAGGAGGGAGGGAGAGAGAGAGAGACAGAGAGAGAGACAGAGAGACAGAGACAGAGACACAGAGACAGACACAGAGATAGAGACAAAGAGAGACAGAGAGATGCAGAGAAAAAGTCATGGATGTAGTGAAGCAGGTTGAGAAACATACGAGACCTTTAAAATAAGAAAGTAAGATTTAGAACTTTCCAATGTTATCTGATTTTTTCTTGATGTACAAGAAAATTCATAGTGTTTGGACAGGATATCATGTCTGCATCTTGTACTATGAATAACCACTACAAAGACAACAATATGCAGCGTATTAATTATTGAAACTGTCCTACTAATTGGTTTTGAAACTTTCTCATTGCTATTTGTTTCTCAGTAAAATTAATTAAAAAAAGAAAAAAAGAAAATTCAAATAGAGAGGGGAGACAGTGGGAGGGAGGAAAGAAAGAAAAGCAGCACACATGTGCACGTGCATGATGACAATTCCTACCTGGAATTTTGGAGACACGGATGTGCTAGTATATAAAACTTGTCAAAATGCCCTACCCAGCCCAAGGAAGCTGTGACTCACAGAGAGGACAGAGGACCATAAACTGATCAGCAATTTTGGAATTCTTTCACAATACACATTGGTTTGTGTGTATGCAAGGCCACACACACACAAAGAGGGCCACAGCCAGTATGCTATAAAACATGATCTCTTTCCAGTTGTGAATGGGTGGTGTCCTTCACGCTCTTGAACGTGTATTCCACACGCATGCACCTGACATGCAGACCAACACACAAGTCACACCTACCTGGCACCGGGGTGCTTGTCCCTTCCTCTGCAAACTCCCCCAGTTCACTGCAAATCACTGGGAACCAGGAAGCTCCTTGATGCTTTGAAAGCTCACCAAGTATGCTAAAGAGCTTGCTGTCTGGCTGTCCCTTCTCAGTGTGTGAATGCACAGTGCATGCAGCATGGACGTCTGTTTTGGCACTGCGACAAAGTGACAGCACACTTGTCTTTTTGGATCTTCAGCTGTCATTTGTCTTCTCTTATAGAGTGGTTTGTTTTTTGTTTTTTGTTTTTTTGCCCTCCTGCATAAGATGATCGGTCTCCACAAAGAAAGTCTTAATAGAGTTACTTTTTCAGCGGCTTATCTTATCTAGTTGATATCCCCACCTCCTTCCATCCTTGGTACGATGGCCCACTGGAAGTGGGATTGGGCAGGATCTCCCAATTATGACCAAAGGTCCTGTTCAGTCGGCTAAAGTCACTCTAAAGAGACAGGAGGCAAAGTTCTCTGATGCTTCAGGATTTGTCAGGGTTATTGCGGCACGGGGAAAGACGCTTTTCAGTTGTTGACTGTTCACTTATTTTGTTAATCTCCAATGAGCCTCAAGCATCTCAGGTGACACCAGGGCCTCTTGCGCCACTTCCTAGGGATGTTTGCTATATGGACATGTCATGCTTGATGGCCGCCTACAAACTGCAAACACGTCATCATTTTCCACTGTGGAAACAACTGTGACTATCTCTATGCACAGGAATATATAAGCCTTCTGTGAGAGCAGGTAATGTCACTGGGCAGAGCGGGAGATTTCTTGGGTAAAATGCCACCTGGGGATAAAGCTGTGTTCTTGTAGGAGCATCTTGAGACCTTTAGCATGGTTTCAACAACGGTAAGGCAACAGGAACCCATTGCTCAGAAGAAGAATACCATAGGACCACCAGGTAGGTGCTAGTAGGTTCTTCCCGATAACCGAATCTCAGGGGCCCGGGGGTTGGACATGTGTATAAGTGGCTCATGTATTAGCAGGAAGCGAAGGGAGGCTTTGTGTGCTCCTAGGTGGGCTGTGCTGAGGTGGCTGGATCTAGGTGTGCTATACTGGGATTGAGGGTGTGTGGTAACTAAATTGGTTTAGCATAGTGCTAGCTGCAAACAATGGAAGCCTGCCCTGGGTACAGGTAGCACCAACCAATAGGCTTGTAGCCTGGATGGGACATACAGAGCCCCTCACTGCCGCTGCCTGCTGCTCACCGTGGGATGGTCACAGCCTGTCTTTCCTCTGCCATGCTGCCCCGCCTTGGAGCCAGCTGAATACACACAGAAACCTCTACGATCTGTGAGCTGCAATACATTTTTCCTCCTTTAACTTGTAGATGTCAGTTATTTTGTCCCAGACATCAAGTTAGTAACCAAGACAGTGACACAGGCGCCCGTACACAGAGCATTCTGGGCTATAGAGCATCCACTGCCCTCCCCTTTGACCTTCCTTTCCCAAATCAGTTCGGAGAAACTCTCAGGATCACTGCAGCAGCAAAAGCAGCCGGGCAGCCTCCTTTACACCCCAGTTCTCTTTGCGGAGGCATTTGGAAGCAGAGACATGTCCTGTATACTTTAGAAACATTTTAAAAAATGGTTGAATTTTTTTTTTTTTTTTTTTTTTTTTTAATGGTGGAAGGAGGGGAAAAGAGAGGAAGTGGCAAAAGGAAAGGCCAGATTTCTGCCTAAGAGGTGAATGGAAGTTGAGAAGGGCTAGCAATTGTGTCACTGCAGTACCCAGGGAGGAAGGGTAGATTTCAGTTAGTGCCCAAAAAGCCAAGAAGAATTTTATCTCATTCCTACCAGTCCAGAGAATAGTTAACATCAAATATGATAAAGATTGTAAACTAAAAATGAGTTCAGTTCATTCCTTTCTAAAACACTATGGTGGACTAAAGATCTTCTTTGGCTTTGATTTGGCTCCTATTTCCTCTTGAAAAAAAATGGATTTATAAAGCCAATCTGCTCAGAGATCTATTCAAAGTGATAGGACAAATGGTCTAAAGAAAAGCACCCAGGAGAAGGATCACCATATTTTTTCCTCAGGCTTGAGACTGCCTCTGAGAAGAGGCTATGGAGTTTGGGAGCAGAAAGGACTCACTCTCTCCATGTAAAGAATACAGTGTGCATGTCCTCATGGCTCCTCAATGCCCATACGTCATTGGCTATAGTTGGTAGAAAGCCTGCAACCTATGGGGCCATAAGACTCCCAATAATAATTCACCAGATCCTGAGACTTCTCCTAAGTACATTTAGATCAAGTGCACAACACTTCTCCCTAATAGAAGCACTTGCTAATGGCCTCACAGAATTGAGATGGGTCCCCCAGGCTACACAAGGCTATTATTCCATGTATTCAGAAGAGGGGCAGACCCAGAAGTTGATGGATGGACATGAGACAACAATCTAGTAGTGTACTCGAGCACTAAATCCATAAACAGGGTAGACTAGACTGCTGAGCCTCAGTATTTTCATCTTCCTAATATGACAGGTCTGGTCTGAAGTGATGTTCATGTATGAATATATGTAGAAGAAGGCTCATTGTATCTACTTTTTTAATTTTTAATTTTTTTCCATGGGGCTTATGTTTAAACAAACAAAGCACTAATAGAGAAGCCTTCACTTGCCATCAAAAAATAATCTCTAGACCCCTTACCCTAATGTAGTCTGACTTTCATAGCGCAGCAACATCTTTCTATGACATCAGAAATTCAGAATCCCACACCTTCAATAACTATCAATGGGGTAAAAATATAATGATCAAAGGCCACTGTGAATTTCATTATACTTTCACGTGAATTTCTGTTTTTGCATGTCATGATAGCATTTTATCACATTTGGTAACAGATTGTACCTACAAGGAAGACCTGTTATTTATTCCAATTGGGATAGAATTCTTTCAGTGTGTATAAATTTTTTAGGGAAAAGCCTCACAGTAAATCCTGGGTTATAAAGGAATCCATAATCCAGAGTGGTAGGGTGTTATTATTAAAAAACAAAAACAAAAACAGAGGTCTGGGGTCCCTGTGGATATCAAAAGAGGTGAAGATCTCCAGGGATTTTATCCATGGGGATTCAAAGGAGGAAGGTACCACGGAGAGATAGATGGGTAGCGTTGGAGGGGTGCAGGGCCTTGCAGTTTGTGCCAATTGGGAAGGTGGGTGTCTTTGGGCTCACAGGGCTCTGCGGGAAGACGTGTGACTTTAATTCTGGAGTCAACACATGGAACCCACCTGTGAGGCAATCAAACTGTCCTTTTAAGCTCCCCAAAAGGCTTGAAATGCTGTGCATCCTCACTGTTAATGGAGTGGCCACAGGTAGCTACTGAGCACTTGAAGTGGGCTAGTCAGTGCAACCCAAGAAGGCACCTTTACACATTTTATTTATCCTAATTCATTTAAGCTTAAACAGCCACACAGGACTAGGGGCTGCCATACTAGAAAACTCAACTCCAAATTTTGTGCAGGCTTGTTTGAAGAGATTCTGCTTATATAGTTGGAAGTATGCCCCTCTTTCTGAAAACTGGTGATATGTATTACGACTGGCACCCTGAAATGTTTATTTCCAGAAGGCATAATTTTATGAAATTGAGTCACTTTCTCTCACTGTACCTGGCTTTTGCCACATTTCAATCAGGTTTAAGCCAAGGTCATTAATTACAAACTGTGCAAAAGCAAAAACATTGAAAATAAACCCAGGCCTCGGATGTTAAAGCTGTCATTTTTTTTTTTTTACATGGCCTCATGATTCAAGGATTAATGGACACTATAACATCAAGGCCCTTGGTCAAGCTTAGAGGAACAAGAAGAGTTTTACTTCAACTCCAGTCTTCTTGTTTTAAATTCATTGGGTGTCACTGAGCTCTGTAAACACCTTTAAGTATTTTGACATTGTGGTATGAGGTGCTGTTAATCTGTTTCTTCCCTGACCTTCATTGGGCAGCAGCATGTTGCAACTCAGGGAAAAATTCATGAAAAACAGCAAGGATATACTTAGTGACATAGATTAGGACACAATAAACCTAAATAATGGCTATAATGTGCAGATTCTGATTCAATAAACCGACTCACCTAAGATTTATTGAGCATCCAGTCAGCAGCAGGCACTCGGTGGCCTCATGCACATATGACATGTCTATCTACCTGATCCTCAGCACAAGCGCATAGGGTCAGCACAGGTGGCCCGCCTCCTATAGAGGAACATACTAAGACCTGGTCAGGCAGTTAGCAAGAGGCAGAGGGAGAATTCGAAAGCACATTTTCTGACTCTCATATAACCTTTCTTTTTAATACCATTGCAGGACATTAGCCTTCTGCCCCGGCCTGTGGAAGACTGTATTTTTTAGAGCAGGTAGTGCAGTATTTCTAGTCGCACATTCTTTTCCAGAGCCCTCTTGCTGCCCTGGATGGAGCGGCAGCATCCTCCCTGTACACCTGGGCAGGCCTTTGGAACTGGGTGGATATGCACAGTGGTGAAAAAGCACAGCTCCAGCACTTCAGCCACCACATCCTAAGACAACACAGAATCTCCTTGGCTCCCGCTGGAGATGCACACCTGGAAACACTGCCTCTGCACTGCATGGAAACTGAGGCGACACACAGGCAAAGCTCAGCACGGACACCGTCCCCCAGCAGAGGACCCAGCCAGCAGTCAGACCAACTCAAAAGCAAACACACTCCAGCCCTTTCTTTTACGTACTTCAGCTGACATGGATAAGAGCAAGCCCGTTGTTCCCACTAAGCCCTTCTAAGAGGAAACCTTCAGGAACAAGATGACTGTGGCTGTTTTAAAGCACTAACTGTTGAGGGTAGTTGGGCTGCGATAGTTACTGGAACGTAGTCAAATGTTAAGGAACCTCTACAGAATAGGCCCAGATGTTAATTCCCCCATCAAAGACAGCCAATGGCCAGAGGATAGGTTCCTGTAAGAGAAATCCTGAGAGGAAAACAATGAAGGTCTTGGCTGCAGAGAGACATTGAGAATTTGGAAAGCTTATTATATCTGGAATTAAACGGAACATTTGAAGGAGAAAGAAAACTGTGTGCTTAATGAACATGCTGCAAAGTTTACACTTAGGGGATTGTAAGTTGTCGCTTTGACTGTCAGGACCTATGTACAGACCCAAGTGGCTTTGTACTAATTCATTTATTTGGCTGGGAAAGACTTCGTGGGGATACAGGGTGGCACTGGGTATTCCTTTCCCAGTGTTCAGGGGAGGAGCAAATGCTCTTGAAAGGGGGCTGAGGAGGCAGAAGAACATTTCTCCCACAGTATTCAAAACGCTTAGGATGGGATGGTCCCTGCTAGTATTGGGAAGAATTGATGGGAAAGCCATGCAAACAGTTAGAGGAGGCAGGGGAGAGGTGAAGGGACTTCTAGTTGACACTCACCATATGCCTTACCTGAATGAGATGTTAATGTTTTCACAAAGAACACCCCACCCTTGTAGCCCACCCCCCCTTCAAAGTGCCACATGTCTTCATATTGGGAACTACCATCCAGATATACTGGCTGCACCAGATAGGGTCTCACAAACATATTTTTCCTTTCCAGCTTTAAGTTCCTTTGGCAACCTTAAACAATTCACAGCCTGACTCTTAAATTTTGCTAAGGATTATGGCACACTGACAGAATTGGGGAAAAAAATGCTAGGGATATTCTCAACTTATTGATATAACTACACGGACATAAACATTTTAAGATGGGTTGCAAATTTCAGGAGAAAGAGACATTTTGTGTCAGCCTCCAAAATACAGATGGAACCCATCCAGAAGAATCAGGAGCAATATTTAAATCTTTCAGGAGCTGTTACTTTCGAAGAAATTTAGATTAATTAGGTTGCTTTTAGAACCTGTAATGCTGCCACGATTATATCCTCAGAATTGCAAAATGCCTAAGGTATAAACAGGATTTTTTTTTCTTTTTATTGATGGCTGTGAATTTTCTCCGCACACCTGTACTATCAAGGTAACTTTTGCTATAAACAGCATTTTGAAATTATCACATAAAAAACTATCAAGCACTAAATTAGAAAAAAACAGAAATTCGAAAGTGATAGTTAAATTTATGAAGCAATTCTGCTACACTCAAAGGCTCATTGCTTGACATGTAAAAAATCTGGAGCTGTGTGTAAGACCAGGGTATGAATTTCTCTCCAGTGGGGGGACCACAATCTGCACCAGGATGCAAATGCAAGCCACATGCAGAGCATATGCGCTTCGGATGTGCGCTTGTTTGCATGACTAATGGAGATGATATTAAAAGTCTTTTCTCATCATTTCAATTCTTTCATTTTTTATTTTTTTTTAATTTGGCTGAGTGCCTTCTTTGCTACCTCCAAGAGCTGTTAATTTTGTTCGCTGCCGAGCAAAAGTCAAAGTCAGAGTCTAAACAGCTTGTAATGAGTTTTCAATGGCCCACCTCAATGAAATTGAGGGCAAAGACCAGCAGGCTCAGGCAGCATCAGCCCACAGAATTTATTAGCGAGGGCACATTGTATTCGGGGGCAGGAGTGGAGGGACTGGAGTTCTTGGGCTCTCCAAGAGTACCCCGAGCCTTTATTGAAAGTGGTGACACTTCCAGGACACATGCTCTCTGTGCTGTCTGCCCCAGAGTACACCTCCTTCAGAGAGTGGCAGGCTGAAAATGAAAGAAGTCACTGGAGGAAGGAAGGGCTCCCATCTCCTGGGGGTGGAGCAGGTACACAGTGGCTCCCTCCCCGGTCCCTGAATTCCTCTACTCCCTCAGCACCCATGCCTGTGTCACTTGGGAATTTGGGCCAAACAGAGCAGTACCCAGTTTTGAATTCTGATTTGTATTAGTTTAAGTCTTCTTAATTTCTCGGTTGCTCCATTTCCAATAGATCCCCCTATGGTCTTGCTTCAAAACAAAATAACTTTAAAACCCACACACAATAATTTTCTGCACAAATACAAAATACCCATCTGAAACATAATTGATTCTTTGTGAGCCTGAAAAACAAATTCTCCACTTGAAAACAGAGATCCTTGACAAGTGATTCTTTGGCCAAAAATTCACTCAAAGCCACTGTGCTAAGTGTATGAGAGCAGGCAGCCATTTGGGTTAGGGTCAGAAAGCCTTCTTTCCTTGGAGCGCCACTGCTTCACCTAAGGAGGCACCTGTGAGGTTTGCATTAAGGACTGACTTGGGGCGTGGGTGGAATAAATTAGGTCTGTTGGATCCTCCAAGGCCAATTTTGTGTAATGCATATTAAATGATGGCTAATTCCAAGACATTTAAAAATATAGAGCACCCACTAAATGCCAGCCACAACAGGAGGCACCAAGAATGTTGTGGCCAGCCTGGTAATGAAAGTCAGTCAGTTCAACCTGTCTTTTCTTTTTGTAAAATTTTATTATTACTATTTTTCATAATTTTATTTTGAGGCATAAAAACAAGAGCAAGAAAAACACAAAGACAGAAACAGGGTAACATACAACAAAACATATTTTACAGATTTTCAAAACAAGAACAGCTGATTAGCAATGACAGATATAACAGTTCAACCTTCTTGCCACTCTTTCAGGTATTGGATCATTCATTCAACGACTCTAGTCACTGGCTACTGTCACAAGGACTTCTTAAGTGGATGTGAAGGACAAAGCTCAATTCTGGAGAAAACATTTGGCTTCTTCTGTCACTGACTTAGACTCCAGTAGAACATGCAATTTCATATTAATCAAGTGGATTTCCAAAGCATCCATGAAAACCTGACATGTTGAACTATACACATTGGCCACCCTGGTATTCACCATGTTCAACTTCCCTGCTCAGTTCCACTCCCAGACCTGCCTTTGTTCTCTTTGGACCAAATGAACCGAACACTACATATCTGACAGAGGGTCAACACCCCAAATGGTAAATATGGGTTGGAAAAAGCCAAGCAAGCCAAACACCCAAAACTGTTGTTTGTGTTTAATGCCTGAACACTTCAAAAGTATGTCTGATCTAAGTGAGATTCACGGAAAGCACACTGTAGTCATCTTCACAATGGCTGCAGTGTAAACAATAACAACAACAGGTGGCAGCAGCAGCAATCGCTGAGGGCTAGCTCTGTGACAGTCGCTCTCCACGCACTATCTCATTTAATCCTTGGTAAGTCAGGTTCTGTTTTTATCCCATCTTGCTGATAAAAGGTTGGCCAAGGTTGAGCAATTTATCCTAAATCACAAAAGCGCTGCAAAAACAGATTGGAGGCATCTGATTCAGAAACCCTATAAAGTACCAGCACTGTTAAGTTCCCCACAGTTTTAGTCTTTTAGGTGAAAATCAAAACAGCCCTTTGTCTGGGGGTGAGTAACTGTTACCGTTCTACGCTGAGGAGAGACAGATCACAAGGATGGGGCAGATGTCTCGAGAATGTGGTCCAAATTCCATATCTGAAAGTCACTCCCCACTTTGAAACTCTGGATAACTTTGTCCAGAAACGAAACAAAGGCAAGGAGCATGGCGTGGAGTGAAAACTCAAGACTTCCCACAGAAGGGCCAGACTCCTGCCAACTCCCCTTGCATTCAAATGCCACGGGCCTAAATACCCTTGCTGGAAGTTAAAGTGAGTATTGTTAAAGCTGAAGAGGGCTGGGTGTGTTGGTGAATGCTTACAATCGCAGCCAACTGAGAGGCTGAAGCAGGAGGACTTAACTCTGAATCCAGTCTGGCCAATTTAAAGAGGCCCCATCTCAAAACAATAATTAAAAAAAAAGATTGAGAAGATCTTGCTGAGCTGTAAGCACTTAAAGTACTTGCCAAGCATATTTAAGGCAGGAGGTTCAATCCCCAGCCCCCAAAACAACAAGAAGAAAGGGATAGAAAACTGCAAATAAAGAGGTCTAGAACATTGCAGCATGAAAAACATAAATTCAAACATACAGAAATGTTGATGCCTCCATTTCTGTGACTTTAGTTGACAGAATTTCAGTGAGAGCTTGCTACCTCCTGGTTTGTATTGGGCAGTGACTTTGTACAGCTTCCTGAGCTTTCTGTGGACAAAGCCAGTAAGACAAGTGCATTCAGGAGAACATGTTGTCTCTGGAGGCGCTGCCTATGGCTGTGACATTCTGAACGTAGACAGGATATGCTGACTTTGGCCAAGAAAGCATTTGCGCTTCTTCTGCATCTAAAATCCTCCTGCAGTGGAAGAAGCCCGAATGTCTGCTGTTCACTCTTCGCTGTTCTTGGCTTTCCCTTTGTAGAAAGCTGCCCCTGCAAGCCACTTAGCAAAGGCAGGGAATGGCAGGTCCAATGAGAAAGGACAGATTCTGCATGCGGACCCACGCTGAGAGCCAGTGCTGTCCCTGGGTTATCAGTTCCAGGCCGCCAAATGCCAGGAAGGAAGCTACACAGAGTAACCCTTTCTTGTGTGTTTTTGCACCCATGGTGTAGCAACTGCTGCAGAACTGGCATCTGCGGGCATCCTGTTCCTTCACCTGGCAACTCCTTTCCTAGCACAAACTCAGAGGACAGAAAGATTTGCCTACTAAATGACATGGAGCACATTCCTAGAAAACATGGCCTTTCCCGATGGTCCTCTGCACTACTGTGGCTAAAAATCTCTGTTTTTTCCTAATCTTTTCTTTTTTCTTTTTTGCTTGCCACGGAACAGTGAACATTTACACAATCGTTAAAATTGCATCTACTGCCATATTTTTCTCCTTCTCAGTTTTAATACATTTTTATAATTGCATTGAAGATATTCTAATCCTGTTTTTAGTGCAAAGATAAAATTTATGAACCGTGGCAAACGTACCATCTCCAAGCCAATCCGAAGGATAACAATGTACCTGGCAAAAACCTCAGTGTCCGTGGCCTTCTGCCCATGTTAATGGGGTGGAAGGGAGCATGGGATCCTCGAATTACAGAGATGGAGGAGGCTTCCTGCTCCTCTCTGAGAACCATGACGCTTTTCCAAGGAGCAGTGCTCATTCGTACAGAGGTTCTTCTAAAGTTGCACGATTGTTTGACTAACGTGCATTTATTTTTTATTTATTTTTTATGTTGCGTGTATTTGCGCAGCTCCTGTCAGCACAGCCAGAGAGTGGACGAGAGCTTTTCTTCCCAGAGTGCGCGCCCTTGCCCTCTCTCCTTTATCACTTTCCCTGTTGTGATTGCAGATAAGAGAAGACAAAGAATGGGGCAGGAGCAGGTAGCAGGAACTCCTCCAGGGCAGCTCAGCGCCTCCTGGAGGGAGCTTTGTGACCTCCGACAAAGCCCTGCCCCCAGCCAACCCTCAGGGGCCTGCTCTTCTGCTCTGCATGTGAAAAGGAACTAGAGTGGAGCTTGGAGCTCTTAAATGAGACAAAACAAAAACAGTATTGAAAACAAAAGAAAGTACCTCCCGCTTTCAGATTGGTTCACGGAGAGAAAGTCATTTTCATAAGGAAACCTTAAGCATCGACAGATTCCTCAAAATCTGCGCACAGGTTGATGAACCCAAGTGGCTTGCAAGCCTCTGCCCTGGGGTTTTCCTTCTTCCTTGCCAAGTGTGCTCAGGCCATGAACTCGCTGCTGAAGAGACGGAGACTAACTCTAGGTGAACTCTTCTTCCACGCCTCCCTTTTTCTTTAGAAAAGCAGAGTTTTAAATATTTCCTAACTTTACATAATAGCCTTCTACAAGACACAAACGCCTGGGACCATAATGAAGTGGAGGTAATCTACACAATTTAAAAACACTTATTGTGACAAAATGGATTGACGAGGTAGAGACGATACAAGAGCACATAAACGAAATGCATCCCACCGGAAAAGCATTTTGCTCGCATTGTCATTTACGGCTCCTGAATTAATAGACCAAGAAAGGCACCACCGGCCCCAACAAAATGCTGTAAAACCACTGGCAGCGAGTGGTGTCTCAAACTTTAATTCCCCTGGGGAGAAAAGGACACAGCCTAATCTGTATTCAGTCCTGACATTGGCCGCATCTGATATGGAACATTAGCTTCTAAGTCTCTCAATAGACTAGTGTCCTTCAGTTTATATTACTTTATGTTAATAGTAGAAAAATTACACACAACATCATTTATCATTGTTATACTCTGCTATACATCCCATAGCTTATTTTAATATATTTATTTACCCCTGGGATGGTGAGAAATTAAAAATATATATGTTTCAAACAAATCCCCTAGGGAAAGAATCACTGTATCTCTCTCTCTCTCTCTCTCTCTCACACACACACACACACACACACACACACACACACACACACGCCCCTCCTTGGGGTGGGGGAATGTACTACAGAGCTGAGCTTGTGAATGATAAGAGGCCTTCCACCTAAGGACGCAAGTATGAGCCATAAGATAATTCCTGGGCCATGAAGAAATCACAAAACGCAGCATATTCACGATAATATGCCTTTTGTTCCCTCCTCTCCCCAGTTTTTTTCATTTGTCAATTACATCTTTGTGTCCCTCTGCTTCTGTTATTAGCTTTCCTGACATTTGACCTCTAGCAAGATTTTTTTCCCTCCCCCTTTTAAAAAGCACTGTCAATCTGCACCTGACTCCTACTCTTTCTGACCCAGACCCCAAACGCAGAGCCTAATCTGAGTTTCAGTTACAGGCACAAGAAAGCCATTGCTTTCTGCGTAGTGTTCATTCTGCACAGCATGGACATGGCACTGTGTCCCGACCTTTCTGCCGGGGTCCAGGCTCTGTCCTCCGAGCCCTGGCTTGCCAGCTCATCCCTCTGAGGCTTGGGGTCCTCACAATTAAGATCCTTCCCTGCCTGAGGGGTTCTTTCGGGCCCCAGAGGTGACTCTGTGGAATTACACATTCCTCATTTAAGTCCCATGTGCTAAACAGTCTCATTTCATGGAGAAGCACACAGGTGTCCTGGGACACTGATGGGACCAGAAGCCCAGGTGGGAAGGCAGCGAGAAGGGCAGGGGAACAGAGGCTCCTGTGATGACCACGTGCCTGTAATCTCAGTGCTTGGGAGGCTAAAAATGGGAGGATCACTGTGATCCCCTGACTTGATGCCACGCGGCCTGGGAAGATCTCTCAAGGAGGGTGACGGGAAGGATCCACTTCTGCGGGAATGTCTGCAGCCTTGTGCCTGGCGGGACTGCCTTTTTTTAATATCCAATTCTTATTTATTTATTTTACCATTTTGGCACTTCACAAACACATACTTATATAATGCAGTGCATGGTTATCAGATAAAAGTATTTTAACTTTGGTGCCATACTGAGGTTGGAGATGTCTGTCTTTGGATATTTCCTCCCTCCAGCAGGTGCTTTTGGGTAAGGCATTCTCACATCTCACAGATTATGTTATTTCATCCACATCCAAAATGGTAACCTGGTATTAGTCCCCTAATTCTATTAATAAAGAAACCTGAGATCAAAAACCCTTACTAGGGCTGGCAAGATAGCTCAGAGGACTAAGCACCTGTTGAGGCAAGCACAGGAACCGGGGTTCGATCCCTGGCATCTACATGCCACGTTAGCCCCGCCCCAGGGGCACTGAGAGGGCTCTGAGAATGGGTGTGGCGGCACATGCCTGTAATCTCAGTGCTTGGGAGGCTAAAAACGGGAGGATCACTGTGAGTCCAAGCTGCATAGTGAGACCCTGTACCAAATACATAAAAATAAATAAATAAATAAATAATAAAAAAGAAAACACTTACTAGCCTCAGTTCACAAAGCCATGAATGGCTAGATGGCTGAGCTGAGGATAGATGAATACTTTGGCTCCCAGCCAATGTAGCGCTCCTTCTGATACACTTCAGTGATCTTAATAAACATGTATTTGTGCTTAAGATGAACAATATTTTTTTTCAAAAGGCAAAATAAAAATAGTATCATTTACACAAGACCATGCAATTTAAAAACAATATAGTGAGTAATCCATACCAGACAGCAAGACAGAGCAGGCAAACTGTTTGCTGAAACACTTCCCTTGTCTGCTGGAAGCATGCTGGACTATATTGCCCAGGCTCCTCGGCAATCCTATAGTCAGAGGATGGAGCTGTGGCCAATGCAAAGTGAGAGGAAGTGAGCTCCAGGATTCTAGTCTTGTCCCATGCAACCTCCTGGGAGTCTTGGGCTGGTTGGCCCCTACCTGATGGCTGGATTTTAAGGATCCGGGGAAAGACCTGAGGGCTCTGAGGTATAGTTAACCATAAAACATCAAAGCCAGGGTCATTGAATTGCCCCATGAGAAGCCAGCTAGTGAATGTCTGCAATGATTGAATAAAAAATTTAGTATTAGTTCGGGCAATTGTTTGCTATAGCAGTTAGCTAATCTTGATTAAGGGTTAAAAAATGTTCTGGAAAGAAAGCCAGGCATGTTTTGCAATGTGGTAACTAGAGATACAACAAGAATCATCTCCCTGCCATCCTAAATTATTGTTATTATTATTATTATTATTATTATTATTATTATTATTACTGGTGGTGGTACTGGGAATTGAACTCAGGACCCTGCACTTGCCAGGCAAGCACTTATTCTACTGAGCTACCTCCCTGGCCCTGATCCTAATTTATGGACCCTCTGAATAGCGATAAGGCAATATTAGGAATCTTCAAATACAATAGGCTCTCTGCCTTTCTTGAATAATATCTTATTTTCCTTTTCATTAGTTAGTTTTAATTTTGTTCACTTAATCGGGCCTTATTTTTTATCATTTATAAATAATAATAACATCCAGTATTTACTGGGTACTGATTATAGTCCAGCCACTTGGCTTTATTTACAGTGTCTCATCCCATCCTCAAATACATTAGTCTCTGTTGTGCCCATTTTACAGATGAGGAATCTGAGTTTGAGAAATGTAAGAAACTTGCCCACTAGTCTGAATTTCCAAAGCCATGTCCAATGTCAGTTGTATATTTCTTGATTAAAAAAAAAAAAGATAATTCAAGAACTAGGATAAAATGTTAGTGTTAAGTTGGCAAGGGAGGCCTTCCAAAGAACATTTTCCCAGACACCGGGGAGCTGAGGAACCCTGAATTCCTCTTTGCTTGTTCTTATGAGATAAGATCTTACTATGAAATTCAGGCTGCCCTTGAATTCGTGGTGATCTTTCTACCTCGGCCTCTAAGTGCTTGCTTTTTATGTGTGAGCCACCACAGCCAGCAGAATTGGTTTTTAGAATCTTAAAACTGAGCATTGGCCTAAAGACTCAGGTTCTCAGGTCTGTCCAAGCTGCAGCCCATGGCAGAGGACACCTTGTGAGGAGGAATTGCCTTGGGTCGTACATAAAATACTCAGTGTAGTAAATGTATGTGGAAAACCTCCCTTTACTGAAATCGCTTTAATCATAACACGTGAGTGCAGTGGTGGGACGCAAGACGCACACACCCCAGAAGGTTTTCTGAGCACTCCCCAGAGATGGAGGTTGAGGAAGACTATGCTGCAGTCCATTGGTGGCTGCCAGAATCCCAGGGTCCCTTCCGTCCTCCTCATCCACAAAGCAGCCAAATAGACCACAAGGCGTGCACTGAAGAGCCAGGTTCCGGGGCTCAGGCTGCTCGCAAGCAATACCTCTACTTCACATCTTCGGTAGGTTATGCAGAGTGACTTACCTCAGTTGCCTTACATGTACAAAGAAAATATCTGTGAAGTGTAAATAAAAAAATTCCTGCCAAGCACTTAACACACCATCTGGTGCCTCTTGAACACACAATAAATCCACACAGTTATTACTACCATTGTCAAGACCACCCCCTCCCTGCATCAGTGTCGTCTTCCCCAGAAAAGACCCAGCTGAACCACCTCCATAAGCATAGGGACTTCACTTTGAGGGCTCTCGCCTCAGATGTAATCACCCCAAAAGGCTCCTGTCTTAGCCAATAAACTGGGAGGCTGGGAGGGGTATCCACTTTCAGACCACATCAGATTCCCACCCAGGGCTCAGTAACCCAAAGGCCCAGGTCGCTAAGAGCTCTGCACATGCGGCCAGGCCTTTCTGAGCCCTTCCTGTCTTATGTTCACTTTCATATCAACATGACATTGTGTGTGATGTGGATTCCTCTTAGGAACTCTTCTAGGCAATGTTTATCCCACCAAAGGGATAAATTACATTTCTGAATAAAATCGTAAGTCATTTCCATAATGGCCAAGTAGTCTGAAAAAAAAAACCCAACAATTTTGCTGGTGTTATATGACCATACTGTATAATATTTAAACAATAAAGGTTATGTATCATACACTAGGGCTATGCTTTATGCTAATAACCAGTGCATTTCATCATTATGGGCTAATGACCTGCAAAATTTTATTTAAAAAATGAAGTCATATGTGGGTCTCTAGCAGGCAAAATGGATAAAAAAAAAAATGCCGAGGGTGAATGCTCCATTTGTATTCTTGGGTGGAGGGCAGCGGCAGAGTCCGCACTGTGGCACACCAAGACTGCAGAGGCCGAGAAACCTCATGCATCTGCGCTCAGAGCAGGAAGGGAATCCGGCACCACACAGGAATTAATAAGAGCTCTTGGGCCCCAAAGGAATGAAAGGACCTCTCCTGGGGCAGCCAGCGTCTCCGCAGAGGGTTGCATCGGGTTCCAGAGACTTTCTTACTGGCCGTAAGTGTTCATTATCCTCTTATCTGCCATACAAATTGCAGGGCCCCTTGCCTATAGCTGGACGTAATTCCTTACTCCTAAATCTGACCATGTGATTTGCTTTAGTCCAGAAGGAAGCAAAGTGATAAAGAGCCAGTTCTGGGGTTTGTGGGTTTCTATCCTTCATACAGGAAGGACAGCCCTGAGCTAGCACTCTGCTCCAGCCAGATCCAGCCCACCTCAGTCTTCTGCACCCCATTCCCAAGCAGGCAAGTGAGAACAGCTGAACAGGTGCTATGAAAATGAAGAGAGGGCGAGCATGAAGTGTGGGCCTTTCTGGGCCCCCGAGGTCTGGGGGCAGCTTGGCGAGGCGCTGGCTAACCCACGTAGGGGGTGCCTCGGTCCTCTGTGCTGGAGCCACTGCTCTAGAGGGTGACTAATGCGAGCCTGCTTGGCCAGGCTTCGATAAGGGGAAATCCCCTGCCGTGTGGACGGCTTGGAAGAGGGAGCCCCTTTCAGGGTCATCTTGGGCTCTTGAAAAAGAAACAGTGCTAGAGTGATGAGATGAATTCACTGCTGCGTACTGGATTTCTTTGTGTGTGTGTGGGGGGGTGTGTGTGCAGGGGAGGGACAAGAATGTTCTGGAACCACACTGGTGGAGTCCATATGACTCTGTGCCTGAGCTGCACACTTCTAATGGCCTTCTCATCATGTGCATGAATTACATCTCCACGAACCATTAAAAATAAAACTTCCAAATTATGTAATCTTACTGTTATGTTATACTATACATAAAATAATACTGAAAACTTATGATTTAAATTGTTATTATACTTCATTACTATCTAGGCTTTTATGGTTATTTATTTATTTATTTATTTATTGGTACTGGGGCTTGAAGTTGGGTGCTTGCACTTGCCAGGCAGGCACTTAGGCCACTAAGCCACGTCCCTGGTAGGTCATTTACTTCCATCGTACGTGCCCGATGGAAATGACGCAGAAGGATAAAATCTCTTTCCAAGTCCACATTCAGTGATGTCACACTATTTAAAATTGTCCACAGTGCAATTATTTACACCATGTGAAGAGGCAATCCCTGCAAATCAGGGTGTGACTTAAAGCTCTATTGATTGGCTGGGCTTAAGAAAGCAGTGAAGAAAATGTTACCAGTGGGCATGAACTCAAAAGTGTATCACACTTCTAGACACTCTTATAAGGAGCACAATATGTTGGAGACATATCCCTCCAGTGTTTAAAAACTGTTATCCAATTCGGCACAGAAGTGACACCAGTTATGAACAACTGAGGCCCCACCTATATCTTAGCTACTTCACTTACACCTTACTTGGTAAAGCAAATGAACACATGAAGCAACATTCGTTTTGGAGGTGCACGCTACCGCCACGCACAGCCACAATGGTCTGGCAATGGGCACAGTAGATCTGTGCAAACCCACAAAATGCACTTGGTGAAAATCACTTTGAGTCCATCAGAAAATATTGCGCATATCATCAGCACTTGTGAATCCTGGGCCACACGCGCCTCACGTCTGTAAGCGGTACTGACCACATGTGCATGCACAAACGCATACAGGCACGCTTTTCTTCCCCCCAGAGAGCCGGTTGCTCAGTGGTTGCCAGCACACCGCTGGCTGCAGGGCTGTGTGTTCCTGTGTGCGATCGCCTTGTGCCCCAGGAACAGCCTCAGCTGAATTCCTTTCCTTGTAGCTGCTGCTCAGAGCAACGTTCTGAGCAAGGAGCCGAAAGCTGCTGCTGAGAAGGGAGCGTCTCCGCAGCGGAAGGTGGCGCCTGCCCCTGGAGGCGGGCAGAGCCAGCCTCACCACAGCCTCAGTCACCTTCGCAGGGAGCTTGTGCTGGAGCAAGACACTTCGTCTTACTTTGCTTAATTCTTAGACAGCCAGTCACACTCAGTTATTGTTTTTAGTTTTACATACTAGTATTGAATTATTTTTATGGATGTTATTTCTCAATTAGTATGTTCCCCCGAGACGGCACAAGCCTCCAGAACTTAGCTTCTCCCTGTCTGTAATCGCTGCTGCCGCCTGCGCCGCTGGGGAGCCGGTCTGCTCCTCTGGCTCCTCCTGCCCAGTGCTGATGCAGGGCCTCCACCGCGGCTGCCCAGGGGTGCCGACTCTTGCTGTGGGGTCACAGGCTGTGAGGATGACTTTGGGCTTGACCCCCAAGAGCACACGTGGGCCCTGCTGGCCATGAGCATTCCTTGGCAGTTCTGGGGCCTGGCATGGGTCCTTACAACCAAGGCCAAAGGCTGACCTTTGAGTTACAGGGCTGAAGTATAGATTTCAGGTGCATTACCCCCAAGCCTGACAACCACATTCTCTTTCTTACAAGCCTGAAGGTTAGGGCAGCAAAACCTAACCACTGCAGCAACCACTGACACTGGTTAGAAGCCTGGCCAGATGAGAGCCACTCCTAAGCACTCTGTGGCTAATCTCACTTAATCCTCACAACAACTCTTCGGGAAAGTTGCTTTTACTTATTTCCCCTTTGAAGGTGGGGAAACCGAGGCCCAGAGAGTAGAATTCATTTCCTCAAGGGCAGGCGCCTGGCAGCCTGCCTCAGAGTCTGCGCTGTCACCTATTGCACTGGTCAGAAGGTCACTCCCCAGCTGCGCCAGGGCTCCCGGATGGGAGCCAGGCAGGATCACAGAGTTCACATTCATTACTGTTCAGGTCCACTGAGGAGACCAAAGGGCAGTGGTGTAAGCAGGGTCATGAAAGGACTCAGGGCTTGACCCACCTCCCTCCTTTCTGCCTGTACTCTTCAGCTTATCTCGAGCTTCAGTTTCTCCTCCTATAAAAGGAATCAGTAATATCTATGTTTTGTGAGGGTCAAGTGACTGGATGCTTTGCATGAGAAATGGAAACACCGATGTCACTGCCTGCGTGGTGTGTTCTTGCAAAGAAAAACACACGGACCCTGCAGAGGACAAAAAATGAGCTCTCAGTACATGCTACCCACTAACATCAGTGTCACTGTCATCATCTTCAATTCTATTCACATTTACCTCTTTGCAAAAGACCCTGGGCATGCCAGGCACACCCTTAGTCCCCTCTTTGCCTCCTGCCATCCAGCTGGCAGGCAGAAAGGGGCCCAGCTTGGTGCAGGGCGGTGGCTTTGCAGGAGGAGCTCAGGGTGTGCAGCGGGCATGTGGGTGCAGACTCCCTCCTGGTTTCTACCCCTGGCATGGTAATGCAGTCTCCCTATCCTCAGGGCCAGAGCCCCTCATGTTCCCTCTCCATGTGGCTGCACCACGGCGAACAGAGCTGCAAATGCCACATGCACTCTAACTAGAGTTCAGGGAAGCCAGTGGACATCTAAACACCCAAGGTGGAGAGAGCTGCTGAGTCCAGTGCCCACCCCCTCGGTGAATCTGCAGCCGTACAAGGTGGGTCGCGCTTATTCATAGAGAGAAGCAGCTCTCCCTTTTTCCCTGTGTGAGTGGGAAGAAGCATGTGAGATGGAAGCCCCAGTGTCACTGGTGGTGCTGCCCACACTGAGTCCAATGGACGCCTGAGATGACTTCAGAACATCACACTTGATCTGACTCAGCCTTGTGACCCAAAAGTTGTGTCTGCAGGAATGCACGGAAGTGGTCTGACATGTGATGCATCTATGTCTAAATAAATCCCAAGCATCTTTTTAAGAGACACAAACTGAGTTATGAGGGAAAAAAGAGCTTTGGATCACTGTTTAATTGACAATGTTTTTCCCTTTCTTAGTAGAACATAACCATCCATTCTATAATTGATGGCATCATATATTCATACAATACAGCATCTGAGCTCTTTGTAATCACATGATGATGCTGTCAAAATACCTTAAATTGCATTTATCGTAGTACCAAGGCAATTGAAAAAGTGAAACACCACAGAAAATGAGCTATAGAAAAGAAAGAGTAGGAAGAAAGAAATGTAAAAGGGAATGGGGCCTGGATTTGGGAGGAGCAGCAAGGGTGAAATCCTCTCTAGTTGGTGAAGACAGAGAAAGCACAGGGAACTTCCAGGCCACCATTCTGGAATCCAATCACCAAGCATGGGGTGACTTTCCCTGCTACCCTAGGGGTGGGTCTGGTCTTTCCAGAGTGATAAAAGGTAAGACATGGCTGGGAGAAGCAAGGGGAGTCCCGTGCTCTCACCTGGACTACTGAGGAGGGAAAGCCAGCTAGCAGCTGCAGCAAGACCACCGCTCACGGTCAGAGGGAAATGGAGAGGGTGCGTAGGATGCACAGGAGCCTGCTGAACTGGAGGGCAAAGAAGGTCAACACTGCAGAGAGAAGCAAAGAGGCCACAGAGGAGTTGAGTGGGACAGGACAGGTGGAGAGATGGAGAGGGATAAGCAGGAGGGCAGCGAAGAGGGGAATGAAAACAAACAAAGGTGATGACCTACATCCATTAGCAGATTGCTGACCTTGTTGAATTCATCCCCCAGCCTGCGCAGGGCAGATAGTGACATGAGACAGAGGGGAGCCGGAATCTGGTAGTGCGTCAAGAGATCAGGCTTGGTACTTCTTGCTTGCACTTGAATCCCCTGCCTCAGTTTACTTGTGAAACACAGACAGGAGTGGCATGGCTTCAGGGTCTGAGGTAAGGATTCAAAGTGGTATCATGTGCCAAGAGCCATGAACTGCATGCAATAAAGGAAGTGCTCGGTGTGTGGCACTCATACAGATAACATCACTGTCGCTGCCACCACCATCATCACTGTTGTCATCATTTTTGTATAGATGGTAACATTTGTATCTCTGCAAAAAACCTAATGGTTTGGGCTCAAGTCAGAAGGTGGATGGTGGATACGCTTAAGGAGGAAGCACTTGGGAGCAGGCTCTTTGCCCTGCAGAGAGGCTCCCCATCGACCTCTAAGAACACCGGATCCTGACATGAAAGGAGACCCTGTGCAGATGCAGCCTTCTTCCAGGGAGGGTGACAGATGGAGGCGGAAGGGAAGTAAGACCCGGGAAGTCCCAGAGGTAGGCCAAAGGTGGGACACAGATTTCCAGGATCTGCAATACACTGCTTTTCCTGTCCTCCCAGCTATTAAAAAATAAGACGCAGAATGTGCAAAGCAGTTCTGTGTAGAGCCGAATGTCCACTTACCAGCTGACATTAAAGAAGTCCCAGCCATGGCATGCGGCAGGCCTGGAACAAACCCAGGATCCCAACGTACCCACGAACCCTTTGGCTGTGGTCAATATTCAATGCTTTCCCTGTCTTGTTTTTCAGCGATGATGATGTTTGGCTCCAGAATGCCATCCACTCAACTTAAGACACTTAGGCAAATAGCTGTTATGCAAAAAATCTTCCAGCCATGGAGGGATGATCATGGAGAGAACTGGCATCAGCCTGGCCCTGAGGTCATGGGCTGAAGCGTCTGCACCCTCTGCTCTTGGCTTTTGCCCTCGGGACCTGCAAGGCAGTCAGATGGCTCTTTGGAGTGCAGCCCTGCTGTAGCTTTCTTTGCTCCCCGAGAATGAAGTCCTGGCTGCCTCCGGTGGCTGTCCTCACGTGAGGTGCGGGCTGCTCTTACATGCCAGCCCACAAAGAAACCAAGTTCTGCCCGCCTCTGGACGTCGCGCTTCTGCGCCGCTTGCTGGAGCTGCCCGACCCCCACCCCATGCGCGCTGCTTTTGTCATTCCTCACTCTCAGGTCACTGCAGAGACATGGGCTTCCTGGGCTTTCTTCTACCCTGCACTTGCTTCCACAGGTTCCATGCAAGATCTCCGTTGCCCTCGCCCTGCCTCTGTTCCATCCAGCTGCCTTACTCCACGCCTGCCTCCTCCTGGTCAGGGAGGTCCCCGAAGGCAGGGGCTTGTTTGCTTTTGACTCCTTGACTGTTCTAGTCCCGTGCTCAGCTTTCCAAGACCCTCAAAGGATGAGAACTCCATGCATTAATCACCTGATCAATCAGGAAATGGATGATGCTATCAATTCGTGAATGAATGGATACAACCCTAAATTTTTGAGCTGCAGAGGGCAAGTCCTCTCAGTGTGTGATTTGTCTCAGGAGAGAAAAGAGTCCTAACTGTCCTCAGCAGCCAAATGGGCTAGAAAAGAGGAGATTCGGGTGAGAAGAAATAGCTTTCTCTCTCTCTCAGGCTGCAGGAACCCAGAGGGCAGAGAGAGCCCTGAAATAGTAGGATCCCATAACCTACTCATTTACTCCAGTAAGTAAAAAACAAAACAAAAACCAAATAATCACACACTGAGTTTCTGCTGGGCACTTCGCTCACTGTACCCCAAAGAGTCTGACCTCGAGGACATGCAATTTAACTGGAAATGTTTCATCCCATGGCTCTTCATGACTGCTCCAGGCTGCCACCCAGAAGCTCAGGTCTAGGCTACGGCAGCAAGGACAGGTCTGGAAGGAGCCACTTGTTAAGCCCGCCCCATTCCAAAGGGCCCTCTCCTTTCTCCCTCCTTCCATGCAGCCAGAGAGGATGGGAAATGAGGCCCTAGGTAGACATCCCACCTCTGCCACCCACTTGCTGCCTGGGACAAGAACATCTTTTATGCCCTGGCTCCGAGAACAGGCCTCTGCGCCACGCTGAGAACAGGCCTCGCTGCTGTGCACTGCAGCCAGCTACTTGCTCTCTCCACTTCTCCACTTGGTCCTGAGTGTGGAGACTGGAACGCACTCCACTCGGAGAGTTGGGGTGGGGGTGAAGTGAATTTCCCACACCCCGGACACAGAGCCCACAGAACAGGTAGCCCACCTTGGCCCTCCCTGGTAGTAAAGCAGCCCCCTTTTTTGGGCCCTAAGATGTCATTAAAAAAAAAAAAAAAACAATTAGAAGCCAAGTTGTGTTTCCCAATGGGGTGATCCGCAGGAGAGATCATTTCAGGTGATACCGTGGTCTGTATGGAGCTCTTCCAGCTATTACATTCCACAGGAAGATTAAGTTCATTGGTCTAATTCAGAGCTGGCAAGCCCCAAAATAGCTGAAGAGCTAAAGTAGGATTTGGAAGGAAACAAACAGGTTACTGCCAGGGGAATGAGCAGCATCGTATCCCTGTCAGGTGGCACCTTGGGGGCAACGCGGAGCACTGGGGAAACACGGGAGCTCAGAAGAAAGGACCACGGGGAAGAGCAGTGACAACGGCGCCCTTCCCACAACAGGGCAGAAGTGGCTGAGGGCTGGGAGCGCGGAGCCGCGAGGCATGGGGTTTTTCAGAAGTCTTCCTTCAAGCCGGTCTGCAAAGCTTCCTTTGAACCCTCAAACCAGAGGGAGGCGAAGGCGAGTGACTGAGACTTTTATTTCATGTAATGAGAAGACTCAGTGGAGAAGTGCTACATGAAATGACTCTGAGACCACACTCTGAATTTCATACCTTGAATTTGTGTTGTGCCAGTCTTCTGAGAAGCCCAGAACGCTCACCCTAATTGCGAAATGACTTGGCCCCGTCTTCAGTCATCTTGAGACCAGGATTAGGGCAGCAGCATGTGACACCCAGGTCAACAACACACTCATCAATCACACCCACGTCTGACATTATATAAACAGGCTTGTATTTATTAGCTTGTGGTCTTCCTGTCACCTTGTTCCTTACCTGAGTGCTAAGCCAGTTATGTGAAACCCGCCTTCAACCCAAGTGTGGGTTTGTGGGGGTGCAGCATCGGATGCCAATCACGAGGGTGTGGGAGGAACCTGACACAGGAGGTGGAGGGTGTGGGGGTAAATCAAGGCACAGCTGCCAGGGTGGCCTGGGAATGGGGCTCTCCTTGAGTTAACAATAACCCTAAACTAGGGCTGGGGAGTATTTACCAATTTGAACCTCAGTCTTGCCATCTGTGGGATGGGCAGCAATAGACACAGTCAATGTGAAAGATGACAGCATCACAGGAAAGCGGCCGCCCCAATATCTGCCAGGGCCAGAGAAACAGGATGCTGGGCTGCAGCACCAAGAAACAAGGATTTAAAACAAAACAAAACAAACTCTGAAAAGTCTCTGACCTAAACTTCATTGCCAAATTCTTCAGCTTCTTTACATTTATTTTATAATTTCATGAAAAAGTTGAAAAGACATTTGCTTTAAAAAAAAAAAAAAAAAAGGGCAGGGGAGAGAGGGTGCTGGTGTTTGGTGAGTGACACATCTACATTGGCTCCAGGTGGATGCAATTCAAGGTAGCCCAGCACATCCTACTGACTGGTGCTACAGGACTACTATGTCCTGGTTTCTTAAGCACAATCTGCTAGGCACTGTCTATGCCATGTCCTATTTAAGTCACCCAACAACTACTAGAATCCCCACTTGACAGAGGAGAAAGTAGAGAAATGGGTACACAGTTGACCACAGCATAGAACACGCTCACGCCACAGGCAGGACTTGGTGTGTGGAGGCCTTGCTTTTGGCATTCCAGCGGCCCGGTTCAGTGAAGTCCAGAGAAGGCCTAGAATCAATGGCTCTGACAGTGCCGGATCGCATCTTTGACCTGGCCTTTGGACACCACTATTTCTTCTTCATTTTCCAAGTAGCCTGTGAGTCTAGAATTTGGATTTGCATTATCTCTTGCAGAGCAAAGCAAATGAGGGAGTGAACAAGTGTCGTTGTGTCATCGCATGGTCCTGGGATTAGAGTACTGCTGGCCACCCTCCGACCTCGACTCTGAAGGCTTCGGTCTCATGATATACCACCTTCCAATGTCCAGGAGGACAAAGCCAAAAGGGATGCTCATACCACTCAGGAAGAAATCTGTGGAGCAAATGCCCATCTTGACTGGCTAAAGGAAGCCAAAGGCAGAAAGACAGGAAAAGCAAAACTGAGGCTAACGATGCCACGACTATAATAAGGGCTCCCATCCTGCCAGTCCATGGACACCCACGCCTTGTGGGAAGCAGAAGGAAGGACTTTCCATCCCTCCCCTGCAGTGGGGGAGATGTGAGAGAGTCTACGAGCCTTTGACCACGCCGAGGGGGATGCAGGGACTTCTCTGCTTCAGTAAGAGATGAAGAGGCGAGGGAAGAGTGCATTTCAGTTCTTACAGACAAACCGCAAAAGAACATCACAAGTCAGCCCCAGTGTCACTCATCACAAAGCTGTCCTAGACTACACAGGGGTGTCTGGGGGAGAGGCCGCACTGAGGCTCTTGAAGGCTCTGCTGTGGAGCCAGAGCATTCCCAAGTTGCAAAGCCACGGGATATTTCTGTTTCATGTTATTATTGGTGAGAGCTGAATATAGTCCTGATAATTGTTCAGTTTAATGCACAGGCAGAAAAGAGAAGAGGAACCAGGGAGACAAGAGGAACTGAAGTATTTCAGGAACCAAACCCTTCTAAAAATACAACCCTGTTTGACGAAGGTGGAGGATTATGCCCCCTCTTCTCTAGAGCCTGAGCTGGCGCCCCATCATCAGGGATGTAGGCCGTGAACTCTCCCACTGTCTGCTGGAGTTACTATCTTCCCATTGTCTGCTGCAGCCCCTCTCCCTCTGGGTGCGCTGGCCAGTGGGACCCCAAACTGTCCCCTGGCTGGGCCCTTGGGCTTCCTGAGCTTGTTCATGGTCTTGCATTTCCTTGGATAGCCTTTGCCCTCTCTACTCTGATCAGGAGAAGAATTCCATGGTCCCTCCTGGGGCATCCCTGACTGCAGTCGCCCTCATGAAACCCTACTGATTCCCTGTGCTGTGGGTGCTGATACCATGAGGCCCTGCTCCTATCCTCCACAGCACCTGAACCCAGGCTCTCAGCAGCTGTACAGCGCTCTGTCTCTCTGTCCAAACCATTAGCACTGCTGGCAAGGAAAGTGTCCGATTTATTTTCGCACTGCACAGTAAATATTTGCAGATGAGGAAACAGAACTGTTGGATGTGACAGGAAAGAAAAGCTTCCCTTGTGCTTCCACACTGACCAGAATCATACAGTGTATGCAGGGACACACACACACACACACACACACACACACACACACATGCACATATACACTGGATCTTTCAAAGAAATGGCTGAGTCACGGCAACACAGATTCCTACACCTGACTAAGACCTTTCTTCCAGCAATGCCTGGGGTGGCTCCTTCCAAGAAGCAGGAAACCATAAACGAGACGCATGCCCAGCCACCAAACTTGTCCATGTGTCGTCTTAAATGTTTTGGGAGGGTCTCATTTCAGTCCTGTGCTTTCAAAATAGTATTTTGAAATTCCACTAAGGGCCTGCATAAAATGTGTTAAATTGTGGAGCTTCCATAAAAGTATGCGAAGTATGCCAACAGAGGAGGAGTACAATAATTATTTTGCAGCCAAGCTCCCCGTTCATAATTCACATGCAAAATACTGCCTGATCCCAATTAGCTTGAGCTTGTTTTTGCTTTTCTTTGTGTGTTGCCTCCTGCCCACCTTCCTGGGACTCCTCCTTTCGGGTTGTTTGTTCAGACTTCAGCTCCAGACACACCACTGTGATTTCCTTCTTAATAAACCCTATCCAGTGAGGGGCGGGAAACAATGAGAAGCACCTGCACTCTATTATAACTTCTCCTTCCACCACCAGCGTGGAGCTATGAATAAGTGTACGCCACCAGTCCAAGAATAGTAACAGCGCCTTCCCATAAACACTCTGCCATACAACTTAGGGGAATACGAAGGGCCAAGGACCCCACGGCCCTATTGTTGCAAACACGGTAGGAATGCCACGTGGAGAGCCAAACGTCTGCTGTCTGTCTGCGGCCACTGCAGAGCCACGGGTGGGGCCGTGGCTGGTCCATTCTGTGCTAGAAACAGCTGGGCATTCTTGGAATCTTAGGAGGGGCGTTGCTAATCAGTGACAGGAGTGGCAGAGGAAGGAGCACAGTGCCCAGAGTCACGCATCACACACTCGGGCTCCTCGTGAGAGCCTACTGTATACGTGCAGGTGCAGGTGGGGCTTCGGGGCTGACATCTGGGGAAAGGCAGGCAGAGGCTCCAGCCCCCACGGGGCTGAGCATCCAGCCACAGCAGCGCCACTTGGAGCAGGGCGCTGGACGTGGCTGACATGCTGGTACAAGCTGCCTGACATCTAGCGTCTCCGATCCCGGTGTGAATGGGCAAGTCTCTCCCCCGGGTTCTCGGAGTAAGGCCTCGCGTCTCCACTCTGCTCAGAGCAGCGGGGAGCTGCTAATGCCACGCGGATGACGGGTGTCACTTCTGTTTTTTGTTTCCCTGCTTCTCCAAAGACGGTGCCTTACAGTGGGGAGCGCAGCAAGTATCATGTTAACCAGTCATGACGAGCACTTCTGGCAAGAACACACACACACACACACACACACACACACACACACACACACACAGAGTTCCTTGATAAGAGGCCCTAAGAAGGAAATAACATCACTTCTAGGCTATTCTATTTAAGTGCTGTGTGTTGTGGTAAAATATATCAAACACACAATGTGTCATTGTAATCATTTCTAAGTGTGCAGTATGGGGACACTCACTGTATCCATCACCCCATTTCCAAATTCACCCATTGCTCTAAAGGGAGCAGGAGCAGTGTGGGGCACATTTCCCGAGGGTCTCTGACCTTCCTTCCAGGGATTCCTGCGTCCATCCTCTCCACCCTACCTGTCACTGGCTGCTCAACACAGTGGCCAGGCGACCCCTCGGAGAGGTAAATGAGCTCCGCTGCCTTCTGCGCCCCCAAAAGAATTCCGATCTCTCATCATGCACACTCTGGCCAAGTGCCAGCTCTCAAGCTCGCTCGTCTCCTTATTTATCCACAGCCACCAGGCTGCAGCTCTTCAGTTTTTTGCTTTTTTGCACTCTGGACCCCAGAGCCTTTGCACTTGCTGTTCCTCCTGTCTAGAACACTCTGCTACCAGTCATCACATCCTGCAGGTATCTGCTTATGTCACCTTTCTGGAGAGGCCGCCCTTGAGAACTCTATCACACAGCACACCTGCCCTCCTCACGCTCCACACCCTGCTTATTTCCTCCCCAGCACTCAGGAGCATCTGCCCCAGCCACCAACAGAGCACCCTCCAGTGCCAAAGCTGGCTGCCATGGGAGGCCCCCCTTTTCAGCAGGCACTGTGTCAAGCATTGCCAGTAGAGGGCACTGGAGGGACACAGCTGGCCTCAGGGTCTGGTGTGGCACTCTCAGCGGGCACCTGCCTGCGGGCAGCTCACCCACACCCTCAGAGGGAGACATCCTAGCACTCTACCCCTGCTGCAGCTTTCTGATGGCTTCCATTACGGGGCATGCCCCACAGACATCTGCCCCAGCACGGAAGACAACAGCTTCCCTGTGACCTGCTCAGCACCCCCAGCCCCACCTTTATAGGCCTCAGGGAAAATGCCTCTACCATGCGCTGGCTTGTGGCATGGTCCAGCCCAGTCCTGCCAAGTAGGACACTCCACCTGCTCCTTCCCTGGGTGTCCCCTCCACTCTCAGGTAGAGGCCGCTCCCAAATCTGTATTCCTGGATTTTTTAATATTATTTACTCCTCAGCAACCAGCAGCCCACTGGTGGTGATAATTCTTAATAGCAAATCTCACTTGTTAAGATTACTCTATTGCTTCTGTCTCCTAACTGGATTCTGATTGATATAGTAACTAACATACAACAGGTAAATAAATGGCATTTTTCGGTGGTCTTTGTTAATTACCCACTTTGTCCTTACCCCTCACAGAACGCAAGCAAGGTCTTTGTTTTGTTTACTACTATGTCTCCAGTGGAAAGAATATACACGTGACACATTGCAGGAACTGGGTAAGTCTTAGAAGGAAACATGACGGGAAGGAAGAGTGGAAGGTAGGAAAGACAGAAAGAAGAAAAGAAGGAAGGAAGGGCTTAGAAAAGAACAGAGGGAGGTAGGAGTAATGGATGGGTGGCAGAGTATTGGATGGATGGATGGATGGACGGATGGATGGATGGATGGATGGATGGATGGACAGATGGACGGATGGATGGATGGATGGATGGACAGATGGACGGATGGATGGATGGATGGATGGATGGATGGATGGATGGACAGATGGACGGATGGATGGATGGATGTACGGACGGACGGACGGACGGACGGACGGACGGACAGACGGACGGATGGATGGACGGATGGACGGACGGACGGACGGACGGACGGACGGATGGATGGATGGATGGACAGATGGACGGATGGATGGATGGATGGATGGACAGATGGACAGATGGACGGATGGATGGATGGTGAACCCGGCCCCCAGCTGCCACCTGCTGGCCTGTGACAGCACCTGGTGACCTGCTGTGCAGTAAGTATCTGTGAAATGCTTACTTTGTAGCCCTGACATTACTTCTACTTAGCCTTCTTACCCCTCTGCTCCTTTGCTTGGCACATGAAAATATCTTACCATCAAATGCTGGAGCCTGAGGACAAAATCTAGTCCTGCATCCCTCTTTTAAAAAATTACCAAAAGAGGAAAGAAAGCACCTTTGAACCCAAACTAGAAGTCTGAGTGCTTTGCTTTCACTTTTATGATCAGAAAAGAATGGAAACAGCCCACTTTCCTTGTGCCACGCCACTTGCAGCAGTGGGGGTGGTGGCTAAGTCCCCCTTCCTGTGCCAGGGGAAAGCCCTAGTTTCTGGTGAGAACATTCACCTTCTCATTCTAAAGAAAGACCTACCAGCAAGCTGTGAAATGACCATTTCATGAAAGCATAAAATGCATCTGATGACTAAAATGCTCAGCAGTTAGAATGGCAGAAGACATTCCCATATACTTAGTTGATTTCAGAATCTCAGAAAAGTATTAAGAAAAACTGGATATCAGAAAGTTCTAAAGTATGTATGTATGTATGTATGCATGTATGTATGTATGTATCTATGTACGTATGTATATATCTCATATCATTTTTGGCTTACTAGAGATTTTTTTTGCTTCAACTTTATTTTATTCTTTTTTTAAAAAAAAAAAAAAAAAACATAAGGCTCAGTTCTTTTAGAATCATGCTGGCCACAGTTGGCTGCTTACACAATAAACCAAAAAGAAAGCTACAAAATCCCAAAGCCACAAATTACAATTACCTAGTAAAACACATAATGAAAATATAATGCAGCTAATGGAAGAATACAAGGGCGTGTAACACAAACCTCCTGATGTAAATAACAACTGTCTATTTCAATTACTGTTTTCTTTTACCTCAAATTCTAAACAGTACCACTTAGCACAGTCAAAATTCATGGTCTGGAATGTCGCCATAAACCAAAAGAAAGCAAGAGAAAAAGGAATCTGAGTGTCAAAAATGGATGTTATTTTCCCCAAAGATATACAAATGGCCAATAAGTGCCTGACAACATGTTCCACATCAACAGTCATTAAGGAAATGCAAAGCAAAGCCACAATGAGATTCCCCTTTATTCCTCCGGGGATAGACACATTAAAACAAGAAAAAGTAAAAAGTAACTGGCATTGGATGTGGAGTCACTGAAGCCCTCATACACTGCCAGTAGGAATAAAAAAAGGATGCTATCACTGTTGGAAACAATTTAGCTGGTCCTTAAAAGGCTAAACACAGACCCATCACCTGACCTAGGAATTTCATTCCTAGCTATACCTAAAAGGGATTGAAAGCACAGATTTGCACAGGTAGTGATGTTTTGAAGAACAATATTCAAACTAACCACAAAATAGAAGCTACCCAAGCACCAAGCACTACGTGAATGGATAACCATGGTATATACGTACATGAAATATTGTAGCAGCATAAAGCGAATGACATTTTGATATGTGCTACAACATAAGCAGACCCTGAAGACTTATGCTAAGTGAAATAAACCATACATGAAGTATAAGTACTGTGTGACTCCACTTACGAGATACCTGGAACAGGTAAACTCACAGAGGTACGAAAAAGAATACAGGTTTATCAGGGATTTGGGGCAGTAAGGAAGGAGTTATTACAGAATGAACAAAGAACTAGGGATGATGAAAACAATTTAGATATCCAGAAGTGTCATCTTCCTCATAGAAGACACATTCTAATGCCCCCACTAAATGCTTGAAATGACAGACAGTACTAAACCCTATAAACAAGCTCTGTGACACTGACAATTGATCTGATGGCTAAGTGCCTTACGGACAGGTAGCATATACACCGTGGATACACTTAACAAAGCCATGAGTCGCATCCTGGGAAACATGGAACAGGACAGAGTGAGGTCATATTACACTATTCAGAAAGGTGTGATATCTAAAACTTACACATCATTTATTTCTGGAAATTTCCATTTCCATGTTTAGATCACAGTTGACCATGAGTAACTAAAATTATGGTCAGCAAAAGTACAGATAACTGGAGCTCATAGGCGGTAGTGATGGTCTTACATTGTGAATGCATCTCATGTGTAAACTGCACACATCTGAATAATTAAACTGATAAAAAAAACTATGTTATGTATTTTAACACAATAAAAATAGTGCTTATACAATCTAAGCACTAAAATCCACAGGACATCTTTCTAAACCCTTGTTTTGGCCCTATTTACTTTTAATTTCCAAACAAGCCAGCAATCTTGATTGACTGGATTGGGTCTGAAGATTCTTCACTCATAAGACCTCTGCAGATTTTAGTAAGGTGGGCACTTTAGTAGGGGAGGGATGCAGGACTGCAAGACTTTCTGCCAGTTCTGGATACTCTTGAGTTTACCTGGTGGAATCCTTCATAGAACAGTTCAGAAACTGTCCAGATAAGCAGAATGTCTACTACAGCACACATTTTGTGAACCAACGGGATAATGTGTGCGTACATACAGCCTCTGAGCCACAGCTGATGTCATAGCTGAAAAGCCTAGAAGGACCAGTCCCTGAGAGGTGAAAGATTAGTAAGCAGAGGGAACTCCATGGAAAACAGTGTGTGAAGACTAGAGGGACCAGATGGCCACTGGAAAGCATACCAGGTAAGCTGACGTTCTGAGATGTGCGCTGCTGCTGGTGTGGGAGTGCAACCCCACTCACCTCTCCAAGGCTAGATGTACAGGTAAATATAGCAGGTGTGTGTGTGTGTGTGTGTGTGTGTGTGTGTGTGTGTGTGCATGGTGGCAATACCAAAGATACGGCTTAAAACAGCTCAATTCAAAGTGCAGCCCTGGGAACCAGGGGCATCAGCAGAGCTGACAGAATGGGAATGCCATGGGCCGAGGAATCCATAAGTCCTTGTTTGAATAAGTCTAGAGGCTTCTGATGCCTGCTAAGGTATTTAGGGTCACACCACTGAGAAGGTCCAGGGCCTTACTATCAGGGACTTCCCAAAGGCTCTAGGATGCTCTCTCTCTGTGGTCCTCAGCCCAGCTCAGGCTACAAGCCGGCCCTGACGTGACATGGAGGAGGATTTGCCCTCTGTCTTACCCGTATCTGAAAGTAAGCATGGCCCCAGTGCCTAAGCTCTGTTAGCCTTTCCCATTCAGACTAGATCCTCAACTGGACTTCTTGGATCCAGTCACTCTTGTGTCATACTTTTAAGGGTCTGGGACTTCTGTTCACCCTTTACTTCTCGCAACCACTGTACACCTGCACCAGGGAAGTTTTTGCCTCCTCCACGCCTCTCCCAGGGACACTGGTCCGCCTTTCCTTTGGGCTCTGTTGTTCAGGACATGGTAGAATGAACAGGATGGATTCTTTCACAGGGCTGGTGAGCAAAGAGGTCAGGGGCATGCACACAAGGTATTCACTGTGTTCCAGACTCTGTCCTCAGCACCCTGCAGATGTCCTCGCATGGAACGCTCACAACCTCAGGAGGTAGGTCCTAGAATCACCAAGCCCCCTTTGGCAAAAGGGGAACCTGAGCTCTTGACAGCCTCTAGCACCTTGCTCAAAGTTGCCACAGACAATGTGGAGAGCCAGGCATGAAAATTTGCCAGCATGCTTCCAAACCAAGCCACTCACTACAAATGGAGTAAAGAGATGAAGGATGGAAAAGGAAAGAGGAGAGTGACTATGGGGGACAGAAAGAAGGGGACACAAAGTATTCAGAGGCTGGTAGTGTTTGGAAAGGAAGCTGTCCTGGCCTGCCAAACCCACTCCTGGAAGCCACATCTTCCCACAGCATGGACTCCCTTCCCCCAGGAAGACAGGATTGCCCACCAAGTGGGCCTGAGGAGCCGGCCTCAAGGGAATTGAGACCTGCATCCTCAGACAGGTTGGCTGAGAGGCACCGGGCTGGGCTGGATAGCTGCTGCCCTCCTCTCTGTCCCCTGCACAAAGATGCTTTCTGGCAGGATTCCTGAGCTGTTTAACAACACAGACCACACTTTGAACCAGGCCCCAGAAGATAAGTCCACATCGCATCCCATGAATTGCTGAGTGCAGGAGAAATGGTGAGGTCTCAAAAAAGCCCGGGAGATGACGGCCGCCCTGAAGCACCAGCTGACTCCACTCAGGCACCACTTCTGGGCCCCGTGCTGCAAGTGCTTCTTGCATCCTGTGCAGCTGGTGCCACTCAAGCACAGCCCAGGCAGAGGTCCAATGTGCACCCTGGTACACGGGAAGATGGTGGGCAGAAAGAGCAGGGTGCTCTGGCACCAGAGCGGAGCTTGTGGGTTCTCTGAAAAGTCTGCAAGACAAAAAGGGGAGAGCCAAGCCTGCTGCACTGGCAGGCATGCCTCGCATCGGCCTTAAGTGAACACTGGAGGGATGAGTCCAAACCAGACGGGGAAGAGAGTACCAAGGCACAACTTGGTTTACCAAGTGTTTCCCAAGGACCTGCATTATACAAGGTCCAGGGGAAGGCCCTGAGGATGCAATGAAGGCCAGGAGAGGAGAGGCTTTGAGGACAGTGACTGAG
>NW_004524587.1:2995105-3017611 GCF_000260255.1 Octodon degus
ATAAAATCAGGATTTAGAGAACCTGGGCTTGAATGAAAGATTTGGAACATAGCCTTCTCATGCCTCTGGCCTGCAAGGAGAGGGTAGATGCCTCTTTGCTTTATGAATTGCTTGAGGTCCAAAGCTGAGGCCAGGCCTGTACATAGCAGACACCCATGAGTGTGTGCTGAACAGAAATGACTAACTGCTCCACCAGACGATGTGGGGGTGAGAAAAAGAACCACAAGGAAAATTAGAACATAATTTTAATTAATTCTATTGAAAGTGCAGCACACCAAAATAAGAGGGATGCAGCTGAAGTAGTACTTAGAGAGAAACAGCTTTCTAAATAAACCATGACACATGACCGACGGCTTTCTGGGCCTTGACTATGATGTCTTCGGGGACAGAACTGGTTTCCGAAAAGTTCAGTTTAACAGCTGCAGAGCCTGGAATGGTGCTCTCTCCAGAGCAGGTGCAAGGAGTCATCCACCCTGATGCCACAGAAGTGTCTCCATGTGAGGCCTTGTGGTCTCCACATTGCATTTCTACCCCGAAGGCCATGCTCACCTGGGTCACTCTGCCTAGGAAGCCCTTCCTGGCCTTCTGTGGCTGCAACCTGAGCCTCACTAGCCACCACCATTTACGAAACTGCACTCCAGCCACCGTGTGAGGCTTTCACACCACTGCCTCAAGGAGTCCGCACAACAAGCAGGTTTGATTTGATTTCCCACCTTGAAGTGGGAAATCAAACTGCAAACTGCAGCAGTTCCAGTCTATGATCTTGGGCGGATGTCTTGGTGGTGGCGGGGGGACAGGAAGAACCAGGAACTGAGGTCCAGAGAGGTAATGATCTGGCTCCAGTAGCTGATGGTAGAAGAGCTGGGACCTGGAACTGGACAGAGCAAATCAGGCCTTCTGTGCTCACCACAGTGATGACCGCTTCCTGCTCAGGACTCAGCTCCCCAGCGTTCCCAGGCCAGTGTCTGCCCGTGTCCCCGAGCATCCTGTACCACATGAGCAGCTCTGCTTCCACCACTCACGCAGTCGCCTGGAGCTTTCTGTTCAGTTCAAGGCTTGCCAAGTCTGGGGTCAGAGCTAACTGTCTGCCTTCCTCACAAGCTATTCCCAGTGCCAATGTTGTGGCCCATGGGCCAGGCCAGGAGCCCCGACCGGGTAATGGAAGCGCAGGACACCTGCAGGCAACTGCTAACTGCAGCAGTTCCACAGTCTATGATCTTGGGCAGATCAGTTCCCGGGCTGGGCTCAGCTTCCCAGGCTACAAAATGCAAACAGTCAGGCCTAACTTTTGGGGTGTTTTGGAGGGATTAAGTCAGATAACTCCTGTAAAGATGGAGGCATATCTGACAGCAAACAGGATAATCTGGAATATTTTTGTGGTATTTATTTCCTAACTTAAACTCACCATAGATTTTCTCACAATCTTCCTAGGTTGTATTTACCTTTTTATATAATTGAATCCCTCATACTGGGAGGGGGGAAGGGAAGGAAAAGGGGGAGGGGGAGGGAGACAGAGGCCATGGGTTAGTAGTTCAGTATTCACTTTGTGTTGTGCTTTCTAACTAGCTGTCCCCCGCCCCCCAAGAGCCTCAAGTGGTCATAGGTGGGCTCTCAGAAGGTGACTGGATGATGAGGGTCCTGTAGCTCGCTTGCTGCTGGGAAGTGGAAGTGGGACCTGGTTCAAATGGGGGGGGATGGTCATTGCACCTGGCCCATGCTTAGGAACCCCATTCTCGTGGAGCCCATTGGCGCCTTGTTTTCCCGCCATGCCCACCTTCAAACCCCTCTGCAATCACCTGCAGGGGGCCTACGGTAATCCACATGCCCACACACTTCTCCATTTAACCTCCTATAAAGCCTCAACAGCTTCATAGAGAAGGTGTCTGGATCCACCAGGAAGCTTCTGGTAGGGTTAGGGTTAGGGTTAACCCTCCTCTTCCCCTTTCCTTCCCCTTCCTTCCCCTCCTGTTCTTCCTTTCACCCTTCTTCTTTTTAAAAATGTAAAGTGTGGACCTATGAAGAAGATTCTTCCCTCAGGTTTGAACAAAAAAAATCTTCAAATATTTAGCGATGCAAACATGGCAACTGAGATAGATCCGTATTTATTTTATTTTTGGTACTGGGTCTCAAACTCAGGACCTTTCATTTGCCAGGCAGGCACTTGTGCCGCTGAGTTACACACCCCAGCCCTTAGATCTGCTTTGTACTGGATGCCATCCCCTTACCTATATTATTCCCATGGGGCCTCTCCACAGCGCCATGAGTATATCTTATCACCTCCATTTACCAGTGGGGTCAGTGAGGGCAACTACCTTACGCACAGTCCTTCAGTGAGGACAATCAGGATTTGAACCAAAGCCAGAGCTCTTCACCTCCACTTAAGAGAACAGGAAAAACAAGATAAGAAACACTGTACTCCTGGTTTCTGCCCCGCACGTTTGTAGAGGTGGTGCCGAGGTGGTCCCAGAATGGTGTTATGAAGGCCAACACTGGTGACACAAAGTAAAACACTCAGAGCCAGCCAGCTTCTAATCTAAGGCCAAAGATGAGTGCCTGGCCACCGAGTGGATGATTCTAGTGGTGATTGGCTTCCACGTGAACTAACACTGGTGAGACAGCTACTTCCTTTGTCTTGCTCCATGCTTCTGACTGGAAAGAATCTTCCTTCGGTTTCAGTTTACTTTACAGTCACGCCAGAAGTTGCCAATCTCCTACTTCCTTAAAGAGAGGACAAATCTTAGGCTCAGACTCTGCTACTATAACAACTTCTTAGAATAACATGGCTCTATTTTCACAGCATGTAGTTTATCCTCATCTATTTTTGGTGAACCATATTTATCTTCAATAATGGAGACAGAAAGCTCCCTTTTAAAATAGTTAATAAATCTATGCATTGATTTCAAGAAAAATCTCAATATTAATAGAATCTTAAAAGGTTTTAAATATTAATTAAATATTAGGGGTACATAGTGGGGGTGGAAGATTGACAGAAGTTTGAAAAGGAGCACACGCCCGACTCCGCAGAAGGTCAGTGTTAAGGACTGACTGCCTGTGACCCTCATGAGATCCCACGATGAAAGCCTAATCCCATGGCAACACATGCGCGGGTGGAGCCTCAGGAAGGTGGTTAGGGCATGAGGACGGACCTGCGTCCTTTAGGAAGAGGTGATCCATGTGTGGTCACACATGCCTGTAATCCCAGAACTCTGCTGGGCTTTTGAGCAAGGACCTGCCTCAAAAACATTGTTGTGGCTTATGTCTAGTTGTCCCCACAAAGTCTCATGCAGTCATGGGGTGGACTTCTAGACTTTGTGATTAATCCATAATCCAGTGCTGGGATTATGGGTGTCAGGGCTACACCCGGCCTGGGGCAGATAGCCTGAATGCAACATAAGGGAGACAGACTTGCTCCCTGTTGCCATTGTTGCTGTTATTCTTCCCTTTTGCTCTTGCTGTCTTGCTGCCTTCCGTCACCATGAACTGCTGCCCTCTGCCACATGCCAGTCAGCCTTGGAGCCAGCTGAGTATAGACTGAAGCCTCTACTAACTGTGAGCTAAATAAACCTTTCCTTCCTTCATTTTGGATGTTGGGTATTTTGTCCCAGCAATGAGAGAAAAGTAACTGATATACAATATACAAGGGAGGGGAAAGAAAGGTAGAAAAGGGGAGAGGAGGGGAGGGAAGGGGAGCAGAGGGGAGAGGAGAGGAGAGTGGAAAGGAGAGGAGAGGAGAGGAGAGAAGGAAAATGGAAAGAAAAAGAAAACAAGAGCTGGAGCTGAGGTGAGCTTTCTCTTGGCCATGTGAAGACTCAGCAAAGAAGCAGCTGTCAAGAAACCAGGATGATAGCCCTTCACCAAGAGCCTGGCCATGCTGATGCCAGGATCTCAGTCTTGTAGCTTTCAGAATTGTGTGGGATGAATGTTTCCTGTTTCAACCAATCAGAGGGAAGCCCCTTTGTCACAGCAGAGTGAGCTACTGTGGTCAGCTACAACGTAAGGCTGTGATGGTCCTGAAGCCATCTGTGCTCTCCTTCATGAAACAGGACGGCACCAGAGGTAACACCACACAAAAGCTTCCCAGAGCTGCTCTGGGAACGCTGGCCACATGGCCACAGGGGCGTCATGCCCACGCTGCCGGCACCTGCTGCCTTCATAGCCACTCTTTAGACTCGCAAATCAGGACAGTGATCTCAAGGCTGCATCATGTACTCCGAGAAGTCAAGGAGCCAGAGAGTATATCTTACAAAAGCTAAACTAAAATGAATACAGACATTTATAATTTAGTACTTCTAAAGGATTAACCCAATTATTTGTTAATAGTAAAACTCCAGGGCTGGGGAGATAGCTCAGTGGCACAAGCGCCAGCCCGGCAAGTCCAAGGTACCATGATCAATCCCTGCTACCACATGCTGTGGTGGCACGTGCCTGTAATCCTAGCACTAGGGAGGCTGAGACAGGAGGATCACTGGGAGTCCCAACTGCATAGCAAGACCCCATACTACAAAAATAAAAATAAAAACTGTCTAGAAAAAAGTGGTCACACTCCAACTACCTGTCAAATTCGGCAATCTCAGTGAGCTCAAGTAGCAAAGGTCCTGGCTGGTCTTTGCCATACTGACACATCACACCACAAAGAGGGGACAGAAACCTACCAGCCAGCAACAGTGGCTGAACTGAGGTCGCACTTGCCCAAGCAAACCTTACTCTACGTGGCAGTGAGGGGTGAATGTCACAACTGAAGTTCCTTAAGTAGCGTTGAGCAATTAGTAGTTTGGACCCTAAATAGACAGTTAAGGGTTAGTTTTCCAAATGCATCCTAGTAGTTATTTATTGGTACGTAAGAAATTATCCCAAAGCTGAGTGGACAGCAACAGTAATAAATGGGCAGAATTTCATGCAGAGCTTTGGTGAGTCAATAATCTGGGAACATCTGAGTTTAGCCATTTTGCTTTAAGGCCTCCCATGCAGTGCCTGTAAACCTGTCACTGAGGGCACATCAACTAGGGTTTACCTGGAAGAATGCTTCCAAGATGGCACCCAGGCATGGCTACTGGCCAAAGGCCTCAGTTCCCCCACAGGGATGCTTGAGCATCCACACAAGATGGCTGATGGCTTTTCCCAGAGTGAGGCACCCAAGACCAAGGTGTGCAGACCCTCCGTGTCTCTGGTAGCTGCACCTCAGCCATTTTACACTCTGACTTCGGGATTCTGTGTGGGCGAAGAACACCTTGAGATCTGACTCCTACGAGCTGCGACACACGGAAGCCACCTTCTCCCACTTACATTGGATTTGCTGCCTAGTGCCTTAAAGCCTGGGTTGTTTAATTGTCGTTTAATGGAAAGATGAATGAGTAAACAGGAGAGGTGTTAAATACTAAAATTTACCCAATCAGTACAGAGTGCCAATAACTAAGGAAACTCATATAGGAATATTATTAAGTTTTTCTCAGAACACTAAAAATAATTTCTTCCTCTAACCTCTCTCTCTTTCATATTTGGCAGTGTGTTTTGGCTAAAATCCATCTTTTTAATGGTCTAAGGTAAACTATTGCCTAACTAATCTTTTTTTAGAATCCCAGACTGTGTAAACTTTAGGGCTTCCTGAATTATGTCTGAGAGTCCTCTGGAGTTCTGTCCTTTCTCAACTGCCTTCCCTCTGGCTCCCGTGGCTGCTCATTCTATTGATTTTTTGGGTTCTAAATCCACATTAAATAAACCCAGCTTTGAAAACTGCAAACATGACATGTACGTTGCTACCCTCAGCCACAGGGCCAACTGGAGAGGGAGAAAAACTGAGTACGCCAACATCTTTATCTGTCAAAGGTACCTCACACGGCAAGCGCAGGTTTTCCATGATCAGTGCCCCTACCTCTCCTTTTCCTCAGCACTTTTTTTTTTCCGATGGAGTTCTAAAGATGGGGTTCATGCTGAGACTTCCCAGGCTTGAGAGCTTGTGAGACTTCTCTTCCCTGGGCTATACTGTTGTGCAGTCTCTAAACCACTATCAGAACAGGGGTCTCTGGTGGCCAGGAAGGGTGAAAGGAGGGATCACAGGGGCAGGCTGCACAATGCTTACCAGAGTGAGTTCCAAGGGAGGCATGTTCCACAGCACCACAGGGTAGCTGTAGTTTGTAATAACTAACACATATTAAAAACAAAAACAAAACACTTGAGAGTTCAAAATTTCCCAACACAAACACATGACAACTGTTTAAGGAGATGAAAAATGCTTATTATCCTGATTTGATCATTACACATTCTATTTATATATCAAATTATTCACTGCACCCTATAAATATATAGTTATGCATCAATACAACAGAAATGATTTTTTAAAAAGTTCTACCATTGTTTGATAGACCCACAATACACAAGAAAACAATTACTGTTGGCATGTGTTTTTGCCTTCATTCAGAACAATCCTGCCATAATGGTAATTATTAATATGACTCGTACACAAGAGGAGGAAGACTAAGCTGGTAACGGGAGGACCTGCAACTATTAAGCCCTGGAAGTGGGACTAGACCAGGGACGTTGTTGCTTGTCCCCATGCTGATTTTCAGGGAGACACTGAACTCATTTAATTATTGTCACTGACCAACTTGAATGAGCACTCTAATGTCCCAGGAGCCTCCTGCCCCCCTCAGTAAGGAGCCATATTGCTTCAGAGGATGAGCTGCTCAGGAATCCCAGTGGCATGTGGGCCAGCTGAGAACTCAGGGCAAAGCTATGTACTAAATAAGGTGGATGGATGTGATATAACCCTAGTAAAATTGGTACCTGGAAGGTACTAACTGAAGAGCACCCTATTCCTTCAGTATAATCAGGAACCCTTAAAACAGCAGCACAAGGCCCAATGTCCCTACATAGAACAGCCTGAACCAAGAGAAAAGCAACAAGGCCTGCTTCCCCCAAGCTGTGGGCCATGCACTGCTTTCTGCAAACGTCCAACCTGCTCTCTCCAACTCTTGTGATCAACACCTTTAAGAAGAGGCCTTGTTGCTGAGTATCCATTGCTAGTATAAACCGCTAGCTAGTATCCATTGCTAGCATAAATTAGCAATATCCATTGCCAATATAAATGCCTTGTGGATGGCATCCCCTTACCCAGCTAGGGCACTGCTCCTAGCAGACAACTCACCCCAGGGGACACACAACGGATGGTGACTCTGCCCACTGATGGAGGCAGGGCAGCTCCTAGTCAATACCACCCAAGTCGTAAGAAAGGGCTGCAGCAGTCATCACAGCTGTAGAGCCAAATTCAGAGGCCCTGGGGATGCATGGCAGGGTATGTATTTTCCTTATTTCAAAAACCATAACCAAAGCAGCACATTTATTTGCATTAACATAGTGCTTTCTAATCATAACAGAATTAAAAAGTCCAGACGATGGAACTTTTGACAGTACAAACAAGTACATTTCTCTTCGATAAATATCATGTTTGGAAAGGAGACAAACCTTAAGAATAGAGAATTCAAGAAGAGAGGGGAAAGAATTGAAATGTGTTAAGAGAACTGACTCCTGAATTTTGTACTAGTTTCTTTGAAAGCCTGATCTGAGAATCTGGAATGACTTTGACCCATTTGGTAACTGTGACGTGGGTGCTTACTGCTTGGGACGCTGGTTTTGGACACCTACAGTTAGCCTGCATCCTAACAGGAATGAGCATTTACTGTGTCCACAGCCTCAGCTGCATGCTAGTGTTGGAAGTATGCTGTGCCTTCTTCAAGCTCTCACACAATCCCAGAAAATGTGCTGATGTGGTGTCTGTACTTCACACACGAGGAAACTGAGTCAAGCCGTTGTCAGCAGCAAAGTGTGGCCCACCACAACCCAAATCACCATGACTACCAGCTGGTGGGCCATGGGAGAGCAGCGGAGCCCCTGGAGCTGTTCCGTGACTTCCCATGTAGCCTCTTCTGCTCAGCTGCTCTTATAAAATCCACAGGGAAAATGGAAAGTGTGCTTTGTAGGATTCCCACACGGTGTCTTCCGATCCACGCCCCTGGGTGAGTTTGTGAGGTCTGACTTATCCCCTCCCCCATTGGGCCCTTCAAGTACCTCAGCAGAGCAATGGTGTTCAACTAAAGCTGCAGAGACGTCTCCGAACGCCCCTGCTCTTACATACTATGGCCTTTTACTTGAGATAGAGAGAGCCTGCAGAGAAGGACATGCCCAGGATCTCTGGAATTTAATTTAATTTTAATCTTCAGAGAAGAGGTCTATTGTGCTTGGGCCTTGTGGGTACGAATGATCCTCCTGCCGCAAGCCCCCCAAGGGGCTGGGACTGTATGTCTAGCTTGCCCTGATGTATTTAGGATTTTGATAGAAACATTTCAGTCCTTTAAAACTCCATGGGCTTTGATTTCAGAAACTATAATAGTAACACTTATTAAATAAAAATTGTCATGTTACTCTCCTAAATTAACCCAATTAACATATTGACTAGTCAAGTACAGGCATATGTATATTTTCAGTATTTATTTTTACTTGATAGCATACCATGGGTACACTTTTTGGGTAATAGTCTTTATTTTCCACACTTAGAAAATCCACACAGGATTCTAATCATGGCTAAGAAATTGCAATAACACTAACATTTGGTGGAGAATCTGCTATGCTCTGGGCCTATGGTACACTTTTTAATATTACCATGACCTAATCAAGTCCCTTCATCTGGGCACCTTCTTTCCCCTTTCTTGGGAGTCTGGGCACTAGTATAAATAGCCACGGAGATGCACAGAAGTTTAGCTGGAAGAATGTTCATCATGCTTTTACTTTATTTCATTGAAATAAATTTTTAAAAGTGGATTTGCTTACAGGAGGGCAAGCGGATTTTGGAAATCAGAATTGACTCAAGAAAGAGGTTAAGGTTCTTGGTGGTAGGACAAATGTATACAGAGAAGGGAAGAAATATGGCATTAGGTAGTGAAGTGGAATATATAGCCAGCTTCCTAAAAATTCCAAAACACTCCTCACTTGACTATGTAGATAAGGGAACCGCAGCAGCAGGGCAGGAAGTGGGACTTCCAGAGCCAAGTCCTCAGGGAGTGAAGGGAGAGAGGACAGCTTTCCAACTCCCTCTCCAGAGAGAGCTGCCACAGAGTAAAAGAGAAATGCCTAGCCAAATCCATTTGTAATTGGAGTCTAATAATACTTAGCAATTCCCTATGGGATAAGCCTAGAAAAAGTTATGAGAGTAATTGCAAGAGTTCACATTAATGTCAATTTAATAATCATCCTCGTTGGCACATCTGTCTTTGGAGATGGATAGACTGGACTGAATTAGATGGACTTCCTCTGGCTTTGAAACAGTCTTATGACCTTGGGAGAGTCCCTTCCATTCCATTCTTAAGTTGTATTGTCTATAAAAAGGCGGACACAATGTAGGAAAACTCTGCAATAATAATTCCTGCAATAAAGACAATTGAGACATGTCTTGAGAAGGAGTGGTGGATGATGGCTCCTCAAACCCCAGCGCTCCTCGTGCTCATCCTGTCTGCATCAGACTTAGGAAGTGACAGCCATCCCACAAGGAGATGTCTGAAATCCTTCCCAGTCTCCTGGAAGAACCAGGTAGACAAAGCGTACAGAATTAGCCCCGTCGATATTTCAGCTGACACAGGAAGTTATCACCAGGTGGGGCCAGGACAAGTAGGGGCCAGGACCGATTTGGAAGAGGAATCTCGACTCCTAGAATTCTTGGATGGCTAGATAAGGTGGCTTGGCAGGTCATTTAAAAAATTAAGTGATTGAACTTATTGGGCACGACTATCTCATAAAATTGCCCTGAAGATTAAACAAGAGATTGCATATGAAGCCTTTAGCACATAGTAAGTGTACTATGCATGCTAAGTAAGATGGTTATTGTCACAGGACAACAGCAGAATAGGAGGTTTATTTTAGAGATTTTTATTGTGGATTTGAAAATCTGCAAAATGAATTAGCTAAAATATGTTAGATACTTGAATATTCTTGTTTTAACCTGATATCCTTTAATGCTTTATAGAAAAATATAACGTCTATCAGTATTTAAGGTCACTTGATTACTTAAAGTAATAATTTCACGAATGTCTCCAAATGAAGCTGTCAGTAGTAGATGCTATACAACAGATACATGGGCTTCTTTTATGGATCAATATGGCTCACTGGCAAGACTCGATCTGTTTTCAATAACCAAGGTCAGAATTCATGTTCATTTCCTTGAGTGAATCCTCTGCCCTTTCTTCCTTCTTCTCCTTCAGAAGCACTTTAAAGAAAAATGCTGATGCTCTAAGGAGGTATTGTGGCTGCTCACTGTGATGCCGAGAAGCAAAGAGGAAACAGAGATTACACATTTTCATTTGCTTCTCACTGTGGATTTTCATCTGTCTGTCTGTCTGTCTGTCTGTCTGTCTGTCTGTCTGTCTGTCTGTCTATCATCTATCTAGTGACAGTGATGATTGAACCCAGGACCCTTGCACTGAGCTACATCTTCATTCTTTTTTTACTTTGTGACAGAGTCCCACTAAGTTGTCTTGACTTGGTGTAAACTTGCAGTCCTCCTGTCTCAGCCTCCCAGAGTGCTAAGATTACAGTTATGCATCATCACACACAGCTTGTTCATGTTTCCCTGTTCAATCACAACATATCAACTTGTTGGTGTGAACTAGGGCTGTTTTTAATCTCTGCATAAATGAAGCCCTTAACATATTTCAATATTACACACTGCTTTTGTATCTTGATAAAGATAACGCATGCATGATGGCTAGCAGAATGTTTTGCTATCTTTAGTAAAGTCATTCAAACAGGCTGTGTTATTTTTATATGACTCCTGTATGACTGCTTGTACATATATGCATATTTAGTCATATACATATATGTATGTATATGTATGTGTAATGATAAACTCTTAGAATCATGAACCACACAAAAGGTTTGTTAGTATGCATTTTTTAAAAAAAATCACTGGCCTATTATAAGAATTTTGTTTCTGAATCCTAGGAAACTGAGCCAAATTCAATTCTGTATGACAGATTCTTCTGTGTTCCTGGTATACAACCTCCTTTTTATTGTAATCAGCTTCTGACAGTGTTGAAAACATAAAAATGTCTTTTATTCATACTGTTGCATTTGCTTTGGAAGGGAGTAGTGTCAACTATCTAGGTAACACTGTTCTTTCTTGCCCTTTTGCTAAGCCAACTGGGACCCTTGACTCCTGGTGGGAATTTTCTCTTCTCATCACACAAGTGAAAGTCCTGGTGACAGCCCCTCTCCCTGATCCTACAAGCAACCCAACAGTCACAAACCAGCTTTGTTCTATTCATCCTCTGGAGGAACGTAGGCCCTGCACAGGAGTGAGCCTGGATCAGGTCCCCTGGCCTGGGTGACAGGTGTCTCTTCCTCTTCTGGGTTAATGGAATAGCTGAACTACACAGACTTACATGTGTTCATAGAGGTGTTGCTAGATTTTTCTGTTTATTTTCTCTTCTTCATTTTTAAGATACAAAAAGAACTTCTGGGAATGTTTTCCATATGCTTTCCTGTTTCTTCATTGGATTTGGCTCCTCTCCTGTATTTACTACTGAAAGAAAAAAGAAAGGGAAGGGAAGGGATGGGAGGAAAGGGGAGGGAGAGGAGGAAAGGGGAGCAGAAGGGAAGGGGAGGGAGTTCCTGATAGCAACTCTGCAGAAACCATTTGGCTTATCAATAGCAGAAGGCCTGTAACAGGCTGCTTTCTGGCCTTGTGTCTACTCTGAGACCCTCAGAATGAAGAAAGTCAAAGTTAGTATGAAATAACCACCCAGGAGGCGGTTTGCTAGCTAGAGGTGTTAAAGGCAATGCTTTATAAAAAGCTGGGTTAAATATAGAAAGTACAGTTGCATTCCAGGTAACTCGAGATTTGAACATCCAATTTGACATTAATGAAGGCAATCTATTTGGCCCATTTTCACAGCTATATAATATATTACACCTATTTTAAGATCTGTAATTTTCCCTCCTTAGGCATTTCTCAACTAGGACAGAAAGCACTTCCTCTAGCCTAATTGATATTTTGTTATTATCCAACTGTGTATCCTTTCCTTTTATTTTCCTCCACTAATACAAATACATTTTTAACTATTTTTTATTTCCCTAAGGTTAGCAGGAAAAAACCAAGAAACATTAAGGGCTACATTAAGATTTAATATTGCATGGCCACACCTTGGCTCTGTGATCCGTAATTGATAATTTTAGAATATACTTGGCTACCTACTCTGTGATCCCATTGCCACAAATAAACCTTGCGGTCCCTGGTTTCATCCAGGTTTGAATTTCACCATTGCCTAAAGAGTATAAATATGAATTATTTGATCAGGCTGCTTTGCAAATCAACTCTCCTCTTCCCAGAGGTGCTCCTTCCTGCGTAAGGTACGTGGCTTTATAAGCCTTTGGGCAGCATGGATGTTGGTTGTGTCAGAGGCAAGGTGCATGCAGATGTAGTATCACCGAGCAGTGTCATCTGAGTATGTGTGAAAAATAACTGCAGAGGGCACAAGGCAGGTGGAGGGAAGCCTCTGCCATGGCCCGGACAGTACCACAAGTAAGCACTTTACCTAATCACCCCGCCGATTCCTATCTGGGCTCGGTGACCTCACATAGCCGCCATCTGCTAACCAGTCAGGGCATGCTGGTGAAGGGTGAGCTGTAATAAGAGCTAGGGCTGGGGTGAGGCAAGACCCTAACGACTCTGGTAGAAAGGGGAGGAAAGTGACCTTACCAGCCAGTGCGGCTGGATGAAACTCCTGTTTTCTCTACCTCTGCATCTCCAGAGGGTAGCAGGAGGAAGCCAGCTAAAGGCTGCAGATAGAAATGATGAGATCATTATCTGGGAAGAGTTCGCTATTTCCTCCACTGGCCAATGGTAATTAGTTAGGTGTAGTCTTTTGGGCTATTTCACACATAGTGGTGATCAACTGTTGGTAAGCACATAGACAGGTTCATTTATTCACTCTTCACCAAGAACGTACAGGTGACTACCCTGCCCTAGTTGGGTGCCAGTTCAGCTGTGCGCTTGGGGACTGTGTCACATGCATGGAGCGCTCAGGATAAATGCTGCACTCGGGCAGGAAGAAGTCAGCTCCGGGAAGAGAGCCACTGACCCTGGGGCTGAGTGCACTGCCTGGCAGGCTTGCTGAGTGCACTCCAGTGCAGAGGGACTTGGAGCTCTGTGGATGGCAGTGTGGCATGGCTGCTGCGCTATCAAGGCTGGGAAAGCTGCACCCACAGCACTGCCCCTGTGGCTGGAAAAGCTCCCTCTAGGGAAGCAGAGACACAAGGGAAGAAATGAATATATACAGGAGCAGCCAGTTATCTGCAAAGGGATATAATCACACACCCCAAGAAGAGGCCAGAAACCAGGATGAGCAGCAAACCCCATGTTAGGCTTAAAGGAAGCACTTGGCAGCCCCTTGTTGGCACTTATACACTACTGATGTCACCACTTTCATGCTCTGGGGCCATCGTTAAGTGCAGTAAGGCGTGCTTGAAGATGAACACAGGGATGCCCGCAGTTGACTTGGTAACTGAAGTGTCTGCTGGCTCCAGGCAGGGCCACCCAGGCCAGCGTGTGGTGCAAAATAGTGAACCAAGTCCCCAGGAGGACACAGTAGGACAGTGTAAGCTTTCATCCCGCTACTTTAAGTGGTACAAAACTTAAAACTCACAAATGCCTTGTTTCCGGAATTTCACACGAAATATTTTTGGATCCTGGGTACTTGAGACTGGGAAATAAGGAAGGGATTGAGGTCATTATTTCGAGGTGGTGTGCCTCAAAAGAAAAGAAATAGATTTGGTGGGGACATGTGGGCCTCGAAGCCACTCCACTGCGTCCACGCTGGATGACTCAGACAAATGCTAGTCCTCACAGGCCTCAGGAAGAAGGCTCAGTCGTGGGGACCTGCTTCATAGGGCCGGGTGAGAGCCGAGAACACTGCCTGGGGCATAGTGAGCAGCCATACATAGCGGTTGTGGTTATATGGTGTTTTCTAGGCAGGGTGGCCAGGTGGCCTGGCTCTTCCTTCCCAGGCAAAAGAAGCCATGGGGACCAAGACCTTGGCTGAGGCAGGTATAGCTTTGGAAACTGGGAGAAGAACACTCTGTCTGGGGGACACTGGCAAGGCTCTGTGTAGTATGAAATAATGGCAGAGGAACTCAAGGGTTCTGGTCTTTAGGACATGGAGACTACAGTAAAAAGTGGATTTTTATTCCAAGTGGACTACAAAGCCCTTTGGGGGTATATTAGTCAGCTATTGCCAAAATACTGCTGTGTAACAAACAACATTAAGAAACTACGATGGTTCACAAGAAAGAATATTTATTTTCCCCACTTGTTACTCTACATATTGGCCAAGGTTTAGCTGATATCAACTCACTTTGATTGAATTTACCTCCAAAACATAAGTCAGTTTTAAAGAGGACAAGCCAAGTCATACGAGCACATCTCAAATTTCCACTTGACTTTTGTTGGCTCTTATGCTCTGAAGAAAGGAAAATCACAAGAACAAGGCCCAAAGTTCAGGGGCAAGGAAGCACCCTGCGCCAGAGGCCGGGGTGACACGCAATATGGCCACAGTGGAGTTTGGAGGGCACGCGTTATCCGTGGTCCCTAGGCCCCTGGGTGTGAGTCCACTAGCACCTAGTGCTGTCTGTGGAGGTGAAAAGGTGGCCGCACCCTGTGCACCCTTCCTGAGCCTGTCAGATCAGGCTCACCCTGACCCCTGTTTTGGGTCTAACCAGGTCACTTTTCTCCTGGACGCTGTGTTGAGGAGCAGACAACCACGCATGCGCCTTCTTATCAGGAAGATGCTCCACACAAGCCACTTGTGCACTTGTGTCACTTTGCCTTGGCTTTCCTGTCTGGACTCTAAGGGTCAGCCCTGGGCCAGTGCCAGCTGGGAGTGCTGACAGGGGCTGGGCCTTCCCGTTAGCTTTCTTGGACTTCGGGCAGTCAGGCTCACGGTGGCATAAGTCAGGGCTGAGAGGAGCAGAGAGAGTTTGCTGTCCTGGGCAAGTTCCTAGTACATGTACCCTCCTCACAGGCCCACACAGAGCGCTTTTCCAAACTGTGTTATCTATAGCAGCCACTCTGTCACATCTGTATTCCAGCCTCTACCCACCCTTAACTCTAGTCTTGGAACTGCTAGAGGAGGGAGCCAAGAGAGGAGGAAAAATATATGAGTGGGTGTGGTAGTGAGGGGGTGGGTGTCTATGAAAATTTATGTGCTGAAAAACAGCTGTAAAATGTTTAACGTTTCAATGAACATTTTATGTTTACAATAAAAAAAATCCTTAAGCCAAGAAGGACTTTAAAATGCTATATTTCCAGAGCCAAGCAAAAGAAGCAAAGAAAAAAGGTTTACCCAGAGCCCTCTCTACAGAGTGATACCCGAACATTAGCCAATGAAGGGAGGCCCCTCCACAAGACGGGTTTTAATGCCAGCTCTGTGTTTTCTCCCCAGTAAGGAGGAAGGGATGGACCTGCCACATCACAAGGGGACCCTGGCTGCAACAATGAGAAGTATGCTCCTGTCGTGCAAAGCTAAGGAAGCATGGCGTGAAGCCCTGCACCTGCAGGCTGTGGGGGAAGGGGAGCAGGGAGCAGACAACACCCTACTTGGCCAGAAGCCTGATGGAAGAGTTGACTGGGACCACCCAGGCCCCCAGCAGGCAGCACCAATCAGGGCGCCAGGCTGACTCCTTCGCAGATGGAGCCTGGCTCCAGGCCTTGGCTTGGACAGACAGACTCAAGCTCAAATTCAATCTCACTTCAAAGTAAAGGGAGGCCTTTGGCCTCTGGGAGCTCAGTTTCTCCGTCAACCAAATGTAGATGGGACAGACACTGAGGCAGCCTGAACCTGGTGGAGGGATGTGGCAGGAAGCAGCAGCTGCCAGTGCTCAGAGGCATTTGTGGGTTTTGCTCTTCTTTGCTTTACTGGTATTTTAGCGAAGTCACCTTGGCAGTTGCAGGCCAAGAAGCCAGCTTTGCTTTTATCTCCTTTGTAATTAACATCGTCCATGTTGGTTCAGAAAGTAGCAGAGCAGTGTGGTCCACATGCCCTTTCTAACCTGGTCCATTCTTGCCACATGAGCATACAACGCTCACGCATCTCTTCAAAACAAATCATCAACAAAAGCCCTAAATGATGTGCAGCTTCTCAGACACAGTCTGCAGCTTCTGAGCCCAGGTCCCTCCCAAGGCCCATTCCTTTTGCCTACTGAATCTTGTTCCACCCCCTCTCTTCTTTCAGCAAGCTCCTGCTCAGGCCTCAAAGCTCAGTCTAAGAAGTACCTTCATAGAACTTGGCTGCATGGGAAGATGCTCTCAGGCTGACAGCATGGACCACAGCTGTATGCTCATTAAACCCACTGAGCCAGTGCCTGCATTTCTAGTTCCACTCTTGAATACTGCTTCCTGAGGGTAGGTACCAATCTTCAACATTTTGTAGGTCCTGTAGGTGGAACATGGCATGGCTAGGGTAAATCTTCCACAAATACTGTTGGTGAACGAATGAATGAATGAATGAATGAGTGAATGCAAACACAAATGGCAAAAGGCATCACATTCTTTCTATGGTGATGGAATGCTGGCTTCAAGAGGCGAATAGAGCCTTTGTGCCTCTTCTCCCCACATGACCATCACTACGTACCCTGGAAGATGTGAGCACTTGCTTTCCTGTGCAGCAACTGTGGCCCTGGTTGGCTGGCATGGGAACCAACAGAAGGCAGGGAGCCACTGCTGCTGCTCTCAGAGAGGGAGCCTTCAGACCGCTGCAGCCCAGCAGAGTGCCCTGCCAAGACCTCCTCCAGGACAGAGTGAGCATTTCCTCCCATGGCTGATGAGAGACTTCCTGTCCATGAATCTGCAGTCCTCTATGAAGTAGAGTGCAAACTAGGGATTGGGAAGCCCGAGGCAGGGAGGATGCCTGCTCTCCCCCCGGCTGTGGCTTTCTCCTTCCTTTCTTGGGAGGTCCAAGAGGTGGCTATGGTCTTAACTGGACACCATGCTTATAGTCCCCTGGCCCTCACCATGACAGTCACTGTGGCTGCTCGCCAGACAGTTCCAAATGAATCCGCTTAGAGCTTCACAGGCACAAGAGATGTCAGAGAGATGAAGAGTGGAAACTCACATGGTAGACAGATGTGAAAACAAAACTATGTCACTATCCCCATGAGAACTGAAACCACACATGGGTGCTGTGACTCCACAGACACAGGCAGTTGATTCCTGACGAGTCACCACCACTTCCGGGGTGATGCTGAGAGAAGAAGAGTCCTTCTGTCCTCTCCCCTGCTAGACATGCCTTCATGTGAGTAGGTGGAGAAGAGCATCTGTAGAGCACCTACCGGATACCAGAGGCTCGAAAGGCACGGGTGGTATACATTCCCACTGGGTGTACAAAATGACTGGTAGCAGGACTGACATTAACTTCAGTGACCCTTGGATACCAGAAACCAAAGAGCTTGCTCCAGCAAGGTGGCCTTTGAAGACTGTCATCCTGCAGCACATGCCCTGTGGGACAGCAGCAGGTCCAAATGGTCACCTTAGTCCAGCAAAAAAGCTCTGATGATGCACCATCACCTATACAAATAAATCTCTTTACTCGCTGTATTATTCAGCTTCCTAATACTATAACAAATACCCAAGAGAGTCAACAGAGAGAGAAAAGGTAGACTTTGACTTGTGGTTATAGAGATTAACAACAGTGGCCCCCGTGGCTTTGGTACTGTGGGCCCATCACAGCGAGAGCAAGGAGTAGAACAGCACCTCTCGCCTCAGGGCTGCGAAGGGGTCCTGGTGCCAGTAACCCCATCAAGCCATCAAGGCACAGCCAGGATGATCAGAAGATGGGACTGTGGGCTCCTTTTAAAGGCCTCATGACCTTCTAAAGGCCTTTAGCACACGGGCATCAGATATATGCATGCACATCCTGAAACTCTCAACAACTGTACATTTAGTGAATTGCAAGTGATGTCTATATGTCTGGGTGCAATACTGCAAAACCTTCAAAGCAATACAAACTTAAGGCTGAGGTGAAAGAGCATGCAAATCCATGGTGCCATTCCCTTCTCATCCTGGGGCTGGGGACACGGGGTTACCAGATTAAAAAAAAAAATACAAGCTACCCAGTTAAATATAGGACATACCTTTTCTTAAAAGATGGACTGCTTATCTGAAATTCAAAGCTACATGGGCAACTTGATATTTTATTTGTTCAATCTGGCAGTCCTCTTAAGGTATTCACAAATGCTTCCTGCTAAAGGACCACAGGTAATACTCTAGGCCAGCGGTGGTGAATCTGTGGCACACATGTGTGGTGGGCTGTCTGTGTCGTTAAAAGCTCTAAAAACAGCCATCACTGCTCTAGGCTTTGCAGGATAGATGTCTCTGCAGCAACAACTCTATCGTTCCAGGCAATTCCTACATATGGGCCTGGGTGTGTTTCAATAAAACTTTATTTATAAATACAACTGGCAGGCCACACATGGTGGTATGATGAGGTCCTCAAGGATGTGTTGCATTGAGGAGGCCCTTGGCCTAGAAAGGACAGGGCCTGTATTTGCACAGCTTTCTAATAACAAGACACAGCAGAAACATAAACTCTTCTGTTTTAGGAGTTAGCAATGGGGGCTCAGGAATAAACGAAGAATAATAAAGACAACTCCCTTTACAACAGAGCAGCTGCAAGGAGTAAAAGCAAGAATATATCTAAAAGACATAGACCCACGCGCGCAAACACACACACACACACACACACACACACACACACACACACACACATTGCTACAACCATGATAGTTCTAGTGGACCTTCATTCGGTGTGTCAAATTAAATGCTTCCCCGCCTCAATTACTTGCAATTCAATCGGCCAACTGGCAGCCATAACAACGCATTAACCTTTTTGCCAAATCAATTCTACCAAGTCCCCTTCCAGCACTAAGAGAAATGAAATGGCACCCCCAAGCCTGGGAGGAGGGGCATGCTCTCCACACTGCTCTCTGGGGTGCCTCCATCTTCACCTGAACTCTGAGCCCCGCCTGCAGCAGGCAGGCCTTTCTCCTCACACAGGTGCAGGGCGCTTTCTGAGCCACTTCCTTCATTTCCGCGGCCTGCCGGCTGCAGGCCCAAGTCCAGTTACGCTGCCAACCACTGCTAACAGTGCTGCCTTCCTTCACGAATCACGTTGCTATTTTCCCTGCCCAGGTTGAGGCTGCTGGAACAAACCTTCTGGAAGCTACAGCACGGGTAGTTTCATGTGGAAGCACAGGGGCAGAACGGACTTGTGGAGTCATTCCAGTGCTGTACGCTCACCTGGAGCCCCCAGCCCCTCCTGGATGGACGCTGTCTCTTCACTTGAGGCCAATGGTGTCAGAGCTTGTTTCTCAGAAGCTGAGTCCTTCAGTGAAGACATGGTGCTCCAGTTCAGTAGCAGGTGGCCACTGAGGAGAGCGGCATGGAGACTGGAGGGGACAGCAGAAAAGGGGACCCTGGGAGGGTTAGGTGGAAGAAGGTGGGGGCTGTGTGGGCACACATCAAGCTTTACCTCCTGAGGCGCTGCTGGGATGATCTGGAGAGGATGAGTTCAATGCGGGCTCTGTGTGTGTGTGTGTGTGTGTGTGTGTGTGTTTGTGTGAGTGTATGTGCGTGTGTGTGCAAATGCATGATTTTCCTGTTTAGTCTGCCCTCCAATATAAAAAACACATTTCCTGCTTTTTTTCTGTAATAACAACTTCTGCATCCCCAGCACAGGCCTCTGCTTGCTATCTCTATTGTCATCTGACTCAGTTCTGTGATCCTTGCCCAGCACAGACAGGAACCAAGAAGTTCTGAAAGCAAGCAGGTTCTAGACACACTGAGCACACCAAAAACTGCGTAAGCCAAGCTCTGGGCACCAAAGCCCTGCGCTTCACTATCCCATTCTCGTTGATCTAAGCCAGTATCCCTCTTTGCACCACATTGAGACTGGTACTTCGAGATCAAGCATTCGCTCTGCAAACACCACTCATACAAGATGATTAAGAATTCAGAGGTGAATAGCCCTGGCTTTGAGGTGGCAGCAGCGTGACTGGAAGGTCACCCAGGATACAGAGATTACTCTTGGCTGGCTGAAAGCCTCCTGCGGTTTTGCAGACATGCAGCACAGTGCCAAACCACGCGCTATACTAGGGACAGAGGAAGTGCGGTCAACCCAGAAACCATAGGCTCTAGTTGTTCAAGTTTGTCCCAGGATCCTGTATCCCCAAGGACAGAAGTAAACCAGCAGCAGAGCAGTGGTAATTAGGAGGCCACAGCTAGGGAAAAATACTGTCTACAGTGCACAGAAACTATTTGGGGGAGAGCTTTCTTCCTGGCCCTCCAGGCAGGGGCAGTGCTCCTCCTCCAACAGAATTAGGACAGTCCTTGTGGAACCTGTCTACACTGACACAGGCCAAAAGATCACCTACCTAACTTCCCACCTGGCTCAGCTGGGAGACGTGACAGCTATGGAGGTGATGAGGACATGGAATAAAGAACACCAGGCATAATTCAAAAGGTGAAGCATGGCTCAGCGACTCAACAAGCTGGCAGCTGTTTTGAGCAAACATCCACTCACCTAATGAAAGGGAGAAAAATACGGATAGATTTGTATTGTGATATGCCAATAGTCTCAAAGCAGTACAAGTCTCATTACTTCAAAATCCTCTTTACAGTAGGACATTTCACTGGCCACTGGAATCCAGATTTCCATTTGTAAAGGCCAGAGAATGCATCTTCACATTGCAAGTTATACAGAAATACTGATTTTATGTCTAATTATTATAATAATGAGAAAGCAATCGCGACGATTACCCTCTCTCACCCGGTGGCAAGAGCATGCCTCATGTATAATACCAGGAAGGAGGAATTAGCTATTCAGAGCCAGCAGCTCCTGGAGTCTGGAAATGACTGCAGTCTCTTCTCAGTGACAACCTGCCGAACTTTTATGAGTGCGACACACACAAGGGCTTAGAAATGTCACTTTTGCCTAATAGAACTGTTTTTCAGGAAGACAGAATCAGAACCTCTAACTTTCTGGCAGTTGGCAGCTGCCACTTAGGAGCCCACCCGGAGTTGCTTAAGGCCACACAAGCCAGCCTGGCTCTGACAGCAGAGCCCTGTGAGTTAGAGCTCACATAGTCACATCGGTGTCTTTCTCTTGGTATGGAAGACGTGGGTGAAAACAATAGAAGGGCAATGACTGACTGGGAGTGCATGGCCTTTGGAGAGGACAGGGGAGGGGACAGTGGCTCAGGGACGAGCCACCCAGGATGCATTTCAGAGCTTACAGACAAACACAGTGCACAAGATCCTGCCAGATCAGAGCCAGTGAGGAAGAAAGGGTGTCACCAAGGATGGGGACACTGTCTAGGATGCCTAGGTTTTTATACCTTTGCCTTATTTTCATAGAAGTCAGGAAATGCAACTACTTCTAAGCCCTACTCATCACTCCGCATGCTGGTTCTGCTCTGGCATCTGTTTCATGCTTTCTGTCATCAGGCAGTGAGGAAACGTTCTGGAGACACACACAAGCTGTTGTGTATGCATGACTTTGCATGCAGCCGCTTGTTGAGCATGAGACTGTGAGCTGCCAAAGATGTCCAGCAGGGAACAGAACTCAAGTTGGGTTGCATGATGTCCCACTGGTGAGACACAGAGCTTGACACCACAACTTCAGGTCTAACGTAGCTCAGAGTTTCAGGAGGTTCGGTGCAAGGTCAGCTGGCTCCTGGGCAGAAGCAAGGTGGCAGCGGTGTGGTCAACAAAGCTGCTCGATTCACGGCAGGCAGGAGGCAGTGCAAAACAACAGTGCAGAGAGGAAGGGGTGAGAGGCCGTCCAGTAGCCATGCCCACATGCCCATGCCCCACCAGGCACACCCAGGAGCATGTGCTGCTAATTTGCTAGGCGTTGCTTCGCTCAGTGAAAATGACATATCAGGATTAGCAGTCACACAGGTACTATGGTGGTCCAGGAAAACAGGATGAATCCACGAAACAACCGTCTGTGCTCTCCCGAGCAGGACAGGCCCAGGCCTGCAGGCACGAACAGGGCTTGTGAATGCACAGGCGCTCTACCACCTGTCAGCTGAGCACACAACCTAATGCTCAGAGGTGACACAGGAATGAGCCCTGCGTCATCAAAACAGTGCCTCAAACAGGCCATGGCCTCTGCACAACACCATCACATACACAGGTGACAAAATCACGGGTCCCGTACCATGAGGTTACATTCAGGATAATGTAGCTTTAGGTGATACCATTATATAAGGAGTACAGAGTGCATCCGCAGGCCTGTAAGCTCTGACTTGCATCCCGGGTGTCTTGTCCCTCAGTCAGTCACTCTGTGCTCTCACCTGTCTGTTCCAGCTACAGTGCCACTGGGTCACTGAGCCATTTAATCTAATGGAATCACCACGGCACATGTGCTCCATCACTGAGATGTGTGTGTGTGTGTGTGTGTGTGTGTGTAT
>NW_004524587.1:3017836-3039452 GCF_000260255.1 Octodon degus
AAAACATAATACTTATTGGCTGTCTTGGCCTCCAGTTTGCCTAGAACAGATACTGAGGATTTTCTTCAGTTTATAGTAACATAAACACAGGAGTTTCAAGTCCTGCTGTAGTCAACAAGACAGCCAACGTGTACTTCCACCCTAAACAGCCTAACAGCCAGCAGGCTCAGCACCCAGGAAGAGCTGATGTCTGAGGGAACGTAAGGCAGGAAAATGATGAGGACGCCTGAGGCATTCGGGCAGCAGGCAGCAGGCAGCAGCCTTGCCGGTCAGTTTGGGGTTCCCCTACTAGCTGACAGTCACCCCACGGGAAACGCAGGCTGCTTGCTCAGGCTATCAGTTTCAATGGTAACGTGCTCTGCAAGGAACACCTGGGTAGTGTGTGACCCAATCACGCTGACATCTAAAACTGACCACTGTGGCCTCACTTACATAAAAACCCATTCTGCCCTCAAGTTCATGAGGTCAATGACCTGAACGAACTATGTCCCAAATAGGGCACATCTCCATCACAGAAAATGTCAACCAACAGTTCTTAAGATTAAGGTTGCAAACAGTAAGCAGGTTCATTACCACAACGGACATATATGAAGTTTGCACTAGGAACACCAGGGGAAAGAGGCGACAGATGAAAACACTGCAGGTGAATCCAGCGCATCTTACAGTACAGCTAAAAGTATGTTCCCAAGACCCACAGGGAGGGAGAATGTATTCTCTTCTCAGTTTTCTTAGAATCCTTATACTTACAAAAACCAACCATCTCCATCTGATACTTCTGTCTTTACTATCTAACATCCTAATTTAGAGTCAAGGGCAATTCTAAGGAAGTAACCACGAAGCAACACCACCGTTTTATATATTGCTTAACTTTGGAATATACCTACACTGAAATATTGAAAGGAATCAGCGCTATAAAGATGTCTTAGGACCACAGCATTTTTACTATTTATTTATTTATTTATTTATTTATTTATTTATTTTTTGCGGAACCAGGGATTGAACTCAGACCCTTGCGCTTGCCAGGGAAGCACTTATTCCACTGAGCCATCTCCCCAGCTCAGGACCACAGTGTTATTGGTGTACAAAGTCATACAATATATAAGAAAGTTCCAAAATTACTGGGCCAGTACCCAAAACACTGGACAAATGGATAAGTCAATGTGAGTGGCCAGCCCTTTGCTCCAAGCTGTAATCTGAACTCTGAACTCTAAGCTGGGTGGGTCACATCACTCTATGAAGTAACAGACCCTACCTCTAATTAATAATAGGTGACAAAACATTCACCAAGGCCTAAGCATCCTGAAAGAGCGAGCATTCCTGGGGTTTGTGCAGCTGGCCAAGCTGGGTTTACTTCCAGAAAGAAAAATGAGCGATTCCCCACCCGGGACCGCAAATGATCTCAACGTTTTCTTGAAGTAGCACATGTTAGATGCTGCAGGGCCTTCAGCCCAAGCCACCCTGCAGCTCATTTGATGCTGTGAGTTCTGCTGCTTTATTATTGATTATTATTCTGGAAGGAACAAATCTAGTGATATAAGCTTTGTAGTCACTGTCCCCTTTCTAAGTTGCCTGTAGCTACCGAGTTTCCCAGGATTCTGAGTTTCTGGGGATCCCTAACAGCGCAGACTGTAGACATGTGAGAAGACAAAGCAGAGATTTAATTCTCCTAGACTCATGAACAAGTCCTATGGAATGTCTTAGTTAAGAAGTTGTGTCTCTCAAGACAACACAAGGCTGAAAGAAAGAAGAGGAAGAGAGGAGTAGATGGGAAGGAATAAATATTCTCCACTTTTTAAAAAAAATCTTTTATTTATTTGGTACAGGGTTTCACTATGCAGCTTGGACTCGTAGTGATCCTCCAGTCTCAGGGTCCCCAGCGCTGGGATTACAGGCATGTGCCACCACACTGGTTTTGGTGGCCTGCTAGGTGCAGGGCCAGCATGGCATGCAGTACTGGGGATTGAGCCCAGGTCCTTGAACTTGCCAGGCAGGTGCTGAGACTGCTGAGCTATCTCCCCACGTACTTTACCTTTTATCTACTTTTTAGTATACCTTTTAGTGTACACTTTCAGCATATCATCGGGCAATATATAAGCGAATACTTAAAAGCAAAAACAAATTCACATTCTTGTCCATGTAGTTTTATTCCCAAAGACAGCAGGACTTCCTCAAAAAAATTACTATAAGGAGTAAAAAATGTAACTGCCCCACAGATGGGCGATCGAGGTTACTGTGACATCTGTTATACGGACAATTAGAAGCAGCACAATGAGCGGCTGTGCGGCTGGTGCAGTATGAGGCATTGTGTTCCCCGGGTGAGTCAGGCAGAGAAGAGAGGACTGCGCGTGGCTCCCTGTCTGACACTGCTCGGGGCCCGCTCACACCCGTAACTGTGCTTCACTCTAGACGAAGTTCAAAATGGGTGTGGGACCGCAGCTGCTCCCCAATCCAGGAAGAAGCTCTGTGCCATACACTCAGCAATCAGAATGTGGACTCACACCCCGTCTCTGAGCCCTAGCAACAGAACCTCTGATTGGCGTCTTGTGGCTGCTGTAGACAAATACAAGCTGGGGGCTCCAAACAGCAGAACTGTTTCTTCATGGTAAGAAAGCCAAAAGGCCACTGTAGGTGCAGGTGTGGCTGCATGGCCTCCAAAGGCTCTAGGGGAGTTTATGTGCATGTATCTTTTGGGGGGGGACCCCATTCAACCACTATTCTGTCCCTAAGCCTTGATTTCTTTTTTTATTATTATTAAAACTTTTATTTATTTATTTGGTACAGGGTCTCACTACACAGATCACACTTGTAGTGATCCTCCTGTCTCAGCCTGCCCAGTGCTGGGATTACAGGTGTGCGCCACCACATCCAGTTTCGGTGGCTGGCATGGCATGCCTGGGGTTCTGGGGCCAGCATGGCATGCAGCACTGGGGACTGAACCCCAACCCTTGCACTTGCCAGGCAGACACTTAGAACGCCGAGCTACCTCCTCAGCTCTGCCTTGCTTTCTTGTTTATGAACTCAGGTCATCATAACCTCCACTGTGCCCTGTTGGCAAGACTAAATGAAAAGATCCTCACGCAGTCTCCGTGATTCTTATGACCTGCGTGCTACAAGGAGGAAGCTAGGAAACAGGAAGGCTTCAGTGGCATTCTGGAAGTCCCACAGCATATTAGCAGTTGAGCCCAGATCAAGCTGTCTTGAAAAGGAAGATCATTTGCCCTCCTGGAATTATAGGAAAAGACTGTGGGTCGAATAGACCTGCAGCTGTCAAAGTGCATCTGGAGCCACAGCCATTTCTCTCGGAGGCCCCAGCTCTTTTCATAAGAATGCTCAGGTTATAATGGATGTTCTCACTTCATTTCTATACAACTAGTTTTGCAGCAGCCACATGATATGTGACACTGCGGAGATGGAACGCAGACCCAGAGGTGGGGTCTGCCTGCACCCTGCGAAGCTGGCCCTTAAGGACGCGTGCAGAAATCTGTCACAGTGCCACTCTTCTCACTATCTTCTCACTATAAGACAGTTATTCATATTAACACACAATGGTTTACATCTAAATGAATTAAGAACTGAGTAACTTAAATTTTTCCACGTTAATTCCTCATGATAAATGTTGATAGATGGAACCCACACAATCAAAAGCTCCTCAGGCTCCAGGAAAATGCAGAGGGCAAAGTTCTGGAGTGGACAGCTGAGAAATCAGGCACAGCCAGTGCATGATGCCCGCAGGACATGCCAGCTAGATGGTGGCCCCTCTGCAGGGCATGGGAGAGTTGACCCTGCCCACCCATGCAGTCCAGCTTCAGCCCAACATGCTGTCCATCTGGCACTGCCAGGGTGCTCCATTGTTACTGAGACAAACTTGACTTAAGCCCCAAAGAAGAGTTTATTAGAAAAAAACCACGAGTGTTCCCAGACTTGAAGGGAATGTTCCTTGCACTACAACAGCAGCCATCGGGACCCACGGATGGGAACCCAAAGTTTACAATGCATTTGCCTCATTTCTCTTGTCTCATCTCTGTATATGCAACAGGCACCTGAAAGCACCTACTGTGTGCCAGGGCACACTACTACGTGCCTGGGCTCCAGAGACATAAGAGAAAGCAAATGCAATCACATCATTGCCCTTGAGGGTCTCTGACCAGAAACAGCCAGGGATGAGGCGTGTCCAGAAAACTCTGCTCACAAAGCAAACCTCATCAAACCATTTTCACTGCTCCCCAGAAAAACTACTTCTTGCACTTGCAGAATATGGATATACAATATTTATTCCGAGCTCGCAGAGTGTGATTTTCAATCCCAAGGGCGATGAAATGATTTTGATGCACACTGAGAAGAAACTGCATGGAAATACTTTCCCAGCTCAGGGGACTTTTGTCTTTCCAGCAGGAGATGTCACATGAGTGGGGGTCTGTTTCCCAGGGTCCCAGACCAAGGGGCTTTGACCTGTTCTACTAGGTAAGGATAGGCAGAGAACTCTAAAATGTATCATAATGCTGATGGTCAAGTAGTAAGTACAATGAACCAAAATTGAATGCCTTAACTTCTGGAAGGAGGATAACTATTAAGGAAGACACGAATGGCTATGCCTAGGCACTGCTACACAGTATATCAATAAAAACTCCCACTTTCATAGAACACAGTGGAAGATGTAAGCTGCTTCTTAAGCAGAGGGATAATATGATCTATAGACTATACTTGATCAACTGGGACTTGGCTCATTGCGGGTAACCAGGGCCCCCAGAAAGAGGCCTCCATGAGTGATAGGCACTTGATAAAGATTTAATTACAGATTCTACATGAAGGGGTAAGATCCAGACCTGGGCATGTCACAGGAACTGGCCAGACTGTCACTGAAGCCATACCCCTGTGCTTCATGGATGAACTCGATTCATGCTCAAGGAATGAGGGCAAGAAGATTCCCCACTGTTCCTTGTGTCTTTTCCCTCTCCAGCCTCGTCTAGATGGAGTTTGTTGTGGTGGTGCCAGGGGAGGAGTGGCACACCCACCAGATAGATGGATGTCTAAATCCAAGAATCACCCCCACGAGACCATGTGTAAGGCTGCATATGAGTCAAGATTGCATCAAGGATTAAATGAGTAATCAGTGAAATTAGGGGGTTGTCTGTTATATCCATAGCTCCTTTGATTGATACAAGAAGAAAGAGCAAGTTCTTTTCAACCTTGGCAGTAGGAAAGCAAGGAGCCACCAGCAGGCTGACTCGGTAGGACCTCTAAGGGCCAGTTTAGCACAGTGTCTGCTGCCATGGCTGCAATGGAGAGGGAGAAAGAGGGATATGGAGGAGAGAAGAAAAGAAGCCAAAGCCGGAAGGAGAGAAATGTGGGTGAGTGAGGTCCTCTTGGAGTGATCAGGTGTCCTGCCACAGCCCTGGGTCTCCTGCCTAGGTCCTTAGTAGGGCAGCTTAGATTCTAGGGATTAAAAACTGTACTTGACAGTGCTGGGATTTTGCACAACAGTCTCACCTCATCCCATTATGTTACTGCAGAGTGAAGTTACACTCTAAAGAGGGCAGTAAAGATTCTGCAGCTGCTAAGACTTGGCAATCAGGGAGATGCCCGCTCGCCACTTCTGCTTGTAGCAGAGAGGTGAGAAGTGCCTAGATCTGCTGGCTTTCTTTCTCCTTTGTTCTTCCTTCTTTGCTCCTAATTGGTGCAGATTTAGTCTGCTATAATCCAAATCCATGTAATTCATGGCTTCCTCGCACCATTTTCTGTCTCTTCCCTATCCCCTTCTCTCTTGCAGTTCTTTTTACTCTTGCGCCCTCAGCCACTCGCACTAGTCCTAGCATATTCACCAGCTGTCAGGCCCTCTGAACCACCAGATACCGAAGCAGCTCCTGCAAAGGCTATTGCTCCTGCCTCGCCCTCAGCAATAAAACACAGTGCCAGCCCCCACGGCTGCTGCCCCCACCCATGCCCTCCAGGCAGCGGAAACAATGCCAAGGGCTGTGCTACTCTCCACCTCATGTTTTTCCTTCTTTGGATATTTATTTTCTCCATCATTCTGTCCTCAGACACTTCCATGTTACAGATGAAGAAACCAAAACTGGAGGGCTGAGAGAATTTGTTCACAGACATAGCTAGCAAGTAGTTAAGTGCCAGGTGCAGGACTGATGTCCAGAGCTGGGGACAATGTTCACTACACACTGTAGTATACTCTCCTGGACAGACACGAAGCTAGCTAGGATCTGGGGCCCTCCTCAACCTCTTATGGGACCAGAGGTGCTTCTGTGTGATCACTTTCAAGGTGTACAAGGGAAGATGTGATACTCATTTTCTTTATATCCTTGGGGCTGGGGAGATGGCTCAGTGGAATAAGTGCTTGCCTGGCAAGGGCAAAGGCCTGAGTTCAATCCCGGGTTCTGCCAAAAAAAAAAAAAAAAAGATTTTCTTTAAATCCTCAAAATTCTACCTTTCAGGGGTAAAATGATTCAGACCCCGATTGGTTTCAGTTTACAAGTAGCAAAGGCAATCACAGACACAGCTGGGTTTCTGGGGATTGCGGGGAGATACATGAGTACCCCAGATGTAGGGTCTCCATGTGCGTCCACGTGGCCACACGGCACTCATTTGGACAGAACATAGGTCACTTCATGTGCGAGAAAGGAAAAGGCATCTTCGGAGGCCCTGCCCACACGGTGGGCATCTTCTCTACCCTGCCCCTGGAGGAGCACTGTGAGGACGCTACTGGTCATCCAACATTCCGGAAAAGCTTCAGAGACTTCATGTCCTCTCTGTGGTCCTGCAGCCATTAAGTGGCAGAATCAGGTGTCAGGACATGTGGAGTTTTTTGTTTCTGTAAGGAGCATTTCAAAATGAGTGGTTCAGACGGTCCCAAGGTTAGCATTTAAGAATTTTGAAGAAAACACTTGGAATTCTTTTTTTTTCCTCCTTGGATAACACATTGCCCAGTAGCTGATAACATCTGCCTTAAACTTCTTCAAATAATAATAATACTACTAGTAATAATAATAACAATTGTTATCACTACACAGGAATTCACAAGTGACACATTGTGTCATCTTGAGACATTTAACTAAGTGACTCAGCAGGGAGCCAGGACGCTTACTTGGTGAACAGCCTCATCTTGTACAAGAGGAGGGCATGGAGATTGTGTGAGTGCTGCACCCACCCTAGGGGGGAACCTGCCTACAATATAAGCGAGGAAAAGAGGCTGGCTTTCCACTCTCTTTGCTCTTGCCGCCTTTCTGTTTTCTGTAGCCTGGATCTTGTCCTTAGGCCACGCCATCCTGCCTTGCAGCCAGCTGATTATGGACTGGACTCTCACACACTGGGAGCTAAATAAGCCTTTCCTTCCTTAATTTTGGGTATTGAGTATTTTGTCTCAGCTACAGGAGAAAAGCAAATAAGACAGCAAGTAAATGTAAATGGTATCGTGATGTCTTTGGAGCTTAAAGGAGGAAAAAAGAATATAGCACTGCAAAGAAAGTATTCATCTTTTCGTTATGGAGAAGTACTTTTTATAGACCAGCACAGAATATATCAATTAAAGATAATGTAGGAACTTAATGATGTATGATACATGCATGACACTGCCAATTGTGAGACACAAATCAAGATCTTACAGAGATCCTGTAGGAAGAGATTTATACAAGTATCAGGGTGTTTGTTGGTGCTGTCAGGGCTGCCTCAATGCCCTGAATCCATTTCAAATGTTTACCTTTCATGCTCTTTTTTCACACTGAGGAAGAGGCAGCTATCACGGCGCACCACATTCAGCCAAGAAAGTAGGAGAGGACACACCAGCCATTTTTATGAGTGCGCGTTTCCGCCTGATGGCACTTGGCAGCAGCAAGCACTGTATTGTTTTTATCAAGCCTTGTAAAGACACTCACAAAAGAGGATTTCCAGACCTGCTTCAGAAAGCGACAAGAAGGGTAAGTGAGGCCTCAGCAAGCAAGAAAGACATGGTGAGGGAAATTAACAGTAATATGACTTTTGAGATAAGGGTCTACAGGGTGTTCAGAGTCTCACTACTAGATCAGACTCTTAGTGATCTGCCTGTTCACAGCCTCCCAAGAGCTGGGATTACAGGCACACACACCACCACGCCCAGTCTCAATCGCTATCTCAGCACACCTCAGTGCGGGGCTGGCACAGCAGGCCCAGGATTGAATCCTTGCCCCCTGTGCCTGCTTGCAGGTGCTTTAATCCACTGAGCTATTTAGCCAGCTTTCTTTTGCTATAATTAAAAAAAAAAAATCCACTCAAACTATATTGTTTGATCAGCCCTTGCAAAATCCATACGATCGCCAGTAACTGCCTTTATCACAAGGCTCATAAGGTGAGGTATGTGGCAACATTAAGCTCAGCAGAGGAAAGGGAGGCCTTTGGGTGGGGTCCTAGCAGGGTCCTGGGCAGCTGTGTGCCTTCAGGCATGAGGCATGGGTTCCACTCCTGGGATGGGCATGTACTTATCTTTTTCTTTTTTTTTTTAATGTATTTAGTACAGGGTCTACAGGGTCTCACTACATAGATCAGACTCTTAGGGGCTGTTACCAGCCTCCCAAGGGCTGGGATTACAGGAGTGTGCTACCACACCCAGTCAAAATCACCTTCTCAGCCAGCCTCAGGGGCAGGGACAGGATAGCAGGCCAGGGATGGGCCATTGCATCTGTCTAAGCAGATGTTTTAATCCACCGAGCTATTTGGCCAGCCCAAAAGTTGAGAAGGTTTTTGTTTTTGTTTTATTATTATTATTATTTTTTTGGCTGGCTCAGGCTGCCTTAGGGGTGGGTCCAGTACCTCATGTGGAGCTGGGGATCGAACCCGGGTCCCCTGAGCCTGACAGGGTTTGCCCAAGCAGGTGCTTAAACAACTGAGCAAGCCCCCGTGTACTTATCTTTTGATTAGAGCCAAATTAATTTTAATGCATCTTTATCGCTCCACTATTGCAATAGATGTTTATTTTCTCCCCAAAAAATTATCTGACGTACTTGTGGAGGAAGCCACTTGGCCACTGTGTGTGTAACAGAGTTGGGAAACAGCCCTAAACTCTGGAAGAGGCAAACAAGCAGAGACCAGTGAAAATTTATAGTGAAACCCAAGCTTGTGGAATCATAAAACTCGGGTGTTTTCTTTTATAGAGTGAGAGCCTCACATTCAATTCAAGGGTCAAGAATCTGAAACATTGGCAGACTTCCTAGGACAAATACAGTGGTCAGAAATCCTAAACATCTGGCTGCATTCCTCAAAGATACTTCATGATAGGAGATCCTGAGGTAGGATACTGGTTTCCGAAGGACCTTTCCAGAACAACAGTGACATTAAGAAAAAGAAAGAAAGAAACAAAGAAAGAGGCATGGATAGTGCATAATTTGAAACAATTTGTTTTTGTTGTAACAGATATGGCCATTGGCACACAAAATTTCTTGGGAGAAGAAAGAAAATCATTCAGGAAGAGCTATATACCTGTCTGTTCGGATTATTATTAAGACTGTCTCTGTCTCTCGTGCACACACACATAATCCTCAAGCCTATCCGACAAATCACAGTGGGCTGTAACTCATATTGCTCGGGTCTACAAGACGCATATCCATTTTCAAACACTAACAATTTAAAATTAGGACAAGCAGGAATATTGTTTGTAAGGCCAAGAAGCAAGAGGGAGGCATTTCAACTTGTGGAATAACAATACGATTAAATTGAAATCGTTGTTTTCAGAACACAGTCATTTTATAAAACGTACAGTAACGCTTTTATATGTAAATTATCTAAACTCAAAAAACCTTTCACTTTAAATTGAATTGAGAATAGCTTACAGTATACACTTCGGTGAAAACGTGCTTAACATAGCAAAGTGGAACAAATAATATTTTACAGAAAAGTATCGCAAATAAACGCTGGGGGTTTTCTTCTGTTTATTTGTTTTGTTTTGGTTTTGATTGGTGTGTGTTGTACTAAGAGAAACAGACAATGCTCCCGGCTACAAATTCATTCTTAACTTGCTGCTGTTTAAAGCTAAGTGGCATTTTCCATTTGGTAAATTATAAATGTTACTAATACACCTCAGAAGGGGGAAGTGTATAAAAACATATTATAAACCAGTGCAAGATAGGACAAATGACCTTATTTGAATAAAAAATACTTATTTCCAAATGCCCTTTCAATGTGTCTGGGGAATTTTATTGATTTTTTTTAAGCTCACATTTAAAACCTCTTTTCTTTGCTTAATCAAAAATACTCACGCCTGTCACATATTGGCATTTCATCGTGACACTATTCCCTGGATGTCTTTAGCATGAGCAGACTTTTGGGACACATATGACTGTCTCTGCCAGCAGCACTCCTGTAAGGCCAACTTGGGGTCTTCTGAGTTTTATTCTTCCCCGATGTAGCTATGTGGCCACTGCCACTGCCAACACTTCCGAGGCCAGGCGCTAGGCACAGTGCACAGCACGCTGTGTGCACCACTGCCTCTGTGAACATGCATGCCTGACACTAGAAAACAGGCTTGGAGAAGCAAGTGATGACCTCCGCCCCCACAGACAAGGCGGCCTTGGGCTGGGGACAAAGTACGTGCCGTGGTCCCATAATCTCCACCAGTACCCTTCATCTCTGCTCGCGTGCACGCTGCTTGTGCGTGTATTCTTGCCCTGTGGGAACAGTGTCTGGAACCTGACAGGCAATTGTTAGTGAGGTAATGAAGGCTGCCGCAGGAGAGCCCCAGTGCCTTTTCACTAGCCGAAGCATCAGGGCCACCCCTCTCCTTTCTCCTCTGGCTCTTTAGTGCCAGCAATGGCTCTCTCCCACATGAAGCAGCGGAACAGTTCTGCCATGCACTGGGGGCTATACACATATTTGTTACCCTAATGAATACTTCTGTGATGCACGCATAGATTTCCCATCAGGAGATGAAGAGAGACACACAGTGGATCGCCAGATGAGTTTATTAAAAGACATGCTTTTCAGACTGGCAGATTAATTTTTGCTGAACATCGTGTCTTCCATTCAAATGTGGAAATCAGCCAGTAACTTCAGATCTAGTTATAAAGTTTGATTCCAACTCTCAAGTTAGCAAAGAAGCATTAAATTCATTTAGTTTCCAATACTGTAAAAAATCAATGGTAAATTTTGAGCTCTTTTTTTTTGAGAATAATAATTCTTTTATGATGTATCTGCTGAGAGTCCCTTGTGGAGTTTCCTCTTCACTTGGAAATGTATACGGCCTCTTTGGCACAACAGCTGCATAACTACATAATTGTCTACAAATGTGCAAAATAAGTACCCAAACCAATAAAAAATAATAACTTGGGCATCCATAAAAAAGAGATACCATAAACAAGCAATGGCCCATACGTTCTCTATAAATAACAGCAGAGGCAAAAAGACAACCACCAAAATCCCTTATTTGAAACCTTTTCCTTAATGTAAATAGCATTTGCAGTCTGCTCGGCTAATACCATTGGGCTTTCCCAAACAAAAAGTCCTTTCATTACCATTTGTCGCTGAGGCACCACTACAGCGACTGCACGGAGCGCGCATACAGCGAGGCACCCAGTCAGTGCTCCTCACACTACGCTCTGCTTCCCATCACCAGAAAGGCGGATAGAGCAGGCGATGGGGAGGAAGAACGCGCTTGGCTCAATCCTCCACTTGAACTGCCAGTTTGACCAAGAGGAATTCTTCTCTACAGTACCCAAACAAAGGTGAAGGGCCAGCCAAATAGCTTAGCAGATTAAAGCACCTGTAAGCAGGCACAGAGGCCAGGGGCTCGATCCCTGGGCTTGCCGTGCTGGTCCCATCCCCAGGGGGTGCTTAGACTGCAATTGAGACTGGGCATAGTGGCGCATGTAATGACATTACAGTGGCCTGTAATGACAGCTCTTGGGAGGCTATAAATAGGTGGATCACTATGAGTCCAATCCAGTAGTGAGACCCTGAACACCCTGTAGACCCTTCCCTAAAAAACAAAAACAAAAACAAAACAAATAAAAAAAGGTGAAATCATATTCTTCAGTGCCTCTTTCTGGAAAATCCATCTTTTCCTTCTTTTTTTAAAAAAAATATTTATTTATTTATTTATGTGTGTGTGTGTGTGTGTGTGTGGCCAGCTCAGCCCACCAGGGGGCGGGGCTGGCTGGCATGTGGTGCTGGGGGATCGAACCACAGTCCCTTGTGCTTTGCTAAGCTTGTTCTAAGTAGGTGCTTTAGACCACTGAGCCATCCCACCAGCCCCATCTTTTCCTTCTATTATACATCCTCAGTATGTCTGGGAAAGTCTACTTGGCCGTTAGAGCCCCACTCCTTATCTCCTTCTCCAGGAAAATTTCCCCGTCCGTCATCCAGCCCTCACAGCAGGACCTATGAACACTGACCTCTTACCAATCCAAAACCTTAATATATATTGGTTGAGCACCTAGCAAGCATCAAGCACAACTCAACAGGTAGGACAGATACAGTAAGGAGCAAGGCAGGCAGGGAGCTCATGCTCTGTAAGGGAATAAATATGCACTGTGCTATCAGTGAGATTATATTACATCATTTAATTATATTAGTGCACTTTCTGTATTTGCTGCAATCATGCTGTTTGCTACAATAGACTGTCAAGTCCTAAATCTCTCTGTTGGCATGAGGTTTCAATTTAGCAATATCTACTGAAATGATTTAAATGTAACTGAATTGAAAAACCCTGTCTCAGGGTGTCAGGGTGCCCGGAGACAAGGGCCATGGGAAGCCTCCACCATGAAATCCCTCTGGTCTTATAGAACAAGCAGAAGCGAGCAGGTAGACTAGTTCCTAGGGCTGCCATAACCCAATATTATAGACCAGGAAGCTTGGATTGGTCTGTCTCTGGATCCACAGGTACTAGCCATACTGGATTATGGGCACTGGTACCCTAGTACCCACTGAAATGACCTCATTTTAACTTGATTACCTGGATGCTCCCTCTTTCCTTTCCTGTAGACATTCTCTTGGTGATAGTGACTATTAGAATATATTCTGGGACCTCCATGACTTCTTACTCAAACTTCTTGGGGTGGGCATTTTGGTGGTGATGCTGTCGGCCACTCGCAATGTCCTTCCAAACCCTGGAAGGCTCCTGCCCACTTTGACTGCATTTCTGGAAGTTCAGTGGTCACTGACAAAGTCTGTGACACTGACACATACCCCAAGTCAATTGCGGGTCAGACCCAGTGGGTGGTATTTACATCCCCTTCTTCCCACCTTGAACCTGCGTGGCATGTGAGTGCTGTGGTGGTCACCTAAGACCTCAGAAAAGCAACCCGAGCAACACAGGGTTGGTGACCCACAACTCTGACAAGTGTGCAGCCGCTGGGCCAGCTGTGCTAATGTCAGCAACAGTTCCCCCAGTGGGAGTCCCATGAAGTAAGAGAAGGCAAAGCCCTATTGGACAGAGTCAATTTTACTTTTGTTTTCTGTAACTTGTAGCAGAACCCTGTCCTCACTGATAAATCATGCAACTGGTTTGTATGTTTCCAACTTTAATCCAGGACAATCTGCTTGGTGTCTGGTGGTGGTGGAGTTTGCATGAGCCACACTGTCTCCTGTCATGTCCTGTATCCTTTCAAACATCTGATATCATACATTCTATCAGATCATGCCACACCACAGCAGTCTCTTCTCAGCAACTACGGTGAAATCTCCAGCCTATACACGGGTCCTGAAGGCTCCGTGGGTCCAGGCCCATTCCTACCTCTCACTTTCCACCTTGCATCTCCCCCACACTTGCCGTGTCCAGGTGCCATCCCCTTTGTGAGTACCTCAAACCTACGTAGAGCTTCTCAACGCCAGGGGTCTCTAACACGGCCTCCTTTGTGGCCTCTTCTGTGTGGATCCTTTGGCCTCCACATGACTCATTAACTGACTCCTCCTCACACTGCATGCAGAAGGCCAGCAAGATGTGTTTATGTAACACATGCAGGCATAGTGAGCATTCACTGAACGTTAAGAGCTTGAGGTAAAGTCTCTCTGGAAGGGCTCCATAAAGGGGCTTTGGGCTTTTCCAGCCTCTGAAAGTCAGCATCTCACCTTCTGCCCCATCCTACCAAGACCGATGTTATGGAGAAGACAACTGAGTGCTGGCTCTGAGAAGAAGGTAGAGCCAGGGCCATGGCAGGCTCAGGCTTACTGTTCCATCACCCTGCATGTCTTCAAACCAGCATGCTGCCCAAGTAGGAACTTCCCTAAAACAGGTCTTCAAAAACATCTGCTGGGGCTGCCCCAATAAAATACTTTAGGATAGGTACTCTGAGCCACTGAAATGTTCTGTCTCAAGGTTCCAGAGGCTGGAAGCCCAAAACCAAGGTGTCAGTGGGGCCTGTTGCTGCTGGTGTCTCTAGCCTTAGTTTGCTGATGGCTATCTTTTCTCTGTGCCCTACACAGTCTTTTCCCCAGGTATGTGCATCCCTTGTGCTCTTGATGTGTCCTGATTCCCTTTTCTACTCAGGGTCTGCACTGGTGACTTACACATCATCAAGACACAGGACCGGACGTGCACAATTTGCAGGACAAGGGGTCTCTTTGGGCTCACAGTTGCAGAAGTGACAGTCTGTGGTGGGCAGACGCCAAGGAAGAAACAGCATGGAGAAAGGGGCTGTGATGGGGGAAAACTGTTGCCATCATGGCGGGATGCGAGGACCTGGGGTGGTCCTGCCCCCATGGACCTCCCTCTTATAACCAAGCCGTGCTTCCCAACACCACACACAACCACTGGACTCACTGGTTGATAAACCCACTGCTGAGTACAGCGCCCCAGGATCCAACCCACCTCGAAGGCCTTGTTTCTGAGTACGTGAGAGTTGGGGAGAGCAGAACGGATCCCAAACTCCTGGGCACCTCAATTGGGCAGAATCAGGATCCACCCTGAGGGCCTTGTGTTAGGCAGGACCTAGGACCTATCTCCAAGCAGACATTCTCAAGCGCCCAGTGTAGTGCTTCAACAAACGAATTTGGGGCAACACAATGCAGCCCACAAATGATACCAAATAACAGCATTCTCATAAAGGCAACTAATTTCTATGAGTTCATTGAAATGAATGGTTAGTGCTTATATTATTTGATCAATCTTGCAGGCCTGTATCTGGTAATCTGAGCAGCTACTTTGAAGATAACAACGTGCAATACAGTAACCATTGTTAATTTCCCGTCATCTTGTTTTGAAATTCTGTATCATTTTTATTGTTTTGTTTTCTCTTAAAACAACAACAACAAAAGAGGGCATATCTTTGCTTGTCCACTTACCAGCAACTATCTGTCTATCCCAGCATACTCAATACTCTGTCTAAAAGCTTTGGTGTATAACATGGCTATTTCTGACTGTATTCTTGATGCCTCTAGAGAACATTTTATTACAGCAACTTTCCAACACATCCTGAAACGAAGAAACCTAACTGAACCCATTTAAGCCAGCCCACCATTATCAACATCTTCTAACCTTCAATTATTTCTCCTGTCTTTCAACTACTTGTCTTCTAGACCGTTTTAAAAGAATTGAAGGCATTCTACCATCATACTTGTAGATTTTTTGAGATATAACTTCTACCCTAAAGAAATTTTATTTAAAATACCACACTTACATGAACAATACTTTTTTTTTATTATCCACTAGTTCTTAGCCCCTATTTAAATTTGTTCCAGGAAAATGTTTTTGATCGCAGCTTCATGAAATCTAAATCAAAACACACTCACACACTGTATTTGGATGTATGTCTCTTAATTTTTTTTCCCCAATCTACACAATGCTTTCAAGTCACTCTAACTTGGTTTGGTGTTCTGAGTACTTTCTCATATCTGGACACAACCGCTGTAGTCAGAGACACAGGACCGCTGGAGCCCCAGCACCCCATCACAGGGGGATGTTCAGGCTTCTTCCTGGAGCCAGCCTATGGGGTGGATGGTTCAACATCTAGGAGAGCAGCTTCTAGAACACCCACTTTTTCCTGTTCTAAAAATTTTGCTCTGATTTTCGGTTAATTTAAAAATGGCACATGCACTGAGGCAATTCGAATGATATATTGACAGAATATATTTGTCACCTGTGGGCTCACTTTTTGAAGCTGATCAATTATCACAGTTGAAGGCTAACACGGGAAACACGGGGAACACGAAGTTGCCAAACGCATCTCTTTACAGAAGGTATTTTCCTTTGGTCTCCTCATCTCAAACACATTTATCAGACAGTGTTCCATAGGGGTGGCACCATAAAAATACATTTTTAAACCTTAAGCTTTATCATTCTGTGATCTGTTAACACTTTAATCCCTAAGATCTTGGGTGCCAGCCTTTCAGATTATTATTCTTGAGTGGCTACATGCTTTGCAATTCATAGTCTTGCTGGTTGATAGATTCACCAAAAACGTTGACTCTTCTATGAAAGTGTAAATGATGCTATCTACCTAGTCTTAAAGATTCTCTCTGAAGTACACACAATGGCTAGCTCTGTACGTCTTACTCACATCTGTTGAAGAAGTATCCAGCCACGCTATTTGTGAACAAACCACAGAAATAGGTAATTTCTCCAATCACAAGAATGGTAACTTGGGATGCACAGATTGTTACGGGGTTTATCTACATGTTCCCACAAAGCCTTGTGCACTCATAGGTATCCTCAGAGGTGGCTGCATCTAGAATGTGTGACTGATTCATAGTGTGGTGCTGGGATTAAGGGTGCCGGGGTTAAGGGTAGGTGACTGCTGGATCTGTCCACTGTTTGGACTGGCTCTGCCTAATCCCAGGAGTCTGGATACCACGTAAGGGCCAGAAAGAAGCTTGTCTCACTTCACCTGTTGCTTTTGCTGTCTTCTGCTGCCATGAACAGCTGCCCCTCTGCCATGTGCCACCCTGCCTTGGCGCCAGCCAATTATGGACTGAAAGCTCCATAAGCTGTGAGCTAAATACTACCCCCCCCTTAACTTGAGTGTTCTGTATTTTGTATTAGTAAAAAGTAATTAAGACACACACACACACACACACACACACACATCAGAGATGACTGAAAAATACTGTGAATGTTTATTTAAAAAAATTACAGTAAAAGGTTCATTTCCATGAATCCCTCTCAAATTCCCCTCACTGAGCACACCCTTCTCCCTTGTTCTTGCCACTTTCTGAAGTGGTTCTGGGTGTCTTATTTCACCTGAACGTCTTTAGTTGCACTCTCAAAGCTGCCTTGATGTCTTGAATCGATTCAAAAAGGTTTCCTCTCTCAATCATTTTGACTTGAGGAGCCAGAAGTCACCGGGTGCCAAATCTGGTGAATAAGTAAGGTGCATGAGCCTTCCTTTCCGCTGGATGCCGCTTAGTAGCAGTCTTCATTGTATTTTTTGACCACACCTTGTAGTCACGAAAGAGGACTTCCAAAACTACTTCAAAAGGTGGCAGTCATAAGAGCATAAGTGTGTTCTACGTGAGAGGCAATATTTTTATGAAGGCTAATGGCAAATGTCTCTTATGGTAATACATTTTGCATATTTAAACATTCACTGCATATTCTGATCATACGTCACAGATCCACACCACCATTACCTTCTAGCAACTGACACGAAGCACAGTTGAGGGCTTCATGATATATTTGTGTCTCTGTCCTGCAAAGTCAAAAGCAGGCCAGCAAGAACAGCGGGGACTCTGGGAAGGTCTTGTCTTTTTTAGGCAGTTGGATTGAGAGAGACTAGGTTGAATATTCTCCCATGGTGACTTACGGTCTTCACTTTCTACATGTCCTGTATATTTGGCCCAGGTGTTAGTAGATGAATTAGGAAAAAAATGAAAATGTGCAGAGAGGGGAGAAATGCACTCCAAGGTTCGTTAGCTTTATCTGCACTCAGAGAAGGGGCCTGCGCTTGTGTGGACCATAGGGCCAATTCTGCAAGGGCTTGGAGGGTTGCACTGGGTGGAAGGGGTGGCTAGGATGCCATCCGATGTGTTGAACACATGGCTATGACAAGCACAGCTCATAGCTTTGCTGTGAATGCAACTTGGTGACTCTCCTGGCCATGTCCAGCCCAGTCTGTTAAAAAGCACAGACCCCCCCATCTGACGACCATTTAAGAGTGGACAGGGAAAGGTTTTCTTAGCAACCCAGGTGAGAGAGACAAGCAGGGCAACAATGGAGAGATGCCGCTGCAGGGAAGACTGTCCCTGCCGGAGCAAGGACATGCAGGAAGTGGCACAGAATGAGCCATCCCTCCGGGTCTGGTCAGCAAGAAAGGAAAATAGGCTTTGGAACAAGAGGCTTGACAGGGAGCAAATTCTGCATGAGGAGGCAACTCAGGGATAGCTGGGCAGCTGCTTTTGCTTCCTTGCGAGGAGGCCCGAGAAGCTTCCATCCAGAGCGCAGCAACCTGGGAAGCTCTTGGCTGTGCCAGCGTTTGGAGGACAGTCTGATGAAGAACAGACACAGCATCTTTATCAGATGAGCATGACTGTGGCGGAGAGGACCAGAGCCCTGGGTGCCGTCCCCTTCTCCCAGGCTGAGGCCCACGGGCTCGCGGACTGCGGCAGGCTGGCCTGTCACCGGGCCCTCTGTGCAGGGCTGCACACATCCTCAGGCTATCCTGCAGCCCGCCACTGCAACAAGCTGCTCTCTGTGATCACTGCTTAACTTAAATGAGTTAATCTCATTTTCCAGATGAATTGTTATTTTGTCTCCCACAGGCTGTGATTACGGGATAAAAGTATTGTGTGAACAGGAGGGTGGGGGCCTCCCAGCAGCGCCACATTCCGCAGGCTCCACCAGTGGGATCGGCCTCCTGCCGGCACCCACCATTGCCCTGTGGGATGGCTTATAAAAGGAGAACAGGGGACTTCACAATGACACACGGGCGATAAACCTTTCAGATGAATTATGTCACTTTGTAAGACGTGTGTGCCGGGAGGGGGCAATTTATCTTCATGTTTTGAAACACAGTTTATGATTCTGACAAAATTTAAAAGACTTCCAGGGCAAATGGATGTATAAATGACAGAGTCTTCAGCTCTTTCCTCTCTCTCTCTCTCTCTCTCTCTCTCTCTCTCTCTCTCTCTCTCTCTCTCTCTTACCTCCCCCTCCCTTTGCTTTTATACCACATCAGCTAACATACAAATCTATACTGAGGGTCCACTATATAAAACCCTTGTGCTGGGTGCTGCGAAAGAATCTTTCTAAAGGAGCACAACTCCCAATTTCTCTTTTTGAAGAATTTCATGCCTCCCCTTTATATATCAGGAATAGATGTGTGTGCTGGAGGGCCATGTGTGTGCTGGATAGGGAATTAATGATACCCAGCCTTGCCGGGTGGTGATCGGGACACACAAGAAAGTTAGAGAACTTTCAGCAGGTAGCAGGTGTTTAATGCAGAGTAAGTTCAAAGAAAAATTTCTCAGAAATTCCAGGTCCACAGAACGTTGTCACAGCTGAGTGACAGAGTAGGCAGATACAAAAGGACATGAAATGCAAGGGTCCGATCTAGAAAATAAAACTACAGGATGCCCTATTACACTCACAAAAGCACCTCAAAACAGCAAACAATTCCTTAGCATAAACACACCCACACAGTATTGTTTTTAAGTGGACACTCCCAATACTGCATGAGCTATAATCTTTTTTGGAATTTCTGGTATTTATCTGAAATTCAAGTTGAACTAGGGGTCTCTTCCCTCACCTGGTCACCTCGCCTACAGGATCTGGGGGAGAAAGGCCGAGGTGGAATGTCCCATAGTGCTGCATGACTCTGGACAGGCCCTTGAGCTCGTTCAGCCTGCGCCTCACTCGGAGGCCAAGGGAAGCACTCAGGTTCCCTGCAGAGTCAGCGATGGTGACAAAATGAAGGCGGCCGTCCCCTAGCCACCTCAGACACGCCACCACTGGTGTCTGGTGGAGCCATTTCGGCTCTCAGATCCACAGCGACTTGCTGCAGAGGAGCGCCCTATCCATGGACGGCAGCCGGCCCTACAGACGATGCCCGGGGAGTTCTCCATCCCAGCGGCTGCCAGAAGCAGGCAGGGGCTGCGCACATTATTTCCTCTGCCTGAAGGGACAGCTATAACCAGGAGATGGTTTGGTCTTCTATTTCAAAAACTTCCCCTCACTCAGAGCACTGAGCCAAGGACTGAGATGTGGTGGGATGACCTCCAGATTGCCCGCCCCTTCCCCAGGGGAAGAGAAATACATGTATGAATCTAAGGTTTTTTATTCTTACTACATCTGAAACATGACAAGATAGAAATGTGTTAATTAAAAACTCATTATAAATAAGGTCCACTCAGGTTTATGAGATTACAGCAAAGGTCCAGGCAAGCAGACCCAAGTGACCCCAGGTTAACTTGTTTCACCTCCCTGAACCTGCATTTACGTAACAGCAGTGATAATCAGCCCAACCTGATAGAACTTTTGGAACCCTACATAAGATAACATACGTAAAGCATTAGCCTTTTTATTGGCTGTAGGAAGCATGAAATGACTATTAACCTTTTTTTTTTTTTTTAAGTAGATGAACACTCTAATAAATCCCTATGTTATCTCAGGAGATTATTTAACTTAGCCTGGTTTTGTATTTGCACATATTTCTTCATCAACAGATATGAAGGGGCATCAAGGATAGAATGCTGGAAAGGGCCAAGCACCACCGATGCAGGGTACCTGTGGCTGTCGCCTTTGACTGACTTCCCACAGAGCAGAAGAGAGCTCAGGACACACAGATGTGGCCAGGGCAAGCGCTGCGCTGGTCTGAGCAGAGGCTGCACTGCGAAGCCTGCAAGGGCATCTGCTCCCTTAGGTGCTTGACACAAAGCTTCCTGTGCTGCGGGAGAAGACAGTGACGTGCACACCTGGGTGCTGCTGTGTACGCCGCACACCTGCTCTCTGTGTTCATAGTGGTTTATGCAAATGTTGGAGGAAATGGAGAAATTTCTGCATGCTTTTAAATGTCACTAGTGTAGCTTTTTAATACATTGGAGGAATTATTTTATTCTCTGAGGAGTAATATTTGGCAAGGGGTAAGAGGAGAAAAGTGAAGTCTTGGTACCCAGACCATTTGCATGACCAGACTCAACACCGCAGGAGTTTCATGACAACCTCAGATGGCTTTTATGCAAACAATTTCATCTTGAAATAAACTGACTTTCTGCTTTCAATACTCCATGGTTAGCAGGGTGACAGTCCTTTCACGTCCCACAGGTGACTGAGTCTCCCCAGAGGCCTATCTGCATCTTGCCAGGTGCAGGCACTATCAGGGAGGGGGCATATGAGCAGGTGCTAATTGCATAGGTCGGGGGCTGCAGCTGGAGGAGGGGGCGAGAGGCCTCCCTGCTCTTGGATAGATGCCCAAGGCTCCTGTAACTGCTACAAGAGTTACAGCAAGAAAGACCACTTGGAGATATTGAGCCTGATTCATACTCTGTCACTTCTTTCTGGTGGGCAAATACAAAGGTTGAGAAAGGGGGATGAACAGCTTCAGAAAGAGGAGAGGTAGGGTCTGGAGAGATGGGAGCTCTGCACTGCACAGAAAGGGAATTCTGAGGGGCCAAAGTGCTCCAAGGGCAATTCCTGGAGAAAACAGCTAACAGAGGATGAAATCTGCCAGGCGCTTCAGCCTGGTTCTGGAAGGGACGTGTGTGTATGTGTGTGTGTGTG
>NW_004524587.1:3039552-3077399 GCF_000260255.1 Octodon degus
AGACAGACAGACAGACACAGACACAGAGACAGACAGACAGAGAGACAGACAAACACAGAGGCAGGGATGATTCCATATGGCGTAAAGAAGTGTGGAAAAAGAAAAGCATTAATAAAAGAAATACATGTATGAAACAAAGTTTTTTAATTCTTATTAAATCTGAAACATGACAAGATAGAAATGTTTTAATCAAAAATTCATTATTATAAATAAGGTCCAATCAGGTTTATGAGTTTGCAGCAAAGGGACAGGCAACCAGACCCAAGCTTCTTGAGGACAAAGACTTCACTGAACTCCAACATCAACACCATGCTCCACCTTCACAAAAGATGAGAAGATAAAAGAGTAAAAGGAGGCCTGGACCTGGCGGCTCATATTCCTCAATCAAGACGCATTATCGCCACCTGGTGCCTGTGCACCAGAATTGCAGGCATAGGGCTTTGTTCTGTGCTTGCTTCATTCTAAGTGTGCACCAGAAGCTCTGTAGGTACCAGGTATGTGCGGCATCAAACCAGTCATCACAGGCAAAAAACTCTCCTGGAAGCAGGAATGCAAACACTAAACTGTTTTGCAAGAGTGATTCCCAAATGATATCAGTTCTCTTTCTCTGTCTTTCTCTGTCATTTTAAGTATTTCATGAAACCCTCCCAGATATTTGCAGCTGCAGCAATGCAGGTTGAGAGCAGAACCAGCTCCTCTCACATTAGCAAATGTGTGAGGGGAAGCACGGCTTGATTGACAACTGACAGCAGATGACAGCACGAGAGCTTTTACCGCCATGCTGCGGCCCTTGCTGTGTTTCCATATTCTCTAGATTTGGTTTTGTTTTTCGGGTTGACAGAACTGCTAGCTAGGTCTAGAAGCTACCATGCATATTAAGTACAGAGAAGAACAACATGTGATAAATGTAAACAATATGCACAGGGAAAACACTGCAGATGAAAAACCCACACACATTTTCAGGGGTTGCCAGACTCAATGCAAATAGCTTTGGAAGCGTGAGGGCTTGCCTTCTAAATATCAAAGGAAATTACAGCCTTTTCTCCCTCACTAACAGCACGAAAGTGCTATGAAAAGAGTAAGTAACTAAATAAACCAGGCTGGTGATTTTCAGCACAGTCACCTTGGAGGCCGGGTTATGTCTCGAAAAATGTTAAGTGGGGGCCAGCTGGGAGAACCAGGAAGGCTGCTACTTTTCAGGGCCCCCTCTTTCAAAAATGCACTTTGTGAGTTAGAGGAAGCAATAGCAATTACAGAAGTGAAGGACTCGGCGCAGCCTAGAGAAGCAGCAGCGCAGTATGGGGGTTGGGCCATTGTTCGGCCTCAGTTGTTCTCCTAGTCAGCACACTGGCAGTGCTGCCCGGAAGAAAGGAGTCAACAGGGAGAAGCAAACAGAGCATTTCCAGACCTCGCCTGCAACTCGGAACACTGTCTGCTTACTATTACACCATTTTAGCATGTCATAATCATTTTCACAGGAAGGGTTCCCTTCCTGGAGTTCAGACCAAGAATGCATGACTAACTTTAACCACTTGTGCAAATCTCCTAATGGAAATTTTGGGCAGCCTTGATGGGTCAGAGATTCATAATCTGTACATGAAGGAGCGACAGACGCTAAGTCTTATTGCTCCTTGCATTAACCCACACATGCCCAGTGAGTTTCTGAGTAACCAGGCAGTTTTGTGGATTGCAGAAGCTACCCTTTGTTTGTCTGTTTGTGCGGCAGGTTGTTTTTGCTTTCAATTTTGGTACAGCAGATGGAAGCATGGCCTTCACACTGAGCTACCATCTCAGCCCCTTCACAATTTTAAATCTTTAGATATGTTCTAGCTAAGTGGTTAAGCTGCCCATCTGGGCTGGACTTTTCCATCCTCCTGCCTTCAGCCTCCCAGAGTGCTGGGCTCACAGGTATGGGCCATGAGGCCCAACTCAGAAGCTATATTCTGTGAGCACCATCTGCTTTGTGTGTTATGGAGAGAAAAGATAAGGCCAAGCACTGTGAAGTGCAGATCAATGAGGAAAAAGGAAGCCAGGGCATGCCTTGTGCTAATGTTTTAACCTTCATCACAGAGAGAAAGACATGAGAAAACTCTGGGGTTCCCAAGGTATGACCAAGTTCAAGTCAAGGAATGCAAGGGAAAGGAGTACTATTCGCATTTTATACACAGAACATGAGGAAGGGTCCAAGAGGGTAGACCATTGTCATTGTCACAAGGGAATACAGCTGCTGCTGGTCAAAACTAAATATATGAAAATCCCAAACTTTCCCTTTGCACCCAGGCAGGCTGGGTTGGACAGGGTATCCTGGACTGAAACAGGTGCTGGGAACGTTAAGAGTCAAGGTCAGGAGAAGAGTGACGAAGACAGCTACACAATGGCACGAATGCCACCACCATCCACTAAAAAGGGTGTTTAAAATGGTATCTACTATGGAATGAATCATATGCCACAATTAAACATTACTTCCACCGAGACCCAGAAGGATGCAGTTGTGTCACAGCATTCTCCCAGCACAGAGGGGAGGAAGGGAGATTATTCCCTGTTCAGAGGTTCAGTTCACCAGGAGCACTAGAGATGCACGGGGCTGGGCCAGGGAGATAGCTCGGCGGTCTAAGCGCTTGCCTGGCAAGTGCAAGGATGTGGGTTTGATCCACATGCTGCGCCGGCCCTGAGCTGAGCTGGCCACAGAAAATGGGCATGGTGGCACATCCTACGGGGGCTATGAATTTTTAAATTTCCTTTTCAGAGACCCCGACTCCTGTTTTGTTTGCATTTTCATAAAAGATGTGAGGAGAAACAGTGATTTGGGCAGGAAACAAACAAGGTGGCCAAGCTGCCAGGGTCAGTGAGGAAGGGCTCTTTTTGGAAGGAAAAGAGACAAGAAGAAAAGTCATGGTCCACATCCGCCATCTCCCTCCTGGGTCTGCTCCTTGATTATCACCCTGCCTCAGAGCAAAGCACATTAAGCTGCAGCCTCGCACGTATCCTCAGGAAAGCGTTCTTGGTCTCCACGACAGCGATCACTGCAGGAGCCCCTAATCTCAGACACTTGAGGGTGAGAAAGAAGCAGAAATTTTGATGTAGACGTGGGAGGAAAATGGAGCCCTGAAGGCCCTTGTTCCCAGCAAGCGCCACCCGTATCCTGCAGCGGGCAAGGTGAGAGCTACAATAGGGTTGGGGGCCAGGGGCAAGTGCTTTCAGAAAATGTCCCCAGGCTGAGGGCACAAAGCAGTGCTCCACGTGCCCTCTGAAAATGTGTGTACACAAAAGCTGATTCCTTTTTGATCCTCCTGACCTCAGTTTATCTCCTTCTTCTACCCACTGCACCCAGTGCTCCAGGCCACTGGGCTCACACTTCTTGGGCTGCCTCCCCAGCCTCCTTCACACTGTGGGCTGTGCAGGAGAAACTCAAGATGTGTCCTGCGGTGGCGGCGTGCAGCAGATTCCCCAAGAGCCACTTCCCCAAGACCAACTTCTTGGTTTAGAAACAGTGGGAGGGCGTAGGGGGGTGGGGATGGGAGGAGTGGGCCTGGGATCAAATTGGGAAGGCACTGAAAGACGAAAGGATAATTGACAGCCGGGCATGATGGCACACACCCATAGTCCCAGTACTCACGAAGCCAAGACAGGAGCATTGCTGTGAGTTAGAGGCCAGCCTGGGGTACACAGTAAGTTCAAGGTCAGCTTTTATTACACAGTGAGGCCCTGTCTCAAATAAAAGGAAAAAAGATCGCTGGACATGTCCACCAAGTCCTGCCCAGCTCTCACTCCCTGCAGACCCTGCTGTCGGTGCTGCACACGTTACTGCACTCTTCCTCCTCACAGGCACCCTGGGAGAGATGTGCTACCATCGCTGCTCCTTCAGTTAACTGACTGATTGATGGTAGGACGGGGATTGAACCTAGGCCCTTCACACTGAGCTACATATCCAGTGTCCTCCACTTTCTTTTAAAGACAAGGTCTCTCTGTGTTGCTCAGCTCCCCAGGCTGAGCTGACCTTGCAATCCTTCCGCCCCAGCTTCCCAGAATTCTGGCATTCTGGGCACACACCACTGCCCACACTCCTTAGAGCTCAAGCTTGAGCAACCTGCCCGAAGTCACACAGCTGCATGAATCAAGCCCTGCATTCAAATCCAGGGAGCCAGGTTCTGGCCTGTGGTCCTTCTAAGACTCTGGGCCACCTACTGTGGAATCCACTGAGGACCTTAGTAAATCCTTGTTCTCTCCGCCTTTTGAGATTCTTTTCACCAGTCATTTGGGTCGATTTTCAATAAACTTCAATCCTCTGGGTGTTGTGTTGTTTACTCGCTTTCATTAGGTGGCCATTGTTCAATAAATACTCATTAAGCACAGGCTGTATACAAGCACCACACTAGCAATGGTCGCCTCTCCAGCTACATCTTGGGACCACGGGCAGGGTGACCATAGGGAAGTAGCTACAGCTGGGCCACTGCAGGCTCAGAAGTGCCACTACAGAGACAGCACATGAGTACAGTGCAGTGGCCCAGTGAGGAATTGCTGTGGACAGAAGGGGACTTTTGAATAAAGATGCAGTCTCTTCCCAGGTTCACGATATCCTTTCCTTTTCCTCTTCTCCTCCTCTCTTCTTTCTTCCTCTGCTTCTTCCTCCACTTTTGCTCCTTTCTTTTCATTGCTATTGTGGTTGGAGTCCTGGGATTGCAGCAGGAGCTTTGTGTGTGGTAGGCAGCACTCTGCCACTGAGCTCACTCCCAACCCTGGTGATTTATTCTGACACAGGGTCTCCATAAGTTCCCACCTCAGTCTGCAGCCTCCCCGGTTGCTGAGATACAGCATTGGGGCGGCAGACCTCAGCTACACATCAAGGGAACCTTGACAATGTCTGGCACGCACTGGTCTCCTTAGTGCACAGACACCATGCGAATGGAGGAAGACTGGCTTCCAGCAAGATACGCCACTCTTGCAACTAGTCTGTAAGCTAAGCGCTCTCATCTTCTTCCTCAAGACGAGGAGAAAAAGCACCAAAATGTGTCATTTGCCGAAGGCCAACAGCTAGATGTGGCACAGCTTTGGTCTAATACAGGTAATCTGTATTTGAAGTAAACATAAAGTATTATTTCTACACTAGAATTAAACATAATGATATTGAGGTATTCAGAGTAGGCAAATGCCGCTGCTGTGTAGTCATGTCTTCCCGCTGGCCTATCTCATGAACTCCCCCAAGCCCCAGTGCTAGGGATCAAATGCACGGGTTGAATCCATGCTAGACAAGGGATTCAAGCGCCAGCCCTGGAACTTTAATGCTTCAGCCTGGCCTTCGGAAGCAGAGGCTGGAAGGTGTGGCCCCTGGGCTACCTGTGGCCCACTCCTTGCTTTTCTGAATAAAACTTTATTGAGACGTATCTGATCTATTCACTTATGTACTATATGACGACTTCTATAATAAGGCAACACTGAATAGCTGTGACCATCTGAACTACAAGTCCAGGAACATATATTTTGTGACACTTGACAGAAAAGTGTGTCAACACCTTTTCTAGAGTAATACCTTAACTTTACAGTGTCCATTTTAAAGATATAAATGGTAATCACCACAGAGCTGTGGCTGGAACACTATTACATTCATTAAAATGTCAGAAGAGTAAGAAAACTTAAGTTTTATCATATTTAAAATTAAATTTATAAGACATACATAAAAATTACATTCTTAAAAGTTTGTTAGTAAAAGTCCTCAGGCAAGAAATCACACTACTAAATTTATAACTGTAGCTTAATAATTTAAAGGACTTTACCTACATTCACAAATGAGATGAAACATTCTCGAATGCCTCAAAAATGACTGTGAAAAATTTTCAGATTGGTAAACAGAAAAAAGAACTGCAACTTGGACTTAAAAGCTTAAGGTAGAGCTAGGATTTGAAATTTGTACTGTGAATAAAGTGGAATTTAATTTTTAAAGCCAGGCTAAATCTCTTGACACACTCTTCTCCCGAGTCACAAAGGCGAGAGCACGTTTTTTAGAAGTCCCATGAACAATCTGCACCTCTCATCTCCTGCCTCTGCATGTCTGTGGGGTTATAATAACCCTAAATAGAAGGACTGTAGGACCAGTCTAAGGCTTTACTGTCTGCAGTGCCTGGAGACAGACCTGAGCCCCTGGGCTTGACCCAGTTCAGTCCTCTTGATAAGGGGCCATCCCGGGCCAGAGAGTCTCCTGCTAGAAAAACCGCAGGGGAAGATAGGGATGTAGGACTTAATTTGAACACACGTGAACATACACGCACACAGGCATATAGTGCCAACAGGAAAGCTGCTTTATTACCTCCAGAGCATTTATATGTCATGAGCCCTTGCAAGCGTAACCCTTTTCTTAGTAAGAGTAGCAGTTCAGCGCTGAACGTGAGCCGGGAGGAGAGAGACCGGAGTGGTTCCTGGCCCCTCCCATGATTTCCGCAAATCATTCATGTTTCCAGGTTCTCCAACTCTAAGCTGAGGCCACATGAATGCCGACTGCACAGGATGCTGTCACAGACAAAGCAGTGTCTGACACTGCTTAACACACTGGCCCGTACACAGTAAGGGCCACGCTGGTCTCAGATCTTGCCACTAGGACTAGCAGTTCCAGAAAAGTCCTGTGAAGGCCCCGTCACAGTCAGCTTGCTCTGTCTAGGGAGTTGCCCATGACCCTCCATTCCTGATTCCCACCCCTCAGTTCTCTCCTGCTGCGTCCCACACTGGACCCTGCACTGGAACCACAAGAGGACTCTGTGAATCAGACTGTGGGCTGAATTCACAGACATTCCACTAGGGAGGCCAGAACTGGGCTGCTAGCAAATTCCCAGGTCAAGATCTAGAGACCCCACTTAGAGAACCACTGATCCACCTCAGGGTAGCCGTGTTACAGAACACACCTGTCCCCCTTCCACGTAGCCCATGTACACTGTTCGGACATAAAATGTTTGACATCTGATCAATGACAATGGCACTGTGTGTTGTGCTGTTTTACAGCATGTTATCTGTATCAGGCTCTTAGCTCTTGGTTCTCTTGGTCAACAACTTACTCCCTCATTCTTCAGTCCACTGATGCAGGGCCTCTCTGACTTGGAAGGTACTGCATACTTCCTCACTGTGACTCTGGATGCTTTTTACAAAGCCACCTCTGATCCAGTCTCCTGAGCCCTTGTGGGCAGGCTGATGTCTCACAGGTGGGACCTGCATGCTACTATCTAATGAAGTCAGCTAAATACCCCACAACCTACTTCTATTATCGAAAGACAGGCAACTCGGCTCCAACACAAGGGCATCCACGTGCCCCCTCATCAAAGCACAGAGACACAGCAGACATGGCAAGATGGATGGAAACCCATTCACTGGCTCGCTGACTTCCTGTTTCCTGCTTGTTAAACCAGGAAGGACACAGAGAATTAAAAGGAGCAGGAGAAGGGAGGATGCTGTGCTCCCCCAGACCTAGAACATGTGGATGCCTATGTATATAAATGCTATGATAATCCAATAGAAACATGGAACTAATGCTAGCAGGGCTTTCAAAGCTTCACAGTAGTTTGACAACAAATATTCATATTTCACTTGCAACTTACAAAGCCTTTGTGCCTGTAATCCCAGGAGTAGCAACATGGTAAATGAAAGTAGCAGGCAGTCTAGATTAATAATATCTCGCTTCATACTAGGAGAGCATTTGAAAGGGGGAGTTTGCTTTATCTCTTCCCCGTCTTTATGGTCCCGATATTGGAACAGACTAGGGCTTCTAAGATTGGCCTGGAAATATTCATAGATGTGTTATTAATTTATGGGAACCTGAAGGACCCACCTCAAGGTTTAAGTAGGCCATTTAGAAACAGCAAGGAGTCGGGGTGAAGAGACAGAACAGAATGCAGGCAGAAGCATGGCAGGGTGATTCGGGGCTTAAATCAAGACCACGACGAGTACCTTCAGTAAGCTATAATAGTTGATATTCTAATAAAGCATCTTATGAGAAAAAGCAATCTGTTCACATATGAATTCTGCCATATGCTTCCTTCTTTTCATGGTCTAGAAGGCCATGTCAGTAATTTCCAGCACTTACGTGGCCACGCAGGATGCCTTTGCCGGTTAATGTGAATAAATGGGCTGGATTTACTGTTTTTCTAATGCTCAATATATACACGATGCAGGCTGCTACCAGAAGCAAAGTGGAATTTATGGGTTTGCACTGAATTTCAAATAGATTCTGGGGCAAAGCAACGAAAAGCGGGACTGACGTGTTGTCTAACCTTCCCGGGTGAGGGCTGCTCTGGCTTGACAGAGTGAAGGGCGAAGTGTGAAGAGAGGAAGGAAAAGGTCTCCACAGGTGTATAGGGCACCAGTTGCAGCTCGCGTGCAGAATGGTGCCCGCGGCCCCTGGATGCCAGCCCTAACTCTCAACCTTCCCTTCCTAAAATGTCCTGAAAGCCTACTTTTTTATCTGGGGTCACCTCCTGGTCAGCTGGGAAGAGGAAGGCTGCAGATCGCTGAGCTCAAAGGATTGGTACAGACAGGGTAGGATTTCACTTTGAGTGTCTCAGACCATCCCTTTGGAATGGAAAGAGAAGGCATTTGATGGTTGATGAATAACTTGGAGGGGTGAAGAGGAGAACGAAATCAGACCCTGCCCACATAAGCGTTCAGCAGTGTAGGTGCCGGTGCTATCTGGGGCTGCGTGGTCCTCTGCTGTGGGGCTACTGTGTGCTTGGTGGTACGTGTACCAGCACTGCCACCCTCCTCCTACCAATGCCACCAGCAATGTCCCTGCCCCTGCACTACACTCTCGGTAACTAAAAAGGTCTCTCCTACTGTCATAGGTTCCCCAGAAAGCTCCAGGTCCCCAGTGCCCTACAACAGCACCTGGGCTGGTTCTGTAAACCTGTTTAGATCTGTGTACATTTAACCCAAGGTGATCATTTCTATTACAAAGGAGATGTCACCCCAGTTAGAGTTCACTCTGGGGAAAAAGAGAAGCCGAGAACTGGGGCTAGAACATGTGTAAGGAACACAGATGGGGAGGGCAGCATCCTTTTGCAGTGGAACTTGACAGTGATCAAGAAAACAAACGGAAAATTAATAAGAATATACATGTGGACCATTGAGGTAAACAGAGCAGTATGGGGGGGCATGCTCTTTGGACAGTTAACGGTGCTCAGCCACAAAATCTGAAAGGCAGTCAACACCTGAGTTGGGAATCCCAAACAGAGGTAAATATATTACCTTTAACATACATATCATCTGCAACAAAGGACTGCACATTTACAGGTGCCTTGCTGAACCTTCGGAGGAAAGCAATCTAAAAGGGCACTGACAAGGGGCTGGCGAGATGGCTCAGTGGTCTAAAGCACCTACTTAGAACAAGCTTAGCAAAGCACAGGGACCCCGGTTAAAAGGGCACTGACAAACTTGAGATGGCAGATAAAAATGAACAATAGGGCGTCCATATGCTGGGCTCTCAAACCCTCCTGTGGACACATCCCTTCTAACAAAGGCTTCCCTGGGGGAGTACAGGCCTGAAAGACTCATCTTCACTGTCTAAAACATCATGGAAAATCTGCCCTACACTCCAAAATGTGTGTGGGTTTTTACTCTAAACATCCCCTTCACACACCAAAAGAAGTTGACTCGAGGACAATATGTTTTCATTTACTATGATTTTTAATAAAACTCTGTCATTGCAACTTCACCAGGAAAAACTGGGGATGGGAAAACTAAGGATATTTATAAGCCAGTTTAAGAAGCAGGGAGTTAAAGAGCTGGGTGTGTGTGTTGGGGGGAGTGTGTGCCTGTAATTTTTGCCCATTAAAAAGTTGTTGAAGGCTGAGGCAGGGGGATACTGTCTTAGAAGGCAGTGAGGGCTACGCCGTGGATTTAGGGGCATGCATGGACTAGGTGGTCAGACTCAGCGTCAGAACAATAAAAAGAAACGACACCAAGAATGCAGGACGAAAAGATGGCCTTCCTATCATTTCACAGGGGCTGTAAATAAGCCATTCACAGGAATTCACAGGCGATTGGAGTCCTTTACCTTATGGCTGCCTCACTTGGAAGCTTTATGCACACGGGGTGGAAGAAAAGATTCACGCCTATGGCCCTTGAAGAGAGAGAGGAGCTGCTATAAATCTCCAGGTGCGCCCTGGAAGAGCTCCCCCCACGCCCTGGAGCCCCGCGGCAGCCACTGTTAACAACAGCTGTCAGCCAGGTGCACTCCCCTCTGCATGGGCACTGTAGCCCTGAGCTTCCCCATAAACAAAAGAACGGATGAAAACAAATCTTAAAGGCAAGGCATGCTTGGTGAGGACAGGGCGCTGGGACCAGGTAACTTTCTTGTACCCTTTAAGAAGATCTTTTAAATAGTCAAATACTTCTTGGAAGGCAAAAATGGCTGCTTCTCCTTCATTTACTATCCTTAATGAGTAATGGACCACGCAAAAGCCCTGGAGTTAGACAGTCCAGGGCTCAAGTTCACCGACACTCTCTTCCTGAGGCACGGGTTTCCTCACCTGTAGGCTGCGAGTTCTCACAATTCTGATTCCAAAGGCTGCTGCAAAGATTCCATGATGGGAGGCTTCGCAAGGGCTCTGGACCCCGGTCAGCGTTGTCCTTCCTGTCATCTTTGTCATGTGATAAAGTTATTTTGAAAACACAATGAATGACTGCAATCTTTTTCAAGGGAAAGAATTCGGCACAGTCAGACTGAACTGAGAGTCCAGCGTTCTTTCTGCTACCAGGCAGCTTAAAACCTGGAATCACAAACTACAGCAACACGGCAGGAATGCTAGGCTCGGGGTGCATATTTATCTCCCCTCTGTACAAACGCCAAGGGAAATACAAAGGTTTTTTTTGCTTTTATGAACTTCTGAAGCAATCAAGACTTATATTCAAAGCACTCTTACTTTCAAAAAGGAGTCATGAATACTTTTTATGAAGTCAGAACCCATTAGGGAAGATGTAGCAAGTGCGTCTGCTCAGTGGGAACTATCAAAGGGGCCGAAGAGCGGTGTGGTCACACAGATCAGTGCCTGCTTCTCCCCCGACAGATGCTGCCCACAGAAGCCTGAACACAAAGGCTCTGGCCACTTGTGATATTTGAAAGTCCCCAAGTACCAGCGTGGTACTAAAAGAGAACATCCAGCCACCCTGCAGAGCTGACGGGTGCTCTTGCAATGTGTACACCTGGGGTTCTGTCTACTGTACTGTTTGTACTGCGTCGCTGGCAGTGCCTGAATAATTCAGGGACTTCAGGGCAGAAGTTCATCGATACATGCATCCAGGCTCTGGCTGGGAAATGCCTGGACGGAAGGACAGGAGTGTCCTTGTGAGTTTGCGGCTACGCTATACTGATATAAGCATCTGATTTCCGCTCAGCGCTTCCCTGTCATCCTCCAACAAGCGTTCCTCATGAGCTCACCACGGCACTCTGCCTCTGGCCTGGGGTGACACGTGATGCTGGCCCTCAAAGGCTTGCCATGTAGAGGACAGTGTTAAAAGGAAAAAAAAAATGACCCTTATATTTGTTACAATGGCCAGGAATATGTTAGGAGCTGAGGCCAACGGCTGCACAAGCTTCTCAGTGAAGGCAGGCCAGAGCACGGGATAGCCAGGGTGGGCTTCTCTCCAGGCTGACAGAGGCTCTCCCAAAGGCTGAGCCTCAAAGACCCCACAAGGAGAGGGAAGGGTTGGCAAGGCCCAGCTGAGAGCAGGGCTCTGAGAAGCCTAATTAAGTTTGGCCAAAGAGTCTGGTGGGGGAGGGGAGAGAAGGGAGGCTGAAGTCACTCAGGACACTGGGATCCGGCAATGGTGTATTAAGGAGACACTAGGCTTGGGGTACTGGGAGGAGCACAAGCAGGAATTAGGAAAGGAAATGCTAGGCAAGCAGACAGCGCAGCGCATGCCAAGTGCAGTCTGGTTGAAGTGAAGTATCAGATGTGACTTGATTTCCCACGTCTTACATCTCACAGCTAGCAGGATTTCTCTACTGGGTCACCACTGAGGTTCGGGAGCGGGGATGGTGGGGCAGGGGTGGAGGGGCAGGCTGACTTCCACCCATGCAGATGCCAGGGATACCCCCATTTCCCTGCCTCTTCTCAAAGTCCTGACCACCCGAATTGCCCCCAGATACTGTCAAGCATCCTCTGAGGGCACAGTCACGCCTGGTTAAGGAGCAGCGTGAGCCAGAAGAAGGGATACAGGACAAAAACAGGACAAACAGGACAGTGGACTCCCCCAGGAGGGCACGCTTGAGTGCTGTGAAGTCTATGTACTGATGACTGTGCCTTCCCTTCTCGGCATGTGGCAATTTTAGATGCCATGGAGGCAGAAATGACAGAATAGAGTGAGCAGGCACAGGGGGACCTGGCACAGTCAGACTTGTCGCAATCTGCCTTTTAAAAAAGAGAGAAAAAATAGCAATAGCAATGTTATAATGACTGATTATGAATGATCCTTGTGAACTGCGTTTGGGAAAAGTCTTCCTACTTCTGATTAACAAGCAAGGTGACAGACGAGGCAACAGAACATGAAAGTGTGCTTTCTAGGGCTCAATGAGTTAAGACTGTGAAAACATTTGTGTACCTTGTCACTTGTATCTGAGGGGCCTCACATGTCTTTCCAGTTTACAGGTGAAGTACATTCCTGAGGAGGGAAACTCTCAAAAGTGAAAAAAAGTTTTTTTACTAGTTTGTGTGTTTGAACAGTAGTACCGTGATATTCTGCAGAGCTTTGAAAATTATTGACTAATTTTAATAACCCCCATTTCAGCCACAATGAGCAGAAAGGACCTGACAGGTGGCAGGTTCACTGTCACTGTCCAGATCTGAGCCCACTTGCATTTTCTTTTTCTCTTCTAGCACATTTAGAAAAAGAAAGAGAGCAAGCTATTTAACATGCCTCTCTAGCCAATTTTTAATCTGTTCTAATGCATGAATTTAAAAATGCCTACTTGGGAGCTTCAGGGATTACTAAATAATAAACTCTGAAGGTTCCAAAATCCAGTTAATAGTCAGACCTGGAGAATATGAAATATAGTGTTAATTTAGAATAACATAATGCCTAAAAATGAAGCGAGTTAGGTCTAATTGAGCTATGAACTGCTTGCCTTGTATTGTGTAATAGAGGCCATGCTAACCGAGGGTTGCCGAGCTTAGATAACCATTACTCTTAGCAAATACGTTTATTGGGATCTCTCTCTCTTCATTACCCAGCCTCATAAAGTATATATCTGTATATTCCGATAAAACATCAACAGCAAGGCAGAGTCACAATTAGGATGCCCTGAGAAGCGACATCATAAAGCGGTATCTGTCTCCCAATGATTGTTCACTTAACTGTGATAAATATTTATCATCAAGCAAGAGAGAGAGAAAAAAAAAATCCTTAAACAACTAGAGCCCACACTGAAAAAGAATGAGGTCTTTTTTACACTTTCAGTTCTTCCCCTTTTCATAGTACAAGCCTTCCTCCTGAGACGGGACTTGAGGAGATTTGAGGACTTCAATTTGGACTTGCAATTATGCTGGGAGTACATGCTGGGTTTCTACGTACAGTGTCCCCTAAAAACAGCTTGGATTTGCTGTTGTACCATGAGTGAGGACAAGAGAGGGAATGAATGGGATGGAAAAAGAGGCAGCAATGAGATTCATGTAGTTAGTCATAAAGAGTAGCATAACCTTTTATGTCATCACTACTCTCATTGGAAAAATGTGTTTTAAATGATAAAATAAAGATGAGAATAAACTCCTTAATGATTCCTACTCTCTTGTTGGCCATGATGTGTCAGCTGGGAAAAATAAGGAAAACGGAGACATATACCTGATGTTCTACTGCACGCGCATGGCACAAGCTCTGGCTGCTCACATGCGGGATCTGTATGTTAGCAGATAAGTCAAGAGAAGAATGCAAAATGAAAAAGAAAGAAAAGAGTTGCCTTCTGGGTGAGGTTCGGTAGGGAAGCCTGTCTCTTGGTCAGACAAGGTGGTTTCTACAAACAGATTCTGTCTCTGTTAGAGAGCTAGAAGACATACAGAGAGAGGCTAGAGTCCCCTCTCCATAGAAATGCATCCTCACTGCCAGCAATCCCTAAAAAGGGCTGATTCCTGAAAACATACCCTATCACAGAGGTCCTGGTTTTGGCATTCAAAGTGCTGGAGCGGTTATGCAAACATAGATGGCTGTGTCTTCTCCCTAGTGGCTCTACTCCAAGATATCTGGGGTGGGGCCAGGGACTCTGCACTGTGAAGAAATTCCCAGGCCATGTTTCTGAATGTTGCTGGTGGGTGAGCCACACGTTGAGAATCAGATTCCTAGAGCAAAGAAAGGATCTAGAAGATCCCACTTGCAGAGGTCCCCTGGACTGCTAAGGTGAATTTCTTCCTAACCTGTACATCCCAAACCCATGATACTTCTCTTCCCTTCTTTATCTCATTCGTTGCTTCCTCCCTTCTTCTCCTCATCCTCCTGCCTCTCCTTTGCTTGACGGACATCTCTGTGCCCACTGCAAATTTCCTTCACCTATTCTCTGTACTCCCCTCGGTGCCCTTGTCTCTCCTCCTCTTCTTTCATTCCTTCTTCCTCCTTGCAAGCCGCCCCTGGAGCTTGCCATCAGCAGTGATTAGTCTCCCGCGGGGTTCTGCACAGTGACCCAGGCCACAGAAGGGGCCCAAGTGGAAGGAGACACCAGCCAGGGATTCCTTGGCAGCAGAATGAGCACGACTGTCACAGTAATTTTAAAGAGGGAGGATGTGAATTGTGAGCAGTGCGCTGGCTAGCAGAAGCTTCTGCTTTTGCACTTAGTACCACATAAGCGAAACACATATTGCTCTGTGAGATTTCATACATAGAACAGTTGCTGTGTGCATACACTGCTGGCAGACTGAGCGGGTTTTCAGCATTCATTCTCATTTTGGGGGCTATTCTTGCATTTTAGAATAAATAGTCCCTTGGTCGACTGGTAACATGCACTTAAATCCTACACTGGATCAAGATTTATAACGGAGGTGACTGTTATAAGAACATTTCCAGGTGAAGAACGGCCCATAACAGATTTAGTTCTTTATAAGCACATTGGTGTTGGACTGTGTGGATACTAGGTGTATACAAGAAAATCAAACAGTGACAGTTATTAGGCTACAGAATGGCTTCCTGGGGGAGGCAGGGGCATTCTGGGGCCTCATCACTTGCATCTCTTGAAATGAGACAGGATCAAATGCTCAACTACAGAATTAGTGATCAGTCACAGTCTGTCCTCCCTGACCGAGGACAGACAAGACGACCTCACAGATCTCCCTCATCTCTCGCAGAGCATCGAATCAGAATGGAAATTCTGACTAGACATCATGCTGCAATGGGAACAGGAGACATTAGCAAGCTGAATGGCAGGATCTCTGGGGTGGACCATGTTACAGTGAGAGCCAAAGAGAAAAGCCTTAAGTGCTATGGCCAAAGGATATCCCCAAGCAAAAATCAAACTGGGAACACTTACAAATAGAGTCGTTGCGCTGGGGAGATAGCTTGGCGGTCTAAGTGGCTGCCTGGCAAGCGCAAGGACCCAGGTAGAAGCCCTGGTACTGCAGATCATGCTGGCCCCAGGTGACATGCCAGCCACTGAAACCGGACGTGGTGGTGCACACCTGTAATCCCAGCACTGGGGAGGCTGAGACAGAGGATCACTAGGAGTCTGAGCTGCGTAGCCAGACCCTGTACCAAATAAATAAGTAAATAAACAAATAAATAAAAGGTTGCTGGTGTACTTTTGCAGACACTAGACACTTCTCAGCTATTAGGACTCAGCCTCCTGCCCAGCTTTCCATAGGACCAAGACCACAGAAAGGCCCCAAGTGGAGGGAGACACCAGCCAGGGGCTCATTCCCTGGGGAGCAGAGTGAGGGTCATGGTCACAGTAATGTCAAAGAGGGAGGGTGTGAATCGTGAGCAGTGCATTCACTAGCAGAAGCTCCTGTTTTGCATTTAGAACCACATAAGCAAAACACACATTGCTCTGTGAAGTGTTTCCCATAGGGGCTTCTCACACAAAGTGTGAGCTGTAACAAGCAGCCTGACCCAGTGGGGATGCACGCTACCCAGTCAGGTCCCATAATAATTCAAGGCAGGTAACTGCACAGAGGTGACAGGAGAGGAATTCTGGGCTTGACCCAACTCAACATTCAACAGTCTTCACTCCAGTTCAGTTGGCCCTAAACCACTGCACCCAAACCAGTTATTCCCGCCTACATTCTTTCTACAAAAAACACTCATGCTCTCGGCCCATCTACTCAGTGGAAAAGATGACCCCCAGCCATGTGTGTCTTGCATTCAGGAATTGGGAAAGTGACTCTAAGTCCTTTAGAACAGAGATGGCTCCGAGACTGGGAGGAATGGTGCTACTGCGAGCAAAAAGAAGCATGTGCATGCCAAAACGATGAGGGCAGAGAACAGATGGGCTCGGCACAGCAAGAGAAGCCAGTTAGGAAAAGAGAACACAGCAGCTGTACAGGAGAGGAACCCAGGGACAGTTCCGGAAGCTACCTCATTCACAGAGTTTTGCTGACTCCATCTTTATTATTAATCCTTTTTTTTTTTTTTTTTTTTTAAAGTGGTGAACAAAGTGGGACTCTGTGTACTTGTGGAGGTATGCCCATTATCACTGATCCACAAGCACCTGGCTTGACAGGATCTCTAGTAGTTAAATCCCAAATGGCTATTTCAGGATAAAAGAGTAGTACAAGGCCATGCCTAGTTTTCACACAGTGAGTGAGTCTGAAGATCCTGACTCGTAAGCATAAGAAGAACTTGTACAAACTTATAATAGTAAGGACAAATGCTATCTGCTGAGTATCTTCAGTGTCACTGGTTGTGAACATTGCATAGAAAACTGATCTCTCAATCATCACAATAATTTTGGGCATGGAAAACAACTTTAGCCAGGAATAAACAGAGGTTCACAAAAAGCAGCAGCTCCAGGCCGAGGGAGTTTCGGACCCTAGCTAGGCCAGGCTTGGGAGTTCAGCAGTCATCCACTGGAGGCTCACACCAACCCAAGTTTAAGAAAATAAACCCTGCCTTGGAGAATAACTTTCTGAGGCCACTAAGCAGTCAGTGGCAGAGTCAACACGAAAGCGTTTGTGCTGAGTGCTGGAAACTGTCCTCTCCACTTCAGGCAATTAATGAGGAGCCAGGCGCGGGCTAATCAGGTTAACACCTGTAATGCGGGACTGCCCTGAGATCAGATCAGGAGCCTTCCAGCCTGTGGCTGTCTCCAGGGACCCTAAGAGGCAGAGCTCGGTTTCTAACATACTCTGCTTCTTTCTCTCCTTTTTTTTTTGGATATGGAAGGATTACTAGGTCCTCCATTTTTTGGAAGTCATGATGAAATGGGTCCTGCTTCAAGTTTGCGGACTTGTCCTCTCATTTCTTTATAAATAAATGCAAATAAAGACTGGCATAGCATATTGTGTATCAGACACTGCACTCAGTGCTTCATTGTCCCACTCCAGAACTTTCTACAGTAGCATAATCCTGCTGTGTCTGTGATGTCCAGTGTGGCAGTCCCTAGACTGGGGACTTACATGTATGACAGGGGCTGGTATTTTCTTTAATTTTTTAAAAAAAATTTCAGATGAAATACTGCCACATGTGCAACGGCCTGTTTGTATACTAGGAAGCCCAGTCTCCATGCCTCACCTTCCCTCGGACACTCTAAGTCCAGAGGGGAGGCTAACACTGTGCCCATCCGACAGAGGCAGAAACTGAGGTTAGCAGAAGTAAGTAAATGAAGTCACCGAGCCCGGCTGCCAGGTCCGCTCAGACTCTAAGTCACCAAGGCGTTCAGCTGTGTTTGGATGGCGCTCCTGGGAGGCTGCTGCTCACAGCGCTGCCACTGCAGAGACAAAGACAATGGCAATGACTGCACTGTCCTAGAAGCGCTGCACCTGCGCCTCTCTTCCGCCAAGCAGCAGTGTGTGGTGTACCCCTGACGGCCATCCAGGGGGGACGTCAAGGCATTATTCTCAGGTTAGTAAATGTGCATTTGCTGGTTACAATAAAGCGCTTCTGTCACCAATGATTTATATGGAGACAGTGCTTCTCCCCGCAGAGAACAGGAAGAACAGTGTTATGGCTTAGATCTAGATGTCCCCAGTGCCTCACAAAATCACAGGCAGGACCTTTGGAAGGTGACTGCACTGTGGGGGTGTCACGGGGGACTTGTTCAGGAGGCAAGGTCTGCTCGGTGGGTGTGACTGGAAGGGTGGTCTCCTGGCCTGGCTTCTCCACCAACTGTTCCCTGCTCACCAAGCCCTCGTGGGCCGCTCCCTTTCACCACACCCTGCTGCTCTGTTCCCCTACTGTGGACAGCAAATTAAGCTCTCCTCCTGTAAATTATGAGTGTTGAATACAGTGGCTCAGCAGTGGGGAAGATGATTACCACAAAAAGCTTCTGATTGTTTGCTAATGAAGACGAAGATGAGGAGGAAGAGGAGAAAAAGAACCTGAGCTGACACAATTGTCATTCTTTACTGTGTGGACTTCGAAGACCTGACGCACAGCTCCAGTCTCTGCTGCGTCACCAGCAGGGTAAGAAACAGGCCCGAGAATCTCAGGTGCCTGCAAACCAACTCTATCTCTCACACACAGCAGGGAACGGAGGACTCAGTTTCCCCAAAGCTGTCTCTAGTCTTGAGGTCCTGGAGCCTTCACAGTCACTGTACCAGCCTCCTTGCACTGAGATTTGAGAAGCAGGCTCTGTAATCATCAGCATTCCTGGTCTCTCCTCTGGGGATAAGGACAGTAGGGACAGAAGGGCCTGGGCCAAGTTGAAATGACTATACACAGGCTCTTTCTGTAAAACATGTACAGTGTTCCCCGGTAGGGGACCTCTCAGCTTTAGTTATTCCCTGGGTAAAAAAGGGAAAAACATGCCTCTTCAGGGGGCGTCTTTGAGGGATCCATGAGCAGATGAGCTCAGAGCTGGGAGGAGTGATCGGAGCAAGAGAAGTTTTCTATCATGCCCCTCATCTAGCACTTGGGCCAAATCCCAACCCTCTTCCAGGCCTATCTCAGGACCAATCTCATTTAGCAAGACTTCCCTCTCTCCAAGTCACGTCTCCCTGCCTTTTTGTATTCCACAGATCTACACCCGTGTTTGCACTAGTCCACAGACCTGTGCTCAAGCTCCTGGGCGTGGACTGCCCACAGGATTGGTGTCCTGAGCACTGGAGCTCCGCCTTGTCCATCTTTCCTCCCACACTGCAAGAAACCTGGGGCCCTGCACACAGCAGGTGCCTAAATAGTGATGGCTTTGGTGATTTCTGTGAAGAGTGAGATTGAGATACATCTGTAAACTATAATAAACCCATCCATTTATCCATCCACTCCATACTTATTAAGCACATACTTCCTCTCCTGAGGGCCAGGCAAGGATGTGGATGATACCAAGCACACCACAAGGATCAAAACAGACTAGAACTCAAGTCCTCATGGTATCTGCTTTCCAGTAGGGAACAGGAGCGAGACAGTCACCAAGTGGACAGACACTTGCTATGAAGAATTGGTGACACTTGCTATGAAGAAATAAAGCAAGGGAGAGATTTGGGGAGAAGAATTTAGGAAGAAATTCACTGTCTTACACAGTGCCAGGGAGGCATTACTGAAAAGCAGATATTTGGGGAAAAATTTACAGGAGCTGAAATGGCTACATTTTTTGAAATAAGACTAATTTGGAAGGCACAAATCATAGGCCTAAAATTGGTTGGTTCTGAACACAGGACAGGATGAAGGAGATAAAACCTGCATTTCACGGCCTCGCCGAAGCACTCTGCTAATCCTGACTGGACCTTACTGTGTGACTGACCGGCACCATGCAGGGATTCTGCAAGACTGAGTTTAGCTTTAGAGAAAGGTGAAGATGGGTCACTGCCTGAAGGTCCCAGCCAGGCATGAAGAAAGGCTCATACTAGGTTTAAGCCACTGTGAACACCAGGGAATGGTGCAGGCAGCAGCAGCTTGAGAGGCACACCCTTCCTAGAACAGAGCAATGTATGCCACGTGGATTGGGATTATATAATCTCTTCCCTTTCCCACAAAAAATTGGAAATCTGGATTTCTTTATGAAATTCCCCAATTCAAAAAATGCTGACAAATAATCAAAGCTTTTCTAAGCCATCCTGTAGCCCAAAGTTTTTTGTTTTTTTTTTAAACGGTTGCCAGGTTATAAATGGTCTCACCAGTGAATCTTTAACTTCTAAAAGACAGTAAGTAATGACATAGAACCCAAATCATTTACAAAGATTCTGTTAAACAGCCCAAGCCCCTTCCCCAGGACACTGGAAATTTGTGTCACTCTTGGAAACAGCTGATTACTTGGGACCTGTCATGTGACTGCATAGGGCACACAAGTGCTTTTGTTGTTTGTTTGTCTGTTTATTTATTTATTTTGCTAAAGCACTGCCAATAAAATGCATTTGGAAAAATCACCCAGAGGAAACACCACCTTTATTCAAACCTATTTTTCTTCTCTTTTCACTTGATATTTCTAAATTAACTTATCAATAATGGATTAAAGTAATACTCAAAAATGGAACAATACTGCACCTTTAAGAAAATATTATTTTTCCCGAGGTCCTATCAAGGTAAATTTCATCAGTATTCAAAGAATGAGCAAAGCACTTCAACAATTTATTTCAATAAAAGAAGACTTAGCTGAAAGGAGTATAAATGATGAGAACTTGCTTTAAACTGATTTATTCCCTGCAGCAATAAAAGGAATGTTTCTTCACTCAGCTGTTTAATATGCAAATATGCAGAACATCCAGCCCCTGACAGCACATCATTAATAAAACCTTGCACAGAGCAGAGCGCCCGATATTTCATCCTGATGAAAATACATGATGATGATTTTAGACTGTAGACTTTCAGCACTGGAACAATGCGCTTTCTGGTCATGAAGCCCGCCCATCACAGAGAGGAAAGCGGGCTCTCAGATCAGCAACATGCTTTGCAGCTGGAAGTCCTGGGGCAAAGCAAACAGAACCCTGGCAATAGTTCATGCTACCAAAGCCTGGGGGACGACACGAGACAGGGAGACTGGAAAGGCCCAGAAGGGACCAAGGCCTGAGACGCTCTTCTCTTGGGGACAGTGGCATGCTCACTTTCTGCATCTTGATTTGGACAAGGACCATGTAAGATTCTTCCTGCTTGACGCTTGCTTTATGTCCACATCACAGTCCACAATAAGGAAAATATGGAGCCAAGGAACTCGAATCCCTTAGAAGCCCTCTACCCACTGCCCATTTGGGGAGTAGAAATTTCTGAATTAGGCTCGGACTCTTAAAACAAGTAAGCACATAAAATCAGAAACATGGGAAGTACTAGGTTGGAGAAGTTTACTAAAACCTGCAAGAGACCACTTAAAATCTTGCCGTCCATTTTGTATCTGTGTATTCAAAATGGTTAGGATAGATATATAGCTACATTCTCTTAATGAATAGAGGGATTTGTTGTAATAGTGTTTGTAAATAGGATATCATGTCCTCATCTTGTACAGCAAATAACCACTAGGAAGAGAGTATACAATGTGTTAATTATTGAAACTGTCCTACCAATTTGATTTGAAACTGTCTCATTGCTATTTGTTTCTCAATAAAATTATGGAAAAAGAAAAAAGAAAAATCCCTTGCACCTATCCCTTCCACTAACATCTTGGATTCCATTTAACAGTGTATGTTAACATCTTTAAAGCATCAAAAATTTTTTGCTTCTCTACAAATTTTCTATTTTCCAATTTTTCTGTAACGGATGTGCCATAGGCATAGTCAGAAAGTCGTGTTTTGAAAAATGTAGCTTATTTTTTTCTTTTCTTTTCTTTTCTTTTCTTTTCTTTTCTTTTTTTTTTTTTTGTTAACAGCTATAGGTAGGGCCTAGTGATAGCAAAGACTTTAAACACTAGGAAGGGAGAGATCCCATCTTCTTGTCTTGGAACCTTTTCAGGATAGTCTGCACTGGCTCACAAGCAAAGTATCTGTGACATGGTAAAATGAGTTACTAGTTGTAAGTACTTTAAGAAATGCCAGGGACGCAGCAAGGTCCATAAAAGAAGTGATTAAATCAGTAACTGGTAAGCAAGATTAAAGCTGAAAGTGTTTTAGTTTGTCAAGATGAGTTTTCTACAAACATTCGTGAAGCAGATAGAGCACACAGAAACTCCAATTTTCCTCATCAGTTAATGGTAAGTTTACCATGTTGCATGATTCTTATCTAAAGCTTAGAAAACTTCTGGATTAAAATCCCAGGTTTCCAGGCAATCTCATTTTCTTTATCTGCTAAATATGCATAATCATAATCATTCTTATGGGGCTGAACAGATTGAGAATTCAGTGTCCTGATCTTATCACCTGTGGCAACATTCTGCCCAGTGCCTGGCCTAGAGCTCAAGGTGGCCACCTACAGAACACCATACTATATACTAAACACTGCACGTATTAGCACAAAGCTCCATAACAACCCTTCAACATAGCACTGTTAAAGGCCTTTCACTGAAGGGAGACTAAGGTAGATGTCATGAAAGAGGGCCATACAATGGTTGCTTTTGAAATTGAGTCAGTCTGTCAATGAACTCTGCCCTATGCACTAGCTGTATGTGAGATGTTACTTCTTTTGAGAGGAAAAAACAAACAAACAAAAACCAACCAAACAAACAAACAAAAAAACATCCGATGGAGTGACAATTCAAAAACACAAAGCAGAGTAAATTTCTCCCATCTTCAGTCACAATTCAGTTCAAGGGTTTTTTTCCCTTAATTTTTAAAAAAATAAACAATCTAGTCAGGCGAGCAGGATCAGCTAAGTACCTAAGACTAAGTGAATTCCTAGGTACGAGGATTTGATCCCCAGCACCCATGCAGAGCCAGTCCCACCCCCAGGCACACTGAGCTGGCCCCTAAAACTGGGTGTGGTAGCACATGCCTATAATCCCAGCACTAAGGAGGCTGAAAACAGGAAGATCACTGCAAGTCCAAACTGTGTAGGGAGACCCTGTAAGAAAGAAAGAAAGAAAGAAAGAAAGAAAGAAAGAAAGAAAGAAAGAAAGAAAGAAAGAAAGATCATTAAAAAAAAGTAAAGAATCTGAAAAGCATTTTGGATTATAAGGTGGCCAACAGGAAGAGGAAGAGAGGTGACAAAGAGTACACAGACTATAACTTCACACAAAAAGTTAAGTTTTCTGTGCCTAAGCTGCTATTTCAAATTCTTTACCTTGCATGATTTTTAGTAACTGCATCTTAGTTGAGAAAAGAAATGTGTGAGCTTACTCTGTGACAGTGTGTTGGGCAGAGAAAGTATCCCCTCTGCTCTCAGCACTGCATCTCTTCCCCTCTCTGTTACCTGTGTTCTCTTTATCCAACCAAAAGAACAATTCTGTGTGCTAGAGGGAAGAGGGCTGCGAAGGTTATTTGCAAATATTTCAATTATAAATCAATCGTTTAGCAAACTTCAATGAAGTTTGCAAAATTTCCCTTTGAATCAGTTCCCAGCGAGAATCTGCAGTCTTGAGGGCAAGATTTCAAGTGGTCTCTTGCAGGTTTTAGTAAACTTCTCCGAGCTAGTACTTTCCATGTTTCTGATTTTATATGTTCAGTAATACGCCCTCATAACTCAAATGGGATGAACCAATTAAACATTTCCCTGTAGTCTCTAAAAGAGCTGCTCTTGGCATGTTTTGTGCATGGCACAAACCTCTGCGGGAGGATACGATAGAGATCTTGCACTATTTAAATATAGAATTGGGACATCAAAGAAAGGGTTGTATTGAAATAACATGGATAATTAAGGAAGTGGAGAACAGTAATAACTGATTTACATAAAATGCTAATGAGTCTCTTGACTTGTTTGGCAATTTGCACTTTAGGCTTGGTTACTGTGGCTCCAAATTTATGATCTAATTTTTATTTTAATATTTTCTTTCAGCAAGTTGTAACCAATCCTAATGGGTGCCTGCCAACCTCTAACTTCTTGGCCATTCAGCCACCCAGAAGTGTCTCTTCCAGTCTGGTGCCCAGGGCTTGGGGACTGGAGATGCAACTGTCTGTGGGTCTCCTCGCTGTCCTGGTTTAAGTGGGGTTCTTCTCATGTTACACAATTTTGTAATTACTGGTGATCAATAATGTTTAAATCATCCACAAGTGGCTAAGGGAAATGGGTTGGAAAACAGATTAGAAATGTTCAGGGAGGTACACCTACTCGTGCTGCCTGGAGGAAGAGCCCAGGGCAGGGCACCCTCTGGCTCCAGGTCAGTGTGTATTTTTCACTCTGGACAGGAAATTATAGGCTCGGAAAATTCCTGTGTTATTGCGTTCTTCCCCATCTCACTTCGCAGGGCTGTAGCCTCCCATGAATGAGAATGAGGGCCCCGGCTGTCCCTCCAGGACATGCCTGCTCACTGACCTTCAGCGTACCCGACTTCCCTCCGAGTCCTCTAAGCATGATCCATTGCTTTCTCAGGCCATTCCCCCTTCACCCCATTGATGAGTTTCAAAGCTACTTAAATTTCCAAGTCCTGACGGGCTGCGGCAGTGGCCCGGGCTCTGCCTCTGCTCTCTTATGGATTGCACAAGGTCACCGCCGGGGAGAGGAGGGAGGCAGGCAGAGCATTTATCAGGATGTATTGCTTTACGTTTTCTATCCATCACCAGGGCGATGATTCTATTTTAGTGAAAATCCATTGAACTCCGATCAAGTCAGATGGCTGTTATCATTGGAAACTCAAGAGCTGTCAGGCTGTAATCAGTACAAATGCTGACCCTCGAAATGGGGGGCCCGGACCACGGATGGTCTTCCGGGGACTTCTGTGGTCATTCTGCCTTTTAAAATTCTATCAAGTCGTTTTTATTTCAGTATGTTTTTGGCTGTTCTCCTTGTAAAAGGTAAAATCTGGTTACTCAAGTTGGAATGAACTGGTTAGGAGCAGTCTGGGCACAGTGTAGAGGCACAGTGATCTCTCGTGGGCATAATCACCTGTGTGCCCACTGGCACACCTGTGTACCTCTGAATGACCACAGAAGGCCACACAAAAGGAGTGTACATGTGCACACACACACACACACACACACACTCACAGACTCTAGTCTGGGTCGAAATGACATGGTCTCTTCAGTACACACATGTTCTGGTCACCACACGTGCTCTCAGAGGACAGTGTTAGCAGGCACTTCAGCCTCTTGCTTGGGATTTTTATAATAAATGTCCCTACCTGTACTTACATGTATTTGTGAAGGGTTTTTTTTTTTTTTTTTTTTTTTTTTTTTTTTTTTTTTTTTTTTTGGTGGAACTGGGGACTGAACTTTGTGAAGGTTTCATGCTCTCAATTGTTACCTTCAACACAGAAAGAAAAAGAAAAGAAAAAAAAAAGAAAAAGAAAAACAAAATTGCAAAGCTCCTTGAAAATTTCTTTTTGGCTGGTCTTCTGGAGGAGTTAATTAAATCTAACAAACTCATTTAAAGACCTGAATCTTTAAATATCTGAATAAAATCATCTCAAGATACCTGTTGCTCTGCTGGTCTCAACTCTGAAGACAAAGGGAGTGGTAAAAGATGACAGATCGGTTGTGCCCAAGATCCCATTGCTCAGCGAGATACTTAACTCTTAAGCATCCTAAAGGTGAATTGTATGACGTCATCCATAGATAGCCCAAAATCATATTTCTTCCTCATCCCAGGGCAGGCCAAAGCCTGGCACACAGCCCACTGTGAGTGAACGAAATGAGACCCCCAAAGCTAAGCACATGTGTATTTGCCTAAGCACTTGTTAAAATGTAAGCCAACTGCAATCTACACCTTTACTCCTTTCTATTAGCAAGGATAATCGGATATTGACGATGCATTCTTAAATATATTTACATTTTAAATAATAGCAATGATAATCAGGGCAGTTATTTATTGGTCACTTGCTCTGAACCAGGCATCGTGCCAACTGCTTTACATATGCTGTCTCCATTTAGTGCAGAGAGGGAATCTCCACTTTATAGATGAGGAAACCAGGGCTCTGATCACTGGTAGAGAACCAGGTCGTCATCCTACTCAGAAGTGGCAGCCATTTGGGAATGACGCCAAATGACGCCTGATGGAGTTGTATTAAATGAGCTAACTCACTGAAAGTGTCTGTATTAGTCTCCAGTCAAAAGCAGGTGGCTTAATAGTAGATATCCCATCTCTTGCAGCTCAGGAGGCCAGCTGCCTGAGATGCAATTGTCCTTGAGGTCTACCTTTTCTGGAAGCTCTGTGGGAAACACTCTCCCCACATTCTCCTTCAGCTTCTGTTGGTGACTAGTAGGCTTTGATGTCCCTTGCACTGTAGATGCATAACTTCAGTCTCTGACTCACTCTTCATATTATTATCATCTCTGTTTCCTTTCTGCCTCTTCTAAGGACACTGCTACTGAGGTTCGGGTCCTACCCTTTCCCAGTAAAATAGCACTGGAAGACCTTTTTTGTACATAAACTCACATTCTAGGTATGTATGGAGAACAGAAGTTTGAGTATACATTGGTTGGGATGGTTGATCTTGATTGTCAACATGGTTGGTTTGTGAGGTACCTATTATGAGGAAAGCAGGGGTCTGTGGGCATTTGGGTGAGACAGGGGAGTGACTGTGGGCAGGTATTGTGTTTCCCTGGTCCCATCTCCTCTGGATCTTCACCTGTTCTCTGCATCTTGGCTGCCATGGGGTGTGAAGCTTTCTTGTGCTATGCCCTTCCAGCATGATCTTCTACACTAGGACCTAGTCCTCTTAGTGTATTTGCCACTTTTTTATTGGCAGATTTTTACTATTAGAATAAATCCTCTGGAAATAGGTGTCCCTTCATTGTCCCTAGCAGTCATGTAGAGCTGTTGTTTTGTTTGTTTTTATTGGATTGGGGGCTGGGGTGAGGGTGAGTTGTTTCTCTTCCCACTCTCAGAGGCAGAAAAAAGGACTGGATGGTGGTTAGTAATGAAGACTTCTTCCTGACTGCTTCAGAAGGTGTATTTGTAAGGGGGCTAAATCTTCTGAATCCATGAGCCAGAATCAGCCTTTTCTTCTTTAAATTGTTTGTCTGTTATTGGACACTACATCAAAAAAGAGAGTAAAACACTATTCAAGCAGTACAGCAACACTCTGGTTTCTGCGCATGGGGCTCGAAGATCTGAAGGGTGTGTGCCTGCCTGATTGTTACATGGTTACCTGCACTGAGAGGAAGGCAGGAACAAGCCTGATGGCTGCCTAAGTTGTTCAGACATCAGGTCTAAGAGATTTTATCAAGGCAAGGTACCAAAGAAGCACTCAGCATCATGAAGATTACCATGGCATCGCTGTGCACTTCCTGAATAGACTAGAGTCACCGCAGAATCAGGAAAGGTGTTTCCTTCCTGAACTGTGGAGACAGATACATAGGAAAACATGCAAGGGTGTAACTGAAGACTGTTTGGTAACTCATTACAAGCCGCCTGATTTTACATATTCCAGATGGCCTGCCTGTGTTGCAGCTGGACCTGCCAGTGGGAGAGAAGAGGGTACAAGGTATGGAGGGAGAGCTCAACCCAACCCATTGAAGCCAAGAAATTCTGAGAACAGAACAGTGACAGCTTCCAAGGCAGTCAGAAAGAAGTCTTCTGCACTGGTCACCAGGCAGTCCTTCTCTCTGCCTCTAGAAACAGGAGAAGAAACAACCCCACCAATTCATCAAAAACAAACACAATAACAGGCCTACATGATTGGTAGAGAAGATGAAGGGACACAACTATTCCTAAAGGATTCATTCTGAAAATGAAAATCTACTGATGAGAAAATGGTACATGTGCTAAAGGGAGATTTAAAAAATGTTTTGCCTTTTCCTTGAACAAAATCTTGTTAGACTTCAGCATTTTTTTACTTGCTGCTGGGTAATTCTTGTGGCTGGGGCTGTCCTGTGAATTGCAGGATGTTCAGCAGCAACCCTGGGCTCTACCCACTAGAATTCAGAAGTGGTACTGCTTCCTCTCAGTTGTGGCTATAAAAAAAAAAAAGCCCCAGGCACTCAGAAATCTCCCAGAAGGGCACCACCGCCTCTGGGTTTCACTATTCTAGTTGGTCAAGTTGTAAACTTTAAAAATCACCTTTCCAGGACTCCCTTGCAGCTTTAATCATGGTTACAAATCCATCCTTCCAATTGCTAGATGTTATCATGTGACCCAAGGACTATGGTATGAGATGAGGGCATTTCTTTCTTTTTTTTTTTTTTTTTTTGTGGGCTCTCCCTTGTTTCACTGGTTAAGCTTTCTGTCTTCCTATTTCCTATACTGGGATTCATTCTCCAACTTCCTTGCAGTGAAGGTGGAGACACATGAGCACAGGTGGCTTTGGCTTGGCCATCCAGTCATCACTTCAGTGCTAGGTACTCCCTCATGGCTCATTTCCGTGTTATTCAGGGAGCCATTCTTAGAGACTAACCACAAAACTACTCCTTCAGCACTTCCAACAATTCTGTAAGGGAAACTGCCTTTACTAAGTCCTCCTGTTATAAAAAAGAAGGCCCCATGTCTTACTTGGAGTTTGATGGAGAAAACCCACTGGAGAGCTTATCAAGTGGTCAGCCTGTCTCCTCAGAGGCACTTGGAAAGCCCTGTCTGGGCTGCAGGATGTCCTATCCCTCTGTCCAGGATGCCTTTCCTTCACGTTCTTCCCCACTGCTCATCCTTGAGGCCACACCTGCAAGTGTCTGTGCGCTGAATCACTGCCTTCATGGTAAAGCTTCCTCCTCTCTACCTCCTTGTCCTCCTCCCCGACCCACATTCACTCACTTGTACCTGGGAAGGCTAAGATGCCTTTTGCCCAGTGCTGACTCTTTTCAGTAATCTCATGCCTTGTCCTCACTGAACTAAAGGGCTTTGATTCATTTTTAAGTCCCAAGTGCCTATTGCAAAAGAACATAAAAATGCAAGAATATGTCACAAAGGACACATATGTTGAATGGTGGACAAAGAAATGGAAAGAAGCTTCTGCCATCTTTCCTGGTTGCCTAATGACAATATACCTCGCAACCTTGCCCTGGAAGTGCTACTTAAAGGATGCCCGAGAGGATTCAAGAGTAACAGAAGGAAAGGTGTGTGTGTGTGTGTGTGTGTGTGTGTGTGTGTGTGTGTGTGTAAGGATTGAGTGTGGTTTGATGACTGGTATATTTAAATATGGCTGAGAGCAGGGCAGAGTGTGATGGGATGGAAACCAAGGGCGCATCCCAGCAACCACAGGGCAACGCTTAGAGTAGGGGTTGGGGGTGCTGATTGCAGTTCTGCAGTTCCAGGGGCCTCATAGGATGAGCAAACTCAATCTGATATGAGGGCAAGAGACAAGAGAAACAAGAAAGATTGCCCAAATGAGTTCATTAGAACAATAGAGCATAGGGACGGTTATTCTGATCAGGATCCTCTTATGAAAATCATCCTCAGTTTAAACTTTCTACAAAAAAAGTACGAGAAAACATATACTGATCTTGAGATAACTCATTAAATTACAATGCCAACCTGTCCAAATCTAAAAATGGTGTTGAAAGAAACAGCGCTGCTTCTAAGAAAGATGATTTGCTATGGGGCTGGGGATGGGGGTGACTCAGTGGTACAGTACTTGCCTAGCATGCTCCAGGGGAAAAGAAAGAAAAAAAGCAAGTGTGCTATTAGGAGTGGAAACCTTGACTTTAAATGCCAAGGAGTTGAAAGCTGTCGCAGAAGCTGTCAGCAAATGCATGAAGCAGCGTGCCTCACTCCTGTTAAACAGAAGGAGAGCACTTATATGCAGAGGGTCTTAGAAGATGAAATAAACTGAATTTTTTGAGTGACACACTGTGTGCATGTTAAGTATTGAAGTGGGTTGTTAAAAGCTGTGGTCCTCATGAGCCTATTTTTAATTAAATATGAGAACAAATCCTTTGGCCCCATTTTTCATGAGGTTGCTGAGCTGAGGCATGCCGGGGTGGAAACACATCACCATCAGTGAGTTGGGGACATGCTCTGCCAGCCACCCAAGCAGCAGGGCTCAAGAATCTGCCTTCCACAGCCAGGAGAATTCACCAAATGTTTGCCAAGCACAGTGCTATCCATATAGCATGAACCTCCTTGCCCAAAACACCATACAGTGAGGTCAAGCGGACCAGTGCCCACTCTACAGGTAGAGCAACTGAGTTCAGAGAGAATAGTTACAGAGCTATTTAGTGATAGCAGTGAGGGTCAGAGCCAAGAAAGGTCTGACTCTGGAGCCCACACACCTCTCCACTTGAGATCCACCACAGACAGTTCCAGATTACCCCTGCTACCAGGGACTGCAAGAACAACGTGTCTGGGACTGCTCCAGTCAGGATCCCACTTGGCTTCCCCAGAGACCAACAGCTGCCTGGGTGCTCCCTGCTTGGTTCTCCTGTGACTCCTTGGGTTTTGTGTCAAAGGCTCTGTCTCTCAGTCCACTGATATCAGTCTGCTAGGCACCACCAAAATAGACAGTGAGGATTTAAATTTTAAAGAAGTACATTACAGTAAAAGATACAATGGCATCAGTCCCCTTTAAGATTCTCAACCACTATCTCAGCCTTCTGCCCTCTTTCTGAAGCAGTTCTGAAGCTCCTCTTGCATATCTTTATGAGGTGTGACAAAAAATGTCAGGAGCACTGCAGACCGTCATCCAGTGGAAAGGCAGTTGCCTCAAAACATTGCAGAGTGTCCTCAGCTACCTTCTTCTCTGGGTGGGGGCCCGGGTGTGACCTGCAGGTCTTCACAAAAGTCAAAGGACCATAATAAGGACATGTCTGAATCAATTTAGGACCTTGTAGTAGCTTCAACAGTACAAATGAAGACACACAAAGGACTTCTAGAGCTGCTTCAGAAACTGGCAAGAGCGATGGGACAAGTGTGTGTGAAGTGAGGGGGTTACTGTGGGTGGGGTCAAGGGCAATGTGACTTTCACTATAATACATCAAAATTTTTTTTGAACAATCACGATATATTTGATCACACCTTGTATAATGCCAGTAAAGGGCACTTGCTGACAGTTCTGTTGGCAGGAGGGGCAGCACCAGCACTGACTCAGCTGCTTCTCACGATCACTTGTGAAGAGGGCAAAGTGCTACCCTTAAACCCAGTTTACAGAAAAGAAGTCTGCCTTTGAGAGAGGGGGTAGAATAGGATCAAGGCTGCAGTGAGTGAAGGACACAGGCGGCTTTTAGGTCCTGATGTGCTGGACAACTTAGACCTGTGGCTGCTCCTCATTTTTACATGTGGTATACATAAGTGTGCTCTGGCCACTGTCCTACATACTTCTATAGGTCTTCTATCAAGCATTCTCAGGGGTATTAGGGAGACAGAGAGGTGTGTTCACCATTGTGGAAACCATAGCACTCACCTCTCTGGGGAATTTAAATAGTAAGACCCAATGGGATCGAGGGTGAGATGGATTATTATTATTATTTAATGTATTTAGTACAGGGTCTCCAGGGTCTCATTACACAGATCCGACTCGTAGCGATCCTCCTGTTTTCAGCCTTCCAAGAGTTGTGATTACATGCATGTACCACCACGCCTAGTCTCAGTCACCCGTTCAGTGTGGCCCAGGGGGTGGAGCCAGCATGGTATGCGGGGGATCGAACCCCAGTTGCTAAGCATGCCTAAGCAGGTCTTCAATCCATTGAGCTATGTGGCGGGTCCTAGAATATTATCTTAGCCTTGAATAAATTTAAGAGATAAAGATACAATAATTCTATATTCAAAACCCCTATGACAATTATGTACGGTTATTTAATTCTGCAGGCAGTTGTGTTCTAGGGCTAGAGAAAACATAGACACCTGACTCTCTCCAACCCTTCTGAAGCCCATTATTTTGTCAAAACCTGGACATGGACACTGTCTTAGGAGAAACCACCCTCTGGCTTTAGTCTGAATGTTCCATGGCGCCTCCTTGGAAACCCTGAGTGGGACATGTCAGGGGAATTAAATGCTAACTTTTATCTCTTCTTTTCAAATCTCCTTTCAATCACTAATTTCCTCAGCAAAGCACACAACCAAACAGTCCCATTAGGGAAGAGGCACAAAGCCCTGACATGAGCCCCCCTGAATTAGTGCTCCTCCTCTGTCCTCCATGATGGCCCTTCCCAAGATGACCTTGTCAGACAGCAGATCTTGTTTGATCTGCATTTCTCAATGACTCGAGGCCCTACTGGCGGCTGAAGGAATCTGCCTCAAATGGACAAGAGATCAAACAGTGCTGTGGGTGAAATGAAATTTACCAACATACGCAGATCTTCAAAATGATTCTCATAAAGAGCAAAATACAATATGCCAACCTTGAAATACAGGCTGTAAAGACAGTATATGTGAGCCGCTGCCCTGGCTTCAGCCGTTCTGATGGTCCATCTAGGACATCACTGGGCACTGTGAGGGACATGAGCCATCAGGCTGGGCCAGGTTGGGGCCTGGTACCAAGCACCCTCCAGAGCTCACTGTCTTACAACCCCCACATAAGAGCACAACATTTTTCTGCATGTCCGTCTTAGATCCCCTGGGCTCATGTCTTTATTTTTTTTCCAGAACTTACCTTGCCAGGGCAGCTGCTATTTGGATATTGCTCATTACCACAGCAGAGAAAAAGTAATTGCAGTACAACACACACTAGGCACTTATGTTTCTGCCTCAAAGAGACGTACATCATTTTTTACCCCAACTCCGGCGGTCACATTCAGTCACATGGCAGGGAACCACAGCTAGGCCATGTGCTCAGATGAAGTGAAGAAATCAGTACTTACGCACAGCCCTGTGAATCTCAAATTGTACAGCCCAACCACAATCATGTGAAAAATTCAGGGAGTCCACGGCACCCCTACCCAGAGCTCAGTACCTGGATAACCAAAGCTACTGCAGAAAACCCCATACAGCTCTGCCCTCTGCTATCTTTTGTCCCTATCACGTTTACCTAATAGATGATCCTACCGATTCCCATTGGCAGCCCTTTGTAGTGTAATGAACAGGATGCAGGCTGATGAATGCAGCCGCTGCACAGAAAACGTCAGTTCTTTCATTAAGCAAACCTTCCCAAGTTCATTGTATTGAACCAGGGTTTAGGCTATTAGGTTGACACACGACAGAGCCAATTCGACTCACATTGTAAGTGCCTATTCATGTTCGGCAAATTCTGTTTTACACACATGCACACACTGAAAATTGGACCCTTGTTGCCTATGACTTTTTTTCCCTTGAAATCTATTTTCCTATTTTTAACCATTAATAATTATGAAAAATCCCACTTTAGTAACTGAGCCCTAAGAAATCTAATTCAGAGAGCGCATGGTACACTGCCACATGGAGCTTCTAGTCCGCTGGCTGCCTGGCAGCCTTGCTCTTCCCAGATGTACTGCTATTGATATACTGGGTTCATTTGTAGAACGGAAAATAATCAGGTATTTGGGCAGAGTTTTGACACGGCCAGCTTTTCTCTCTGCTCCCATTCTGAAAGGGAGATATTATTTACAAGCTCAGAATCCTTGCTAGTGAATTGAGACAAGAGTAAAGACCTGTTGTAGGGGACAAGATGGGAAGGAGCTGGCCAGAGCAGGAGGAGGCCCAGGGAACCCATAGCAGTGTGCTGGTGGCTTGCCCCAGCCTGCCACCCCTGGAGCCAGGGGCTACTTTATCACGACTGCACTGGGTCCCTGCTGGGTGACCAGGTCACAGCGGCAATCAGAATGTGGACAGCAAGATTTAGGCAGAGAGAGTCAAGCCAACCTGCAACTGCAACCTTGGAACTGGGATCCAAACTCTTTTCTGCTTTTTTGTTACTATCACCTGGTTTCAACGCCCATCTGGGTCTATTAGACCCCTGAGCCACCCCCCACACACCCCATAGTTTCACTCCCGCTGTTTATCATCTGTTACTCTCATTGCAGCTAGGTGAGTGAAACTTGGTCATCTGCTTGCTTGAAAATTTCCAGTGGTTTTCACTATAGGTAGAAAGAAATCACAACTCCCATTAAGGCATTGACAACCTGTGGTGGTCTACACTTTCAGCCTCATCACCTAGCAATTTAGTGTGGCTAGAAATAGTAGTGGCTTCTTCTCTTCTGAAAAGTTCAAGTGAATTTCCACCCCAGGGCTCTTATACTCACTGTAGCTCTGCTGGAATTTTCCTTACTGACATCTTTGTAGAACGATCACCACTGGGATGTACCTCAAAAGTCATCTCCTCAGAATACACCTCAGGTCACATACCCAATCACTACTTAGTTTCTTTTCCTCTTTTTATTTGAAATAATATAAAATATCCCAGAAATTTCCTTGGCGCTATGGTCATCATTGCCATAACGAAGTCATTTTATGAAAATATAAGCCCATACTACAATCTGTGCCTGGGTGTTCATATCGGCATTATTCATAAGAACAAGAAAACAGAAGCAACTTTGTGGACTGCTCATGGCAGCCACTATTTGGAACAGCCAGAGATATGCAAGTGTTCACACAGCAGTATCATTCATAATAGCCACAGAGTGGAAGGAAACAATATAAATGGATGAATGGTAAACAAAATGTGATGTATCTCTAGAATGGGATATTATTTGCCCATAAGAAGAAATAAAATACTAATACATAGTACACCAAGAATGAACCTAAAAATATTACAATACGCAAAACAGTCAATTACAAAAGGCCATGTATTGTATGATTACATTAACAGGAATTGTCCGGAATGGGAAAATCTACAGGAACAGACTACAGATAAGTGATCACCAGAGGCCGAGTAAGAACGCAGAGTGCTACTAATGGGGCAGGGTTTGCTTGGGGAGTTATAAAAGCCTTCTGGAATTGGCTAGGATGCTTGTGCAACTTAGTGAATACACTAAAAACTTCTTTGAAATAGAGAGTACTGCAGTGCTGAATTATATCTCAATAAAAAAGCAAGAGGGTGTGACTTCTAAGACTGATTTCTTTGTTTTTTTTTGTTTTTTTTTTTCCTCTTTTCTTTTCCGGAACCGGGGATTGAACTCAGACCCTTGCGCTTGCCAGGGAAGCACTTATTCCACTGAGCCATCTCCCTGGCACCCTCTAAGACTGATTTCAAAAATAGCTCTGGCATCCGGGTTCATCTCTAGTTGTTCTTGCCCTCACTCACACTGAATCGAAGCTGGCTACCATGCTGCGAGTTGCCTTTTGGAGACACCCATGTGGCAACAACCACCAACCACAGCCTGCAATGAACCAAGACTTCAGACCAACAGCCACCAAAAAGCTGAGCCCTGCTAGCAGCTGTGGGTGTGAGGTGGCAGCAGATGCTTCCCCAATCAGTCCCTGTCAACAACTGCAGCACCTTGATTACAGCCTGGAAAGACACTACTGTATGCCCCTGGAGTTTTCCGCCACCAATACTAAGATGACAAATGATACTGTTTTCAGGGATAAGAGAGGGATTATTGCAAGCACCTAGCGCTAGAGTGCTGGGCTTCCGGCCCCCCGTATGGTCATTTCTCTGCATTTTGCAATATCATCTTATCCATCTCTGCATCCCTGGAATTCAGTCTCCAGTGCATGATGCTGAATACAGAATAGGTGCTTTATAGAGTTTTTAAGAATAAATCTTTTTCACATTGTTTTCAGGCTGGCCAAATAGCTCAGTGGACTAAACTGCCTGCTTAGACAGGCTCAGGAACTGGGGTTCAATCCCTCACATGCCATGCCAGCCCTGCCCCCGGGGCATGCTGAGCCAGCACTGAGACTGGGCATGGTTGTGTGTGCCTATAATCCCAGCACTTGGGAGGCTGAAAACAGGAGGATCACTACGAGTCCAATCTGTGTAGTGAGACCCTGTAGTCCCTGTACTAAAATACATATAAAGGTGACATTCACGTTGTTTTCTATATAAGGCTAGAAAATGCTCTCAATGATAGAAGAAATGAGAGCCCCAGTGGGTAGATGTCTCACCCCTTGCATGTACACAAATAAAACTCCGAACAAACTCTCAGAAAAGTGTGGTACACTTGCTATCATTCTGCATTCTGTGTAGAGACAAGAGGGGGTTATAGGATTTGGCCATGGCTGGACCATGTATAAATACACGGTATGATGGAAAATATATGGTGGCTATCGAGATGGAAGTAACGTATTCCAGTAAAATACACACTGTCATTTCTCGCCACTTTCAGAAGCAGTTCTGAAAGTCCTCTTTTGTGAGCATCTTTAGTGATGCTGTAGCACTTGCCTTGATGTCCTCAATCAATTGAAAACGGTGAACTTTTGTGGTCATTTGGGCTTTTGGGAAGAGCCAGAAATCTCACGTGGCAGACTCAGTAAATAACAGAAACATGCCGATGCTTTCAGAAGCGTCTTTCTGTGGAATGGCACAGTGCAGCAGCAGCAGCAGCAGCAGCAGCAGCAGCAGCAGCAGCAGCAGCAGCAGCAGCGTCCACCATATTTTTTAATCATCATGTACAAAGGCACTCACAAAAGGGACTTCCAGAACTGCTCCAGCAAGGGCCAAGAATGATGGGATAAGCCAGGTAGAATTGAAGGGTGGAGTAATTTGGGAGGGGGGATTACTGGTAATGTGTCTTTTGCTATAATATTGCTTTTTAATACATTTTTTACATTCACTGCATTTTTGACCACCTGGTATACATGCTTGCTAACTAGTCCTTAGTATAACCCCCTGCTGTGGCTCTCTACGAAGCACTCAATCCTAGTATTCTGCACACCCCCGTGTCAGGGCATCAGTTACTATTAATAAAAGATGACATCCGTCCAGATACATTTCATGCTGCCCCTCCTGGAACCTTTTCTCCCAAACGTGCACAGAGCCCCAGCCCTTCTCCCCTGCTCTGCAGCACACCTCTTTCAAGAGAGATTTATTATAGGGTTGTCAACACAAGCCTACCTTTATGGAAAAAGATAAAAATAAGAAACACCTTACAAGAAGATGCCATGGTGAATGCTAAATCATAAATGTTTGATAAGGAATGGTCAAATCCAGACAAATAACTGCTCAATCCCACTTTGTATTAAGCAGATAAAGTCATACAGGAAATCAATGTGCTGTATTGAAAGGGGAAAAGACGGCTAAGCTTGGGGACTGGGCTACATAGCGTTATGGAGCGGCTGCTTGAGAAGACTCTTACAAAAAGAGAGCTACATTAATTTTAAAAAGTGGGGTGCTAACTGCTGACTTGTGAAACCTGTCAATAGTATTTAGTTTCCATCTGCTGCTGCTGGAGATAATTTCTGGGGTGACACAGACATCCGTGTGGATAAACAGTGAGGAGGAAAGTGGCGTAATTATTTTAGAGGACAATTTAGCAATGCTTGGGAAATTAATTATTTGGAAGAATGCACACACCCTTACTCCAGCGTTTCCACTGGGAAGTCTATCTTTGGACATCCTTGCTGAAGCAGACAACCCACGTGTGGAAGAGTGTTTAGTACAGAAGCACAGGTAATGGCAAAATGTGACCCAACCTAAATGCCTGTCAACAGAGGGATGCATAAGCCGATCACAGGACAGCCAGGTGACAGAACATGATGTAGTCATAACGTGTTAGGAGGTCCAGCTACATACACTGCCACTAAATAAACTCCAAGACACTGTTAAATGAAAACAGCAAGGTACCAAACAATATAGATTCAAGAATCCATTGTGTGCATTTCTTTTTGTTTTCTTTTCAAAGTTTTATTGATAAACATAAAGCAATGAGACAGTTTCAAATCAAATTGAACGTACAGTTTCAACAAATAATACACTGCATATATTCTTCTTAGTGGTTAATTGCTGTACAACATGCAGACTTGAGATCCTACTTACAAACACCATTAGAACAAATCATTCTATTCATTAAGAG